>NC_134315.1:3956574-4260925 GCF_964195595.1 Calonectris borealis | reverse complement strand
TGGGTGTCAACACCACAGATGTCTGAAATTTGAAGAGATACATCTTGTCCTGGATACTAAAATCCAAGCACCAACCTGTGAACATTTTATTTCAATCTTTATTCTTCCTTTCACCACTTTTAATGTATGATATGATGATGCCCCTTTAATGATTTCTTTTCCATGGTGTGCACAGGAGGAAGACATTTATGCTGCTTGGTAAATTTAACTTCATACTTGGTGCAATAAAGAAAGTGAAGGTGCATTTAAGAGTTATAAAAAATCTTGGCTCTCAAATCATAAAATTTCTGCAGTGTGGGTATTTCAGGTGTCTTATTGCTGAAGGTGCTTAAACTAACCTAAATGGTCATTGATGATAGGAAATCAGCATCAGTAGTACAGTAAATCTATGTGTTGTCTGGGTAACAGTGAGAGGTTAAATATCATAAGCAATGATATCAACTAATGGTACATAGAGAGTTTTGAGAAATACCACATACAAAACTCTGGAGAAGGAGGCTTTAAGGTAAAGCTAATAAAACAGATAATGTGGCTAACCTGGAGTGATTCAAGGTGAAATTCAATTCCCAGAAAATTCTTGGTCCTTTGACGAAAGCACACTTTACTATTGTAACTACGGTTTCTAGAAATGCATGGCAGTATCACTCAAACTTAAAGCTAAATATAGTTTGATAATTAGCTGCAGAAAAGGATTTGAAATTATATACAATATAAAAAAAAAAGTAACTGAAATGCTTAGCAAAATCACAGGTTTTTAATGAGAATTGACTCAACTTCATTTTAAATTATTATAGAGACTGAAGGTCATTTCAGTCATCAGACAGTCATGATTTATTCCCTGGAAACTAATAGTCACACTCCAAATCTAAACAGAAATGAAGGATTTGCAGCATATTACAGTATTATATATTGGTGCTTAGGAAGAAGGCGTCTTGAGTGAAAGCAAATGACTTTTTTTATCTGTAGCATGGTAATTGTTTAAAGAAAAACAAAACAACCCCAACAAAAAAGCAGCAAGTTATTTCTGAAATAAAATATACCAACAAAATAAGAAATGGAATTGAGAGAGAAAAATACATTTACCAAGGACAGAATCTCAGACAGGAGGGACAATTTATAGCCCTGTGCTAATTTCGTAATCTCTGATCCTGAGCTGGATGGAAGAATGACAGAAAAGGACCTTAGCTAAGAAGTGATGACATTGAAAGATGATAATCTTCATCTGAACTGCTACCAAAGATTCATATTCATAGAGTTAAATGTTAAACTTTCTCATAAAAATGAAGTGTTTGCACTTAATATATTTAGAAATTAGAACCAGCAAGAGTTTCTCCTTCCATCTCATCATCTGTAGCTTTTTGGCATAAACTAAAGGTCTTAAATATGCTAGGGAAATCAGGTAAGTGCATGCTGAGCCTGTTTGCTCATTCACTCACATTACCAAATTGAGAGAGTTGTAAATGTGTTTGTAAACAGTAAGTTATGGGCTTATGAATTTGCTGTGCTTCAGAATTATGCAAGTCACGTAGTCTTGTACATTTACTCTTGCAGCATTTTCAAACCAAACAAGATCAGGCAGGGTTTCTAAAGGAATGGGAGCCCCACTTGCTGAAAAAAATGTTAGGGTCAGTGTTTCAGTAGCTGGCAGTCTGCCCTTTAAAATAGTAGAGCAACAGGGAATAAATCAGCTTTACCAGTATTTAAACCTCAGCCTTTTACTTAATTGTGTAAGTGTAATTTGGTTTGTTTTGCTTAAGCTTCTGAAAAGCTCAAGAAAGCTACTAGGATGCCTGAATTGCAGCATGGCTTGGGGGTCTCTTTTGCCTTCAACTCTGTGACCCTCTCTCTCTTGCTGTAAGGTCAGCCTAGCCAGCAGCAGCTCATCTTCGACATTTCCTAGCTTGATCTGTGGCGTTGTCCACCTGAAAGTGCCTAGTGGAGCTAAAGTGATATAGTCAAAACTGAGTTTTCATTCCTTCCCCTACCAAACATCCACTCACTCTATTTCTTCAGCCATGCGGAACTTGTATGTTCTTCTCTGTTGCTCTGCTGGATAGGTTTGGCTTGACTCTGACTCGCCTCTGAGCCCCCCCCCAGCACAGCCAGATCTAAGCTATACCATTTTGGGGGATGCAATGCCCGTATGGTTGGGCTCGTCTGCAGGGGAGACCTCTTGTTCAAGTCATTCTCATCTCACACCCTCATTTCTTCCTCTTACCCCTGACAACCTCTTCTTCATGCATGCATATCCTTTTAAAATAGAGGTGAAGTGACTGTTCCTGTAGTTTGTCATTTAAGGGAATAAGGCGCCTTGTCTCTTTTCTGCATTCCTTCCCTCGAAATCTCCTGCACAGCGTTCAGCACAAAGCACTCGTGCACCTTCACAAACCTCCGCAGCCTTTCCCAACGCTGCTGATGGGACAGGGTTGGGACAGGACTCCTACACCTACAGAGGTGTTGCCACACAGGCACAGTCTACAGACTTCATGACTGTTAAAAATATTAGCCATTTCTTTTCTTCCTTTCTTCTCCTCAATCCTTAACTTAGAGAAGAGGGAGTAGACTAGATGACCTCCTCAACTCCTTTCCAATCCTGTTGTCTGTAATTCTGTAGGAAAAACCCGCAATCTATTCATAAAGCCAATTCACTACTCACCTTCACATTTTGCTTGAAAACCATTTGTGGTGCTGCCAATGAGAAAGGAGACAACCTTGGCGAGGATTAGGCAAATAGTTTAATGAGGCTGCTGCTTTTCAGGCTGATCAGATTGTTTGATGGTTCTCTCTACATCTCCCATGTTCTACAAAGTCTCATGCCTGAACTCTCTGTGTCAGCGACTCCCTCTTGGTCAGATATTTGCACAGTACCCAGTGCAGTGATGCTCTGGCTCCCTTATGCTGCTAGATAAAGATAAAGAAGTAAAGGTAATAGTTCTGAGTGGACACAGTTTGAGGCTTCACACCAATTATGAGCAAAAGTAAAAGATTCTGTCCTTTCCAGCACTGAGAAGTTCTCATTTACTGAGCTGCAGCTTTTGTGGTCTATGATGAGTCACTAAACGATTCAAAGAATGTGCGTGTATTGCATAACGTAACAGAAATGACATCGATTAACAAAATGAATCTGGGAACTAAATTTCTCCATCAAATACTCATAGTCAAGACTGCAGGAAAAAGTATCTACTGCTGCTCTTAAAGGTATCTGTGGTGTTTGATAAGCCCATTTAACACTGAAATATTTACTGTATAAAAAGAAAACCCTGCTAGCAATGTCTGAATGTGAGAGCTGGACATTAACATATTACTTTTGATAGGTAAAGACTTATAAATATAGCCACAAAAAACAGAATTGGACACAAGTCTGGAGTCTGGGCGGTATGCAACCCTATTTGAGTTGATCATTAATGTTAATTCCCATCACCATGTCTGTTAGGACACAAAGAACTTCAGCTCAGGACTGAGTATGAGTCCTAGGAGCAGAATTCACCTTCCTGCTCTCATTCGCATAAATATAATTGCTGAGATCAATTATACAATATCCAGACTCTTTGCTGGCTCATTTCTCTCCTAGCGAGCAATCACACTCTGCAGAAGTTCAGTTCTTCTTAAACTCCTCAGAAGCTGGGACAACACATTATCTAATGGAGATTGCATACCGTCGGCATGTCTGAAACCATGAATAAAATGAATTCAGCCACCCAAGATGTGTGATTACTTCTGCATAGCCATACTGCTTGAGGCATCCTGCTGTCTTTCTTGCAAACCAATCCTCACACTTGCAAGGATATCACACATTTATTTTGCAATGTGAATGTGACTAAATATTTTTTTTCCTGATTTGAAAGCAAAAGAATACCAAATAAGTGGCTGCTTCACCTCTGATCGGCTGATGTCATGATGGTGAGCAAAGGTATGAAATGGAGGAAAAAAATGTTGGCTCCAGGCCAGGTAAAGGCTCAGAGCGGTGTGACCTGTTTAGCCATTGACTGGTTAGAAGAGAGGAGTGCAGAGACTCCTGGCAAGGCAATGAAACAGATGGACAACTTTGCCCAAACTAGAACTCTTTCCTCTCGAAGAGAGAAATGCTGGAGAATCTGTGATGAAGGAGGTATAAATGAATATTCTAGGAAACCAGTAAGATTTGGGCTGTGTCTTTAGCTGGTGCAAACTGGAAGCTAATGGAGGAGTGAATTGGGGATTGGACTTATTGTGCTTTTCCAATCTCTCCTTTGAATGAAGTGGTTGAGAAAAAAGCAGTGTTGCCCCTTCCCAGGTCTGTGAACAGTAATGTGTCTGCACGGTTATCGGGTAAGTCAGTGGTAGAGCAAAGAAAACATATTCCAAGATATATGTAGCATATGTGGCAAGACAAATCGGGACACTACATTATACTTTGCAAATGTATTCCTAGCCTTAAATAAAACATTTGCTACTAAAAGAACCATTTTAAGAAGGTAACCCAGAGCCAGACTGTGGCTGCAAATCAGGGAGAGAATCACATGGCAGGGTTGCCCGTTTGGGTCTTGTGCAAGCTAGGGCAACTCTTCTGCACTCCTACACTGGGTATGCATCTGGCAGCCAATTTTTGTGCTTCCACTGCATCCAGGACATGCAGAAACATTAATTCCCATGCCATACGGCGTTTTATTGCTCATGGGCTGCTAAAGGATTATCGGTAATTCAGGTGATTTGCAGAGAACTCCAATAACAGTCTTTCACTGAGCCCTGTGCATGAGATAACAATGAAAATGTATTTCAGGCTAGAAATATGCCTTCTATCTCTTACCCAGTCAAAAGCAATTCTACAGCAGTGAGGTACTGTACTCTGAGATGGATTTTAATCTCCCTTACACCAAAGGAAATTAGAGAAAGTTCAGGTAGAATCAGTAGAGTTGCAACAACATAAATCAATTCCTTTTTCAGCTGTGTATGTAGGGAGAGAGACTTTTTTCCAAATAAGGAAGGATTGAAAGGCAGAATTCTCTCTCCTTATGTCTGTGTCCCTGTGTATACTGATGAATTTCAGGTAGAATGAATCAAGACAGGGTGAAGCACAAAGGAGATCAAGTAATGTTGACAAGAAGTAGTTGGTGACAACAGCAGTTAATGCCAAGGAGGCTGAGAAAGGATTTAGTGGTTATGGCACTAGTAGATGGAGGGAGATAAGGCAGAGACTGTCAGCAAAGAAGCAGCAGGAAGAGTCAGCAAAAGACAAAAGGAATGAAAGGAGCAGCTCAGTGATTAGGAGAGTAAAAACCACTTAGAGGTATTTGCTCCTGTCCTGGTTTCGGCTGGGATAGGGTTAAATTTCTTCCTAGTGCTGTGTTTTGGATTTAGTACGAGGAGAATGTTGATAACACACTGATGTTTTCAGTTGTTGCTAAGTGCCCTCCTAGTCCAAGGACAGCTCCCGTGCCTACTGACTGAGCTAGGTACACAAGATGGGAGGGAACATAATCAGGACAGCCAGCCCAGCTGGCCAATGGGGTATTCCATACCATGTGACGTCATGCTCAGTATATGAAGGGTAGGCGTGATCCAGGAAGTACCGATCGCTACTTGGTTATCAGTCAGCGCAGGTGGTGAGCAATTGCATTGTGCATCACTCATTTTGTATATTCTATCATTATTATTATCATTATTTTCCCTCTTCTGTTCTATTAAACTGTCTTTATCTCAACCCATGAGTTTTTCTCACTCTTACCCTTCCGATTCTCTCCCCGTCCCACTGGGAGGGCGGGGGGAGTGAGTGAGCGGCTGCATGGTATTTGGCTGCCTGCCAGGTTAAACCACGACAGCTCCCATCACCGCATCTGCTCAGCTGCCATCACAGTACAAGAGGATGTGTCTTGACAGAATTGAGCCCTTTTAGCAGGAAGGATATTTGCTGTGATCGATATATCAGGTGGTTACCTGGTCCCCATCGCCATCATTTTTGATGGCAAAAGCAGTGCTAAAATTCAAATTGCTGTATGCAGCTGAGGTTACCCATTTTGCATGGCAACCTCACCACGCCGGTGAATCAACAGAGGGAAGGTTTCGCCCCACAACCCTACGGTGGGCTGATACGGGGGCTGGACTTGCAACTCTATCATTTGGTTTCTACTACTAGTATGAACTTTGTACTATAATTTACTCCTTTAGCCTGTGTCAGAAGATTGTTTTTCATAAGGTCAGCGGCATTTTTCAAAGAGCAAACCAGCAATTTTTGCAGGATGCTGCTGCCATGTCCTGAGCAGGCATTTAGATGCTATCGCCAGCCAAGCAATGGGGTGCTTAGAGCATTTCTGTACCAACACGAAGGGAAAAAAAAATAGAAAAGAATTTCTATGTGCTTTTGAACTACTTGGAGTGTTCCTTCGGTTAACAGATTCAAAGCATTGGAGACAACGTGCACGAAACTCTGCTGAATAGGGATAAAAGAAACACAGATTCAATGCTTTCACCCATTTGAGTGCATCCTGCTGCAGCTTTCTGGCAGTGCTCTGGTGCTATCACTTAGTGACTATACAAAAAAGGTCTCTAAAGCCCTGGCCCTGCCGACCGGCACATGCTTGCAGAGAGAATGAGCTGCCAGCCCCAAGCATGTGTTCAGCCCAGAGGACTGATAATTATCACTTCTTTCTTGAAGCACCTGGAGACTGTGATCATGGCCCAAGACCCACCCTGAAGTTAGATGTTGATCCACCCCAAAGAGTAAAATTTTACTTTTTAATAAGACAAAGCAGGTACGAGCTGGCACATTATGGCTCTTATCTAGCAGAACATCTTTTTTAGTACTTATGTGTTTGATTAAATGTGAGCATTTATAGAGTACCATAAGAGAGGCACCCATCATGTGTACTCAGCCGTCCTTTGGACAAGGAACGATTTGAAAGATTTCACCTTGCAAGACCAAATCCCCACCTCCCGTAACTGAATGAGAGTCTTCTTTTCTTCCATTACAAGTAAATAGTTTTCAGCATGGAGATTTCAAATCTACAATATCCAGAATAACACCAGAAAAGGTTAAAAAGTGTGGACAATATCCCAGTTTAGCAGAGAGAGTGAAAAACAACCTTCTTGTGCTTTGTTGTTCCTGCTTTTAACTTATGCCAACTGCCCCAAAATCTGTTCTGGCAGCTGGGTACCAGCAAGTCAAATCTGGACACGTGCATTTCCAGCAACAGCCCTTGATCATAGAATCATAGAATCATACAGGTTGGAAAAGACCTCTGAGATCATCGTGTCCAACCGTCAACCCAACACCACCATGCCCACTAAACCATGTCCCTAAGTGCCTCATCTACACATCTTTTAAATACCTCCAGGGATGGTGACTCAACCACTTCCCTGGGCAGCCTGTTCCAAGGCCTGACCACTCTTTCAGTAAAGAAATTTCTCCTAATGTCCAATCTAAACCTCCCTTGGCGCAACTTGAGGCCATTTCCTCTTGTCCTATCGCTAGTTACTTGGCAGAAGAGACCAACCCCCACCTCACTACAACCTCCTTTCAGGTAGTTGTAGAGCGCGATGAGGTCTCCCCTCAGCCTCCTCTTCTCCAGGCTAAACAACCCCAGTTCCCTCAGCCGCTCCTCATAAGGCTTGTGCTCCAGGCCCTTCACCAGCTTCGTTGCCCTCCTCTGGACACGCTCCAGCACCTCCATGTCCTTCTTGGAGTGAGGGGCCCAGAACTGAACACAGGATTCGAGGTGTGGCCTCACCAGTGCCAAGTACAGGGGCACAATCACCTCCCTGCTCCTGCTGGCCACACTAGTTCTGATACAGGCCAGGATGCCGTTGGCCTTCTTGGCCACCTGAGCACACTGCCGGCTCATGTTCAGCCGGCTGTCAATCAGCACCCCCAGGTCCTTTTCCTCCGGGCAGCTTTCCAGCCACTCTTCCCCAAGCCTGTAGCGTTGCCTGGGGTTGTTGTGGCCGAGGTGCAGGACCCGGCACTTGGTCTTGTTGAACCTCATACAGTTGGCCTCGGCCCATTGATCCAGCCTGTCCAGGTCCCTCTGCAGAGCCTTCCTACCCTCCAGCAGATCAACACTCCCACCCAACTTGGTGTCATCTGCAAACTTACTGAGGGAGCACTCGATCCCCTCGTCCAGATCGTTGATAAAGATATTGAACAAGACCAGCCCCAGTACTGAGCCCTGGGGAACACCGCTCGTGACCGGCCGCCAACTGGATTTAACTCCGTTCACCACAACTCTCTGGGCTCGGCCGTCCAGCCAGTTTTTTACCCAGCGAAGAGTGTACTTGTCTAGGCCGTGAGCCGCCAGCTTCTCTAGGAGAATGCTGTGGGAGACAGTGTCAAAGGCCTTACTGAAGTCCAAGTAGACCACATCCACTGCCTTTCCTTCATCCACTAGGCGGGTCACCTGGTCATAGAAGGAGATCAGGTTGGTCAAGCAGGACCTGCCTTCCATGAACCTGTGCTGGCTGGGCCTGATCCCCTGGTTGTCCCGGACATGGCTCGTGAGCACCCTCAAAACCAACCGCTCCATGATCTTCCCCGGCACTGAGGTCAGGCTGACCGGTCTGTAGTTCCCCGGATCCTCCTTCCAGCCCTTCTTATAGATCGGCGTCACATTGGCGAGCCTCCAATCGTCCGGGACCTCCCCAGTTAACCAGGACTGCTGGTAAATGATGGAGAGTGGCTCGGCAATGATGATCAGCCACATCGCTTGTCCTGGTGAGGGTGAAACCATTACTCAGGCCATGCAGATTTTTAGGATTACGGCCACAGTCCTCCTGTGATCATGGTGACCTTGGGGCTGTTTTGTGCTACAACATGCTGCAAAAGAGCTACAATACAGCTAAGGATGAGGTCCATGGAGTAGGTCGGTGTAATGGTATGAGCATCACCCAGCTCCAAGCAAAGCTGTGCCAGAGCAGTGGTGTAAGCTGCGTTTCATTTAAATGAGAGCTTGAAAAGCATTTTGAGCTGTTCAGATGTTAAAGACATCTGCATCAACATCCTTAGCCCATGTTTATAAAAGGCACATATCTCTAAGTACCGGTGCACAATTTTAAGTTCACCAATGGCATGCAAAAATTAAGACAATACAGTCTTGGCCACTGATCTGTTGAATCTATTACCAAAAAGAACCAGAAAACCACCCTAAGAAACCATCCAGCACACATGACTTCAATGAGACTTGCCCCATCTCCTGCAGCAAGTTAATTTCCCACAGAAAATAATTGACAGAGAATGACAGTTGCAACCCTTGAGTGAGAGAGAGACTGTTTCTGTATCTCAAAGCATATTTTTATGAGATTCTGGAATGGAGCTGGTCTGGGATAATTGTTGCTGGAGACACTGAGAGGCACTGAAAGCACCAGCAGGCATTTTTGACTAAAGCCAAGAAATTCTTAAAATGTAAAAAGCAATGTGAAAGAAAAAGAAAAAAAAAAAAGAGAAGAAAAGAAAAAAAAACCACTAACCTCCCCTAACCCAAACCCTTCAGTTGTGAAGCAAAAGGAGTCCTCTGAAGACAGACAGTAAAGTCGACTCCCTGCAACTGAGAGTTCTTGCAATCAGAGAAGACACAAGTGTGAATTTTTCTTTCCTCATGCCCTGGAAAAAAGTCTTTGATATTCTGGAGGGAATTAGAAAAAAAAAATTGAAAGCAAGTGAACTTCACTAACAGCCTTCTCCCCTTCCCTGCCCCTTGGCAAAAGCATTGGTATTAATTTATGCAGTTGCTGTGTAAAATTGGTCAGATATTTTCTGACAGAATGCCTTCCTGTTTGAAAACGTTGTTTTGCCCAATATTAATTATTTTTCTGGAAGTTTCTTGTCTCCTTTCTGAAGCCTGATGTGTCTTATTTATTCATATTTCTTAATGTCTGGAATTTTACCTTATAGGTACCACCCAGATTAATTGTTCAGCTATGAAATGGGTCTAGAAATGTGTGATGCTCGGGTGGGAGTGCCAAAGCATGCAGAAGACCCGTAGCCATCTTTTGAAAGCAACAGCAAAAATCAGTAACACACTTGCCTCAGTTGCTTCAGGTAGTTTATTACTTAGCTAGAAAACTCAGGAGTAAGTTAAAACCTGAGTAATTCACCTGCCCAGTACACACTTCAGTCATCAGATGTTTTTCCCTGCCTCCAAAAGCTATCAAAAAGAGGATCTTTTATCTTTGAAATCCTTTCTCTTATTGTATGAAATAGAGGTAGATTTTAAGCCATTCCTCTCAGCACTTAGCAAATGAGCCATATATGCAATGTGGGGAGCACAGCAGCTCTTTTCCTATGTGGGGAATGGTATGGAATAGCATATGGGAATTTTTCTTCTCTTTTTAGTTATTCCTCCCATATAGTTACTTTTGAGGTCCCCTTTCAACCCCTGGCTGGGTATAAGACACCCCGAGAGTGGAAACGCCTTACTCCATGGGATGTGAGCAGTTCCCCGGCACTGCTCTCCTCATGGCTGATTTTTAGATCACACATTGAAACAATTAAAACTGTCATCAGCTGCAAAAATGGCTGTGGTTTCCCATTAAAAGTGACTGTTTTTCATCTCCATTAAAAAAAAAAAAAAGTATAAAGGATTTTGCATTTGATTTTGCATCTTTGGTCTGTACAGTTAAGACTCTTTTATGCACCTGTCAGTAACACAATGTTGCCTCAAGAATGAGATTTCTTTTAAGCATCTGTTTCAGCTGATTGAATATTCTCTTACTGTATGAGTAGTCCATTGTCTGATGAATACATGTTATTTAATTTTTGAACAACATGTCAGGGACTCCTATGGCTTGTGTATGCAAATTCTTCATGGCTATAAAAGAGCCGTCATTTTTGCATCTCGATGGATCACTTTTAAGGGGTAAGGAAGATAATTAATTTACTATATATATTTTTTTTTAATATAAAACCGTGATTTAACACAGAGAACAATTAAGTAGATGTGAAAAGTTTGCAGAATTAAAAGCATTGGCAATGCAGATTGGGCTAACTCACAAAGAGCCTTTGTTGTAGACACATTGATATTCCAGATAAGTCCAGACACTTCTAGTTTTTTGTTGTGGCTTTTTATTGCTGGTTTGCTTTAGGGTTTTTTCCTTTCTTTCTTTCTTTCTTTTTTTTTTTTTTTTTTTGAGGTTGTCTGAGGTTTTACAGTAGCAGTTCTGAGATGTACAAATTACAGTGCTAAACACAAAATGAAGTGGAAATGGGAAATTAGTGTACTGCACAGTAAAGTCTGGCTGATAGATTGCTGCAGTTCACTTTAAGCTTGCTTTGAAAACAATGCTGCTTCAAAAGTCATCTCTGTGATCTGACTTTCCTTTTCACTTAGTAAAAAAAAGGAAAAAAAAAAAAAGACACTTGTTCTTAACTTGAATTAACTTGGCATCATTACTTTGAGATAAAACCCTAGCAAAGACAAGGCAGTTTGGCACTTTTGCACAGGTTACCAATTTAAATTAAAGCCTTCCTGAAGAGACAGCCCCAGGCTGGTGTAAATCAGGAGCAGCCAGCCCAGGGGCTGGGAGAGCATACTCTGATCCAGAGAGCATATGCCAATCTCATGACTATTGGAGCACAGGAGGTTGCTGTGGCTACAGAGGAAAAAAAAATGTGACTTTCCTGGACCTTTCCCACAAATCAGCGATGTCCAGCACTGGCGGATTTAGCAAGCGTGCTTCAAGATGATGTGTAAATATGAATGACTGGGCGGGAGACGTGCTATCAAAAAGCCCTAACAAGCCCAGTTTATTTTGGATGCAGTCTGTTTGCCTGCCTACCATCCAATCCTTTAGCAGAGTGGAGTTGAAATGTTGGCTATGATAGTCCCAAAATGGCCAGAGGCAAAGTTTCTCCATCATGCGTGAGCAATTCACGGACCGGACACGCTGCCTACAGTAAATGTTCAGTATTACTGTAAACCTGATACAACCCTGCCCTCAGTGAGCCCTTTCCCAACTGGATAAGCAATTGTCTCTGTCAAGGCTGTTTGATAACGCTTCAGACCTCTCCTGCATGTCTATGAGGTGACACATTTTCAGTCATATTAAAGAATAACTCTGGCTGCAGTAAAAGCAGATAATAACAGTCCCTTGGGGCCCTCCAAAGACAGATTTTTTTTTTTTTTTTAAAAAAAAATGTATCAGCATCCCTACATCGACCTCGTGCAATGTGGAACAGTGCAAAGATTTTCTTTCTCGTATGAGATTTAAGTACTGTGGACAGGTTATGCACTTTTGTTTTGTTAAAACAATAGGGATTTTTCTTCATATGCTGATTCACTCAGTCTTCTTTCTGGTACACAGAAGAGCTAAAATTATAGAAACAATTTTGGACCAGTCGCGTGGAGGAGTCAGGGCAGGTTGTGGCTGTTATGGGGGGTGCAGAAGACTTTTTAGCCACATGGTGAATACTCTTGTAAGCCACTGGAATGCAGTCTGGAAAATGAGAAACCTGGAGTCGTCTTAGTCTGCTGGGTAGATCCCCTCGTGCAAAGCAAGAGCCTCAAGAAAGCATTAAAATAATGCAGAAAACACTCCCTTCTTCCTATTCATAGTGTGAAACAAGATATGTTTTGTAGTCATTAAAAGAAATAGCCACACTCTGTTTTTTCTGACCTGTTTATTATAACAGTAAGAATTGTAGCAAGACTCTTTTTTCTCTCATGATTTAATTTACGTAAGGTGTAAGTTATTGCTGGGCACTGACAGATTGTGCAAAAACTCACTGCTTCATGAGTCAGGTCAGTGGTCATTCTGACGTGCGTGATCCTGCTATGAGGGGATAGATACCTACTCCTGCATCACTGCTATATGTCCCCAACTTCTCCAGGGCACATCTGGCCTACATATATATATACACACATATATCTATCTATATATATATAAAAAGAGTCTCCTCCTTCCTTTGTAATCTCTGTTCATTTGCCGAATAACTGTTTTCTCTATTTGATGCTTAAATCAAAAATTTTCAGGGTGATGCTATTGCTTGACAAGCTTACGTCATGCCTATGCCCCTTTCTACCATATCACTGATAACGACAGTGACACCAGCACAAACTACTACACCAATTCCTTTATAGAGAAAGAATGGAATTAAGGGTGAAGCCAATGCTCTCCGACATGACCCTGAGTATATGAGATACCCAGTAAGACTGACAGTGTCCTACAGACAGCTGGAAGCCAAGTGCCTCTCTCCGGGGTGTCTAAAGTAGCACTGGACACCTATATGTCTTTAGACAGCTGAATGCCAACATGAGTGACTTACCTGAAGTCACAGATTATAACCTGCTTATCCAAACCCATTGCCTTAACTACATGATCCAATCTTCCTCTGAAATCCCCACTCGTTAAAGATGAAAAGGATGCTCAGATCTCTGCTGTCAAATTGCCTCTTCTAGAAGTATGTGCTGCCTCGCACTAGTGGTAGCCTGGAAGGTTACAACCAAGCTCCTGGTAAATGTAACTGGGAAAATAAAGGAATGGCAGCAGATTGTTCTCACAAGTGGTAGTTTATCATTGGATTTGACAAGGAGGCAGTTAGCAGGGAGTGCGTATCCACATGGGAGGTGAGGTAATGCAGGCAGAAGCATTAAGTTTCTGTGGGTCACATTTTCAGAGCTGATGGCACAAAATGCAATTAGAGAGGAAAAAAATTAAATTTACTGACTTCCCATCTATAAACACATATGCTCAAGCTGCATTTTATGCCAGCTGCACAGTCAAATGCAAAGTATTGAGTAACAGTTTGAGAGACCAGCTCCTCAAGTCTCAGGCCAAGATAAGAAATCAAGGCCAGTTATCTCAATGTGGAGGAGATTAAAGATTAGAGATCTCTTTTTAAATATTCATAGAGTGCTTCAAGCACTCTATGGATATCAATGCAAAAAAAACAAGAGGAAAAAAAACCCAAACAAATAAACCCGCAGTAGTCCTTGAATAAGATTTCATTCTGAACTACAGACTCATTGAAGTTTTTATATTCTGACTTAATTTCAGGACCAGGGAGGGAGGATGGTTCTTCTTTTGAAGGTAAGCCAATTTCTCTCTGAAATGGATGGGTTTTCTGCAAACTTGTTACATCATCCACTTTAAACGCACTGAGATCTACTTATGCATCTGACTTTATTCTTTGGTTTTAAAAGCAAATAAATTGTTTAGATTTCTTATCTTGGTCTAAGATTTCGAGGAGTTGGGGTCGCCACATTGGTTGCAAAATGGGGCTCTAATTTCTTCTTGAGCTTCTAGGAATTACAGTAATGCACGTTTTTTGATAATGATGAGAGAAAGATTTATTTTTGTCTAAAATCGTGTTCAAGGAAACAGTAATGGGGTTGTACTGATGCAATATTTATTTTTAGATAGCTCTATTTTGAAGTATTTGCACCCATGATCATTTTAAAAAAATGCTAAAATTAAGAACATAAATGTATATCCCCATTACTTTTATTTGCTTGTTTGTTTGTTCTTTAATGTAACAGAAGAATCTGTGAATCCTTTGTCGGTCCTGTGGTTGGCTGCCACTGAGAAATGAAACATTATAAGGTATTTCTAACATGGTTTAAGTTATGTCTAGAATAATAGTTGTGAGTGGAATTGCGTTATCTGAAAGGGGGGGGGGGGTAGAGGTTGCTTTAACCCTCAGTTGAAACCATTACACTGAGGAGTTCTTTAGCCATGTAAGAGTTACGTTTTTGGTCCAAGTTAGTTGTCTGTAGGAACAGTAAAGTGAAGGATATTTTTACAAGGTTGTTCATCTTCTCTTGAGAGAGATAACCAAACCAGTAGCCTGAATCCCATCAGGAGAGTCTATCTGTTTCCAGTGAAGGAGTTACTTAACAAGGTATGACTTAATTAGTTTGTATTTGCTGTCTGGCTGTTGGATAAATCCTACCAAAGTGAACATTTTGAAAAGACAGACTAAAACCACATCACAAAGAATATTCACATAGACAGGAAGACTTATATAAATCAGACCACTTCTCCTCCTTCACAGACATCATCACTCATAAATCATCTTCTACATGTGTTATAAAAATAATTAATGGCCCAATTATAACTTTTTTTTCCCACAGTACTTCAGACACCTAGCGTGTGTAGGCACACTCAGAAAATCCCAGAAAGTGTCTGTTTGCATCTGTAGGAGCCTGGAGATCTTTGAAAATCTGGTCCTAAGGGGATTTTAAAATGCTGCCCTGTGTTTTAGCCTTTATTATGTGAACTTTTCTGCTGTCATGTTCATCCCTTACACTAATGAAATGTAATGTCATGGAAAGAGTGAGTGTTTTTCTCTAAATATGTTTGGAAGCTACACAGCAGCATTTACAAACTGCTTTTTGACTGGAATGATTCAGAGACAGTGATTTGTTAACTCCGGTAATATATGTACAAACCTGGTTTGTTGAAGACTAGCTTTGCCAAACAAATCACCGGCTTCAACAGCTTGTAGTAACCTATTCAGCACGTATGTGTTGCAGGGATGCTAAAGCTTGGACTACTTATGCAACAAGAAGAGGATGCTGGTAAATCCCATAATATTGCTTTTGTCTTTAAATAAAATACGGTGTGAATTCAACATAAAACCAGACATCAAACATGCTGCCTGATAATTTGGCTTGGATTCTAATCAACAGCATGTTTGCTCAAGTGAAACATGGTGATAAATACATTGAATCAGAGGCACATTGTGATTCATTGCAAAATCCTCAGTGTTAAATTGTTTTGTTCCCCCCCCCCCCAATTAAAGCTCTTTCACTACTCGAACAGAGACAACAGAAAACAATTTCTTCAAGGAACCTTGTCAGTCTATCTCTGCATTTATCAAAGTCTCCCCAATGAGCCTGAAGGTTCTATAACATTACTTGTAGAAAGAATTATTTAAAGATGACTTGCATTGAAAGTCCTGGGGGTTTTTGATTTTGTTTTTTTTTTTCCTTAAAAAAAAAGGTTTGACTTCAACAAAATGTCTTCCTTATAATTTTCCTTAATTTCATTTACATGACTGAGAGTCAGGAATGTCACCATGGAGTCATGGAAAAGTATGAAGGGAAGAAGTCTTCATATGAGACTTGTTTAGGTTTATTTTGATAGTTGCAGTGAAGATTTAGAAGACTTATTTCAGAGCTGTTGCATTTTATTGTTTGGTCCTCTGGGTAAACCTACCTACCTTCCTTCCTTCCTTCTTTCCTTCCTTCCCTCCTTCCTTCTTTCTTCCGTCCGTCCTTCCTTCCCACCTTCCTTCCTTCCCACCGTCCTTTCCTTCCCCCCATTCCCTTTAAATCCTATAAATACGTAAGGAGCAAACACTTCTCACAGCAAGCCAGCAAAAATACAAATCCTGCTGAATATACTTCCCCAAGTAAGCACTGCCTTTCTAATTGACCGAGGATCAGAAAGAAAGATGAGCACCCGATGAAAGCACCCAGCGAGTCGCTGGGGCTGCTGTTCTGCTTTGCTCTGCAAGCAGTAAGCCACAAATCCAGAAGTGCTCAATTCTTTCTGTGACATTTATGACCAGATTTTCCAACTTAGTTCACTGCCTCATGTCCAAAGTCCTGAGGAAATTCTAGCCTTTAAAGTCATTCTTCTTGCATGACTTTCACTCAAGTCATATGTTCATGGTCTCTGAAGGCCTAGAGACAACCCAAAGGACATATCAGGCTGAGGGATGAAAACAAAAGCTAGACCAGAGGAATTTGGACTTATTTCGCTTCCTAAATGGTAGCTGAGTTTTTCTTTTAAAATCCATTTAAAAATGCCATCTTGTCTTTAATTTCAATTCTCCATCTGTATGAGGCAGATAACAGTCCCGCCTTTCTTCTACTGTTTATACATCCTGTTTGCTTAGAGTATAAACTCTGCAAGGCAAGGATGGTTTTTCATGAAGCACATGCAATGGGACCTTCATCCCGGTAAAGTTCATAGATGTTTCAATAATACAGATAATACAGAATCACTTCAGTTCCCACAAATGAGTGTCGTGCATATAATGTATTGATTTTTCCCCTCTGAGTGAGTTCCCCTTTTTTTTTGTCCTTTTTTCTCTGATCTTTTTGATGGATAAAGAAGATATAGGTTTACGAGGTCAGGGACCTAACAGAGAAAGGGTAATTTAAGTGTGCAACAGTAAAAAGAAATCTGGGTAAAATATCAATCTGCAAAGGGAAAAAAATTCAAAAGATAAATAAGAAGCTGAAGAAAGGCCAATTTGAAAGAAAACTCCCCTCTAAAGGAGATGGAAGATGAAAGGCAAATGATCTTTAAGATTAAAAAGAACTACCCAAGCAGAAGTCCAACATGACTTTGTTCTAAAGTAGTAAAGGGGAGAAAGAATTAGACTTAATAAGAAAGATGGAGAGAGAGATGGAGGGAATTATAAGTCAACAGAAAATAATTATAGGAAAGAGAAAAGTAGGGTGAGTAGGAACTAATAGAAAAGGAAGAGCAGTTGTAGGCTAAGAAGCCCACACAGCAGAATATTATTTTAAAGAGACAGATCTCTACTTCCTTGAAACTTGATGGAAAAACTTGGTATGAATGTCTCATCTCTTTTCTTACGTATCTGCTCTGCGATTTTAACTGATAGCCCTCTTTCCCAGCAATGTTTTGTCCTTATTTCCTCCCCTTTCCCCACCCCCCCGCAGTCTTCTCTTATTTATAGGACAAGAATTTGGGGTAAGTGAATATCCATCACCACTGCCTTGTGTCCATCAAGGGTCTGCTGATACCCACTTGCCTCCTACAGCAGAATAAGGGTGTCAGGACAAGCTGTGGAAACCGTAAACTCTGATAAACTTTCACTTTATTAAGCTTCTTATTTTGGCTCAATGTCAGATGTAAAGCACAGAAACGTTGGCTCTGCAACATTTGTGGAAAGTGTGTTTAAAAACTCTTAATGGTCGCACTTGAAAACAGTGATCAAGTAGCTTACTACTGCAAGGTGAGGATGAACTTTTTAACGTTAAGTTTTTCCCTAGCTAAAAAGTGATCATTCCAGTTGTACTTTCCATTACACTGTCAAACCCTATAAGTTGGACTCTGAAGAAAGAACACAATTTTTGTTATAATGCCAGGGAAGGCTCACGTGTGCTAGCATTCATTACCGAACTGATGAAACCGGGCTCTTCATCCATTTCTTACCAAAGGAAATCTAGACAGCAACATCTGTGCAGAAAATGCATTTTCACAGCAGAGTTCATTTTAGTGGTGACCCTACGTGAGCAGGTGCTTGGCAATACACTAAAATCCATTTAAAAATGCCATCTTGAAACATCAGATAAAGGAAAGCTGGGCATACACTCCTGAAAATGTAGGCCAGAGGTAGCTGGGTAATTTCACTTCTTTGAATTTGAAATGAGGAACCAGACTCATCGACCTTCCAAACTAAACCTGCGTATGGCAGAATACATATAAACCTAGCTGCAAAATAAATATGTTGCAGCCACCCTACCCTACACGCACACAAATATAGGACTTTCATATACATATAATTCAAAACAATTTTCAAGGCAATTTTCTATCTTTTCTATCATTTGCTCTATAAGTAAATGTCCCAGCAGTGGGTAAATCATAATCCTTACCTTTCTATGGTGAAAAATTTTCCCATTTCCTTTTGTAAAATGTTTGCTGAAGACCTTGAATCCTTCTTATATAAACACAGAAAGTGAAGACCTGTCTGTAACCTGTGAAGCGCAAAAAATGAGTGTTAAAGAATGCATGATGGGTCCCAGATAGTATAAAATATTAATAATGCAAGTAAGGCTGTATGGATATTGCAAGCCTGCTGCCATCTAATTAGAGCACATTGTCTCCTAGCAAAGTTATAATACAAATGTTTCTTCTGCACATTCCCAAACTCTCTGCTCCCCACCCCCAAAATGCCTGTGAAAATTTAGCAACTTTTGTTGTTGTTTTTTTTTTTAAAAAAGAGAAAGTCCTTTTGTCATTAAATACTAGCTAGAAGAGAATGCTGGAAGTCAACCTTCCTGGGAATTCAAAATACAACCCTCAGAGAGTTTCTTTTTTTTTTCCCTGCTAAGGTGAATGAAAACAAGTCTTGAAATGCAGAAGAAAAACAGGGTGCTTTTTAGAATTGGTCTCTTTCTAAGCGTCCTACTTACTGAAAGCAAAACCACTGGACATGCTAGTAAATAGGTTATCAGCAAATTTGCCCCAGGACCTTAGTTCTGCAGGGTGCTCCAAATGGCAGAAAAGAGTTTGGAATTTGGACTGATGCCTTGTCAGGTTCAAAACCATCTCAAGTTCCACTTGACTCACACAAGTCCTTCTCTCATGGTTATTTATTAGCATATTATAACAATTTTAGATCATTAGACACATTCCCTTGGAAGTTTTAACGTTCTCTGGTTGGATTAGTCCACACCTTTCAAATACCTCTTGACAAACAGGTAAAACACAATCAGTGGGTAAACAAAAGATAGTCAGTTTTTGAATGTTGCTCCTGCATCCTTCACTGTCCCTGATTAAAGGAAAAGGTACCTTGTATGGCCTGGTCTCATCACATTGACCTGTTGGTGCCTAAAGCAGGAGATGAGGTTGGGAACACAGACCCTTCCAAAATCTGAGCTGTCATCAGAAGATGTCCATTTCTCTCTTGGTTTTGAATAGGAGTGTACAGGTGAGAAGATTTTTTTTCTGAACTTCTCAGTTACAAATAAAAAGTTAGGTAGGATCTGTGGCCATTCTTCCCAGGCTAAAGAACTGAATGCTCCAAACTAACCCTAGGGTATGGGACCGTCTATAAAAAGAGTGTTTGTGAAAAAAGAAGGATCTAAGCACTTAAAATCAAAGCTCGCACTTTCGGTATTGACAAAAATTGGTGTTTAAAAGTCAGGAGCCAGCCTCAAAGATACAGCAAACTTGGCTTATAAATAATCTATTAAAACTAGACATTTTGTTTCTAGCTCTGCAATTGCATTTGTGTTACATTTGCAAGCTTTCTTTCTCGTCACAGTATTTTCTCTTTTCCTCAATGCTACACTAACATGCCTTGATTTAGCCAGCTGGTATCCTACTATCAGAAAGTGTCAACACCTCAACAGTGTGATCCTGTATAGGGCACTGTGGGACCCAAGATGAGAAATGCTTTATCAATGTAAAATCATAATTACTGTAGTCAAAGGTTCATGCACATCTGTCAGTGCAAATCTTGCATCAGAATTTTTTTCAGAAGGTCATTTCCCTTTCATCACCTCACATAAGCATTTCACACAAGACTGCCTTCTTCTTCTTCACAAGGTATGGCAGGGAATGTTTCAGGTCTTGCCAGATGGCCACTACTATAGAACTGGGAATACTTAGATGATCGTCTCTAGGTTAATTCTGTCTTTACATCAGCTCTTTTCAACCACCACAGTCAGTGAAAGACTTTCTCCCTCTCTGATAGTAGTATTCAATTACTTTAAAACAACTGGCTAGACTCTAGCTTCACTACAAAGTCTGAGTGTCTGTAATAATAAATCACAAGCTTATTTTTGTTTGCATCTTCTGTCTAAGGACTGCAAAGAATTTCACAAGAAATCTTGTGTTTGAAGCAATGCTTATGAAAGTGTTGTTAACTTGAAAAAGGCAATCTCAAAGAAGAAACTGCTGGGAATTTGCCTGTGATAAATATAGGGCAAGATCAGCCATTGAGATTTTACAGTATTTCTCACATGGTCTATTAAATGTGGTTGTCATGTCCCACCTGACATGATCTCATTTCTAACTTAGATTTTGTCAGTGACAGGGTTTTTCATGTAAGTGAAGAGAGTCTGTGAAGAGACTCTCAGGCCCTGGCACTTATTGTACCTTCTAGGAAAGCACCTGGTGTTTTGATTGAAGATCCTATGTGAATCACACTCTACTCTCATCTGTGAAAGATTTTGTTGTATGAGTGAGTGTGCCTGTTTGGGCTGGGATAGGGTTAATTTTCTTCACAGTAGCTAGTACGGGGCTATGTTTTGGATTTGTGCTGAAAACAGTGTTGATAACACAGGGATGTTTTCGTTCCTGCTGAGCAGGGCTTACACACAGTCAAGGCCTTTTCTGCTCCTCACCCCACCCCACCAGTGAACAGGCTGGGGTGCACAAGGAGTTGGGAGGGGTCACAGCTGGGACAGCTGACCCCAACTGACCAAAGGGATATCCCATACCATATGACGTCATGCTCAGCATATAAAGCTGGGGGGAGAAGAAGGAAGGGGGGACATTTGGAGTGATGACGTTTGTCTTCCCAAGTAACCGTTATGCGTGATAGAGCCCTGCTTTCCTGGAGATGGCTGAACACCTGCCTGCCGATGGGAAGGTGAATTCCTTGTTTTGCTTTGCTTGCATGCGCGGCTTTTGCTTTCCCTATGAAACTGTCTTTATCTCAACCCACGAGTATTCTCACTTTTACCTTTTTGATTCTCTCCCCCATCCCACCGCGAGCGGCTGTGTGGTGTTTAGTTGCCAGATGGGCTTAAACCACGACAGTCCTTTTTAGTACCCAATGTGGGGCTCAAAGGGTTCGAGATAATGACATATTTGATGGGAATGTGCTAGATCGAATTTATAGCTGTTATTGTTGTTTAGCTATTAATTGGCAGGCTCCTGTGCTTGCCATGGGGCTTGTTTGCCTTAATCTTGTGCTCGTTAGCGGTTGCTTTTTGCTTTCGCTGCTTGCTGTACTGCTGCACTGCTGATCGTCTTACTGTGCTGTGCCTGGGAACGTTTTGATAACAGCAATGGGGATATGCCCGGGCTGGCAGATGGCCAGGGCATCACTGCTGTTTCTGTGCTGCTGTACTGGACAGGCTGGGACTCCAGTGTGAACTTGAGTTGGAGGGGCTGTGCCCTGTGGATGAGTCCATGTGAGAGCAGGACACCCCAATGCGTCTGTGGCCATGAGTAAGTCCACACCAGAGCAGGTACATCTTGAAGCGTCTGTGGCCGTGGTTATGTCTGTGCTGCAGCAGGTATACCTCTGAAGGGATTGTGGCCCAAGGATAAGTCCACACTGGAGAAGGTACACCTTGAAGCATCTGTGGCTGTGGATAAGCCCATACTGCAGCAGGTATACCTTGAAGCATCTGTGGCTGCCTATGAGGCCATCCTGACAAGGATATTTGAACAGGTGTCTTCTCTGGGGGGACATGATGAATTTCCATCCCTTATAGATACAATATTCATTAGACTTTTTTTTCATTCACGGTTGCATTTACCTTCTGTCATGGAAGAGCAGTTTTTAATTCTTGGTTTCTTACAGCTCTTTAACTTCTTAGGGTATGTCGACATCGCACATAGGAGTGGAGTATAAGTCTCCCTGATCTATCAGAAGCTGGTCTGTCTAGTAAACTAGAAGAAATATGGCTAAATTAGAATCCAGCTGAACAGTAGGACTTCCTATAGCTATTGCAATACTTCACTAATTTTTTGTATTGTTGGGAAGACCTAAGATGGTATTTCAGTTTGGTGCTACATTGATTTGTATAAGATGAACCAAGCAATTGTTTCTTTGCTACCTCTGCTTTCAGCTTAGATATTGTCTGTGCGCCATACATAAAAAGTGTCTTTCCTCTTCCTAGAAGGTGTCAAAATAACTATAGGTCTTGGTAGTCTACTAGGATAGTGAATTTTCAAGGACATAAGCTGCTGCAGAAGATGACCCAAGTTTTTGGCAGAAGTCCTTCTTTCTCTTGACCCTAGCTCAAGAACTTCCTGATGTGGATGCTTTTGCAAGTGCCCACGGTCAAATGGCCTGAGCTGTGGTTGTTGGGGAACCCTCTTTGCCTACTTTGGGCTATTCTAGCTGTTTATCTCAAGTGTGGTTCAGGAGCCCAAAGATCAGAGCCTGAGTTCCCATACGTACAGATCATGGTAGGGGTAGACCAATCCTTCAATCTGTGTGTGAGACTGAGTTACTAATGGTGAAACCCATCCAAAGCAGTTTGAAGGATATAACAGTGGGTGTAGAAAGTAATTTGAAATACCTGATCTGAATGCCCAGTCCTGATTTGTTCTAAGATATTGTTCCACCCCAAAGAGCAGATTTCTAACTTTAGTTAGAATTTAAATGTACTTTTAATTTCATAAATACTTTTAAAATACTGAGAATCTAAATAGACAGTGTATTGGGTTTGCATGGTAAGGTTTTGGTAGCTGGAGGGGCTACAGAGGTGGCTTCTGTGAGAAGCTGCTAGAAGCTTCCCCCATGTCCTATAGAGCCAATGCCAGCTGGCTCCAAGATGGACTCACCACTGGCCAAGGCCGAGCCCATCAGCGACGGTGGTAGCATCTCCGGGATAACATATTTAAGAAGGAGGGGGGGCAAACATGCTGCGGAACACCAGCTGGAGAGAGGAGTGAGAATATGTGAGAGAAACAACTCTGCAGACTGTGACGAAGGAGGGGGAGGAGGTGCTCCAGGCGCCCGAGCAGAGATTCCCCTGCAGCCCCTGATGAAGACCATGGTGAGGCAGGCTGTCCCCTTGCAGCCCATGGAGGTTAACGGTGGAGCAGATATCCACCCGCTGGAGCAGGTGGATGCCTGAAGGAGGCTGTGACCCACTGAGAAGCCTGCGCTGGAGCAGGCTTCTGGCAGGACCCATGGAGAGAGGAGCCCAGGCTGGAGCAGGCTTTCTGGCAGGACTTGTGACCCCATGGGGGACCCACGCTGGAGCAGTTCGCGAAGAACTGCAGCCTGTGGGAAGGACTCACGTTGGAGAAGTTCGTGGAGGACTGTCTCCCGTGGGAGGGACCCCACGCTGGAGCATGGGAAGAGAGTGAGGAGGAAGGAGGGGCAGAGACAACGTGTGATGAACTGACCGCAGCCCCCATTCCCCATCTCCCTGTGCCGCTCGAGGGATAGGACGTAGAGAATTTGGGAGTAAAGTTAAACCCGGGAGGAAGGGAGGAGTGTGGGGAAGGTGTTTTTAAGATTTAGCTTTATTTCTCATTATCGTACTCTGATTTGCTTGGTAATAAACTAATTTCCCCAAGTCGAGTCTGTTTTGCCCATGATGGTAACTGGTGAGTGATCTCCCCCTGTCCTTACCTCAACCCATAAGCCCTTCATTACATTTTCTCTCCCCTGTCCAGCTGAGGAGGGGAGTGATAGAATGGCTTGGAGGGCACCTGGAGTCCAGCCAGGGTCAACCCGTCACAGACAGACAAAATATTGGAGTAAGATGCCAAAGCTGTAAAAGAGACATCCAAAGCACAGTAGAGACCAAGGCAGGAAGGGAGCCTGGGTTACTTTTTTCTTCTTCATTACCAGGCTTTCAGCAGGTAGTAAGAAAGTTCAGGCTTCAGGTTCACTTATGTCTGTCTTCCTTCCCCTGCAGTCTCAGAAAAGGATCTGCTCCTTGACTATCTTTTGTGTGTGTGTGTCCATTTAACACCAGGTTTTTTTTTTTTTAAATTTCCTTTTTTAAAATCTGTTTTTTCACTTATGAAGGTGAAAAACCACTACCCCTGTGGAAGTAGCCTCTTGCAGAGGCCAGTGTCACCAAGGTGGAAGAAGTTACACCCCAAGCACATATTTTACGATTGGCAAAAAAAAAAACCAAAACAAAAACGCTGAACTTGCTAAGCCATGTGGGAGAAATAGGCTGTAATAAGGGCATAGATTCAAGTCTGCCAATTCCCTGCCTGAATTTCTTTCAATGTCAGCAAAGCACATTTGTGTTGAACTTTTTCAATTGCCTTGAGTTCAGTGCAAGATTAGGCTTGCACTAATCTTTGAAATTGGGAATGACCTTAACATTTACTGCTAGATGAACTCAGACACAAATACAGGAATCATTTGAATGTCATACAATTACCTCCACTCTCCTGCGTGTGTGTGCACATATAAGTAAATAAAAAAGGCCTTACTTTTTGTTCTGTGAAAGAGCCTGTGGAAGCTTTTCTCAGGGCTAGGTTGACAAATTGAGTGTTTACTTTCCTATAGAGGTAACCAAAGTTTGCCTGCTTTTAAAACCCCCTCCTCATTTTCAGCTTCCTCTTCTTCACTTCACATTGTCTCCAAATGAAAAACGTATTTCTGTCTTCTGCATTCGGTTATGTATATGATGTATATTGAAGCAGGAGAATATAAAATACATGAAGACTGAACAAAGAATTCAGTAAGGTTTTCCACGGTCTCAAACAAACCAACCAGCTCCTAATTTTATATCACAACCATGCTTCGACCTTGTGTTAGCCAACAAACTGGTTCCCAGAAGTGGGCATTCTATTAATGCAGAAATAAAAATTCATGACCCTTATCCTGACCCTTTCAGCTTTCAGTTCTATCACTACCAGACCTGCTTCAGGACTCTGCAAAAAATTCAGGATCTGTCTGCACTGATCACATTACAAACCCAATACCTTTCCTTGTTAAGCATTCCTAATGCCAGTATGCCATTGAGTAGTTCCAAAAGTGGCAGGAATATATCTGGTAAGTCCAATAACTTGAGAATCAGTCTCAAATTCCACTGGGCATATAAGAATATGCTTAATTTCTACTTCTGCCACAAAGCATTTAATCATATGCTTAACTTGGAGTCCCATCAAAGGCAATTACTGTTAAGTATGGGCTTGGATACTCAACTGAAGACTCATGACCTTCAGAAAAGAAACCTAAGTTTTCATTTAAGGTATTTTTTGCTTTTTGGGGGTGATAAGTGATTTGTGACATGCAAGTTAATATCAACTCTTATAAATTAATTAACTATAGGTGTATAGAGATAATTCATGTTGTAAAGTGAACATTTATTGAATCAGCAGCTCCAGCCTCTTCTTTTTTAAGCATTTGTTTGAGTGGTTGTAAGTGCACAATAGGGTACTTACCCTATTTCCTTCTTTTGAGGTATCTATCTGACCTGTTCTCTCTTAAAACTCTTGAGCAAAATTTCCTTTCAATAAGGGTAATTATTACCATTCCGTAAGTCTAAAAGAGTGGCCAAGTACTTGCATTGAAGGGTCAAATGTTTGTTTCTTAAAACACCAACAGCATAGCATCCTGGTTCACTCAGGGTCACTCAGGGATGAATAATGAATATTGTTGGAAGTGAAGTGAATTTTAAAATATATAATAAAGAAAGAGAAATTTCAGGGGTGTGGAAGGTACAGTACAGAAATGACAGTAGCCTCTGCTTGTTCCCTTGAGACTTGATTGTGACAATAGATTGATGCAGGTCCCACATTTGGAATACTTTTCAATACCTCTTAACTTTAAGCTTGGGTCTTCTTTTTTTTTTTTTCTTTTCAATGAGGGAGAATAATCACATATTAAACTATGAAAGCTTGGCCATATAGAGTGCCCTGGTATGAGCTGTGAGGAGACTATTTCATATTTCTGCATGCAGCTAGTCTACAGTCTTGATATTAAAAGTAGTCCTTGTTCAACATTTTCAGGAACACTCAAATATCAACAAATTCTGGGTGTAAATCTATTTGATGGATACAGAGAGATTCAGCTTTCTCAGTTACAAACTGGTTAGACAAAGAAGTCCATGTGAACTTGCGCTAAAATATGTTAAACATATATTAAGGTTCATAACAAACTGCAATCATTTATTAGATGTCAGTTTAGTCAAAGCAACCACGGAATCAGTTGTGGGCAGCAAACTATAAGGAAAATGATGGAACAAGTGTCTGTAGAAGCTAAATACGTCTATATGGGATTATATTCAATGTAATAATGTTGCTTGGTCAGTCTTTTTATAATCTATTGTAACAAAATGTCCTGTTGATTAAAAGACAGTGTAATTCAAAATGAAAAAAAAAAATATTGCCACAGTTGTTTCTTAGTATGAAAAAAAAAACCAATCTCTGATAGTCCAAAGAGGACTAAAAGAAAATTGAATGCTAGGAAGGAGTCACAAGCTAGATTCATCCTTGGCTGCATATTGAGGTCAATGACTTTCCAAGAAAAGTTTCTTACATGGACTTTTGTGTGCTTGATCCTACTCCTATATCTAATTTATTATTATTTATTTGTCTTATCATAATACCATGAAGCTGTAATGCCAGAGCAGCATTCTCCTGTGTTAGGTACTGTGGAAACACATACGGAAAAGGCAGATCTTCCCTAAAAATTTAAATGTAAAAAGAGACCAAAGACAAATTAATATAATTACCCTGAGAGCAAGAGGAAAAAAGAGTACTGTTCAGTACGACAGGACACAGTCTCCTTTGAATTTTCAGAAGAAACAAACACATCCAGGAATACATTTACCCATCACAGCTACATTTACCCTGATAACATCCTGTCTTCCTGTCTGTCTAAAGGGTAGGAAAACATAACCTGTGGAGGGTTCTTATATCTATTTACCAACTGCTCATGGAGCTTAGGTAATGAGCTTAAAGGATGCTGGGCATGCTCAAACATGCCTAACACAGCTAAAGCTAGAGAAGATGAATCTGAAGTGATGGGAATTTGAATGAGAATTTTGCCTTGAAGTCAAGTAGGAAAGGCTAAGGTTTTTTGTTTGTTTTTATTTTAAGGTATGTTAAGATAACTCTTCCCCGCCACCAACCAAGATTCCTTGCCTGAAGGACAATACAAGCAGAAAATGCTGTCTGAATTCATAGATGAGCACAAGAACGGCTATAGAGAATGAAGATAGCCCAGAGGGATCCCAGAGGAAAGGATTATAAGCTCTGCTCTAACCTTGCTGAGCTTGAACTGGTACATAATCACACAGAAGATGATGTTATTTTGCCTGGAGGGAGATTCTGGAGCAGAGAGATCAATCTCTGAGCTTCCTGCTTAGAAATGATGAATATTTGTTTGAGATTTACCTACAAGTGAATGGCAGATCAAGATCAAGAAGGACCAAGGAAAACAGGAAATATTTAGCAGATGAGAGGAGGAGGCAGGGTGGAAACTGGAGTTAGAACTTATTGCCTAATTCTGGGCTTGCTTGATGACACCATGGCTACAGCTAAACTTACTCTGGTGTAAATTATTGTTGTCTTTGTAGAGGGGCTCAGAGGTACTGTAATGCAACCTTCAGCAGACAGATATTGGGAGTTTGGGTGGTTTCCAAAGGTTACGAAATGTTATTCTTCTCCTTGCTCATTGGAAGTAGGAGAAGATACTCTGATTCAGAACTGATTAATCTGTTGAGGAAAGTGTTTGTTTTCATTCTTGGAGGTTATGTCTCTACTGCTAAATTAAATGGGGAAAAGAAAATTTCTGCAGACCTGAGGTGCCTTCATGAGATGTGATATGAGGTCATGTAAGTGTGTTTTACAATACAAAGTCTGTTGAGGTGGCTTTGGAGAACTGTACAAGGTGGAAAGACAAAGCTCACACCATGCTCTCCACACAACCTCCTGAGAGCAGTCCTGTTCCCCAGATACGCCTGGGCACTGTCTGAGAGACCACTAGCTGACTGCACCAAAAAGCATGTTAATAGTTAAACAGCTTGGGCAGTCATGGGTTAATACTTTAGCCAAATGCCCTGTTGTATTTGGTGCTGTATAGTCAGTTTGAGAAACTGGAGTAACATCACTACCTGGCTTTCCTTGCTGTTCTGACTTGGTTCTCCTATGCAGCCTCAACAGTAGGTTGAGGTCACTTTGGCTAAGGGTGGGATATGCTTATCCTGTGCTTTATGAAATGCCACATCCTTAATTCATTGCTCTGCTTATAGCATTTTTTTTTCTCCAATAAACATGAGGAACAGCAAGAGCAAAATGCTCTCATGTAGGAAACTTGAAAGAAACTTGAAAGAGGAAAAAAAAACACTACCGAGAACTAGTGTAAATCAAATTCTTCAGCGAGAGTCACATCTTTGCTCTGATCCATCCTACCCACTTAAAGACATTTAACTGAGGACTATAATAAGATCTAAGTGATCTTAGGTTTCCTCCGTGGTCAAAAGGAGAAAGGAAGAAAAACTCATCCTTCCAGAATTTTCTTTTCCATCACACATTTTGGCATATTTGTTAAGTGTTTAATCAAAGTGTAATACAATCTATCATATTAAAACAATGACTTTTTTTGCTTATTTCACCAGTGATTACTGTTTTCCAATGATTAATTAACATCAGTTACAAAATATTGATTGTCAAGTGATTCAGAAGTTGGGATAAAAACTACCAACTCATGAGGCAAAACTTAATGCCTTTCAGAAATAGGGAGTACAAGTTGTTTTTGACATTCCCAACTACTGCTGTCCTAAAAAAAAGCAAAGGAAAGAGAATTTGTATTACATGGGAAGTGTAGGATAAATGCTGGAAAAATGAGTAAATATCTTATGCAGAAAGAGGACAAAATGTTCATTTAGCTGTGGGTCATGGGGCAGGAGTAAAAGCTTAAATAATGGCAATAATAGCACAACTAATGCATTTGTAATAAAGGCTGAATCAATATCAGCAGAGATTGTTTGCAGAGGAATAGTATTTTACTGTTGTGGAAAATATTAGAAAGAAAAAATCACAACCAATACAGAGAACAAAGAGGAACACAAATGAATAAGGAGAGAAAGGAACTACCTGGTAAGCTGATCAAACTGCTGCTTTACTCTTGGAGGAACCACTACTGCTATAATCAGGTGAAAGGAGGTGGTTTGCCTTCCACGGTCCAGAAATGAAGACATCTTCTCCATATAGCAGCAAAAGAGGTGTCAGGCCTTGTCTCTCCTACATCACCATAAAGGTCGTACCCACCCAGACAGTACAGTAGATCCCAGTTTCCACTGCATCCGTTGCAAGTCCTTGTGTACTTGTAGTCTACAGCCACATAACCCAGCCACGAGCTATTCGGCTGCTATCAACCATGGAGTGGCTGCAGGCACTACCAGCAACAGTGGCAGAACTGCAGATAGCAGCGGTAGCTACAGATACAGATGCAATTCCCACATCTGGGTTTAGAAAAAATGCAAAGAGAAATGAAGGAAAATCTCTATTCATTGTCCCCTGCCCTTGTAGGCTAACCACATCTATCTAGCACATCCCTCTGCCTTTTCACACCAAGATCCCTGTTGCACGTCATTTTTCTTCCCCTCTGTTTATCACCCAAAGTCTCACCTCTCCATTACCCTAGTTTCATCCTCCACCTACAAAAAATACACCCTAGCCTTTATGTACTTGCCCCAGACCCTGTCCCTACACCCTCATCAGGAAACACCAGGTGTTGGCACCACTTGTATCCATCCCACCAGTAATAGAATGAACTGGGAAGCTGTGGCAGTTAGAGCTCGTTACTCCTGATGAGCTGAGCAGTGTTAATCACCAACTGACTGATCAGTGGCACCTCCAGGGAGGTCAGGATTAGCAGCAGATTGCTGCCTGCCTTCCTGGGAAATTCACCTTGCAGCTCCTGTAAAAGCCTCCCAATGGGATCTTTCAAATTTTTCATTAGGGTTTTTATACCCCCAGTGCTATGTGTAACAGTCTAGGAACACCTGATCTATAGATTTTTGTTCATGCGTACCTAGAAATAAACATCCACAAACACACGCATGCACCCACATGTGCAGAGGAGAGGCACCGGGGCACTTCAAGCCACTCAGGTTGGCTGTCATACCGTCCTCAATCCCATCCTTTTCCACATGGTATCATTCCCTGCCTTGCATTATCAGTACAGGATAATGACATAGCTCAGGAAAATGGACTGGCCAAAAACAAGCCTGACTGGTTTCTAACTGCATCAGCTCCCTGAGCTAGCTTACTCTATGATATTGCATAAAATATCAACCTTTAGAACACATCTGCTAGTGCCAGTTCGAAAATGAAGGTAGGAACATGAGGCTGGGGGTGAAGGAGAGAGAGCGACTGCAATAGCTGTGGTTTAGATTAGGTAAAGCACTGTGGAATTGCACTTTTAGAGTGTAGTTAGGGTTGCACGGTGATTTATGGGCATCCTAACACACACACACGCTCGGGAGCGTGTGTGATAATAAATGTGGCAAAAAATCTTGGACAGAAAGAAAAAGTACTGTTAAGAAAAGCTTTAGGGAATGACAGTACCTACTCTGTCTGCAAAGTATCTAGCACACAATAGCAGTCAAAAAAATAAAATAAAAAAAATGAGCAGGCCTCTAGAACTGAGGAGGTTGGCGAGGGAAATGTTCACAGCCTCAGAAAGTTCACAGCCTCTGTGTGTGGAAATGAGGTGTAAGCCCTGCCATCGGTTTGAACTGTAGCACAGCTGATTGAATACAGCGAACGTGCTCATGTTAAGGCAGCAGAGACAGAACCAGATGATTCACAGCCACATGGTTTTCATCCTATTAAATGGAAATGAAACATCTCCAGCTGAGGCGCCAGCTCAGAGGAAGATTGCGGCTGTGGCCGTAAAATAGTAATGGGTGAGTGATTTTCCAATTCTTCACACAACGGTGAATGAGAAGCGCTGCCCACCCGCTCAGAGAGGCCATGCATGCTGTGGCCACAATCACACTTCCAGAGGAGTTATTTACAAACCTTTATAAGCTCCCTTAGTTCAATGCATGTTTAATCTGGAACTTTAGAGCTGTGGGATATATGGACTCATCTGGATCCATAACAACCTCTCCCCTCCCCAGAGAAAAAGTTTGATCATACTGGAGACCCACACTGGGGGTCTCCTGATCAAGGTCCAGTCTTCCAGAACCACTGAAAAGTTCATCAAGATCACGGGAAATTCTTCTATCCTTTTCAGTCTTCTTTGGAGCAGGCTCTTAATAAAACTGTTTGTTCCAATCCATCTTCACAATCGAAAGCACAATTTCAGAGGAAATTTGAAGCCATTGCTTTTCTTTGCCTTTTGTTTTTCATCCTTCACTATCTGCCCTCCCTTCCTCAGGCGAGTAATAAGAAGTCTTTAGGTGCCACAGGGAGATGACTGGTGAGGTGCAACCTGGAAGGTATGAATGATGTTCCATCTTCTGGCTCTTGGCACCTCCAAGGAAAGGTCTGTGTTAAATGCTGTGAAGATCCTGTGGGCTTGTGAACACAGCCTGGAGCTAAAGCTGTCATACCTGGACAAAGACGACTGAACAATAGAGTTTGCAGGTCCTGTTAGTGGTCCTACCCCACATTACAAACTCTGTCTGTAACCCCACAAGTGCCAAGATGTCTCCAGGTTACCATATTTGGAGGGGAAGATGACGCACTCTTCTTGACACCTGTCAAGAAGAATTCTCTCCGCTAGTGGGGGCACCCAATTCTTTGGCACAGGCTGCTGTCATCAGTTAGGCAGACTTTAGAGGGGTCCAGGGCTCTAGGAGGAATCTGTTCTGCTCTAATACCTCCAACAAAGAGCCAAAAATCACCTCTGTACTCAGGTGGCATTCCTGGAATTGGTATTGATGCTCTTTGAAAGACGCACTTAATGGGATGTGGAGTTTACCGAGGCAGGAAAGACCTCGGATAGAATTATCATATTTGAACCCTTTGAGGTAACCAACGGCATGATGAAGTAGAGAAACCAAACATCACATCTCACCTCACCTCAAGGCAAATTATAGGGTGAGGCAAGGAGAGATGAACAGAAGTGACAAAGTAGAAAAACAGTTAATGCACAAAGCAATACTATGATCTAAGCTGGGCGTTAGGAGAAACCGTGGATATGGAGCATGCACCAGCCCTACCAGGATGGGTAAATATGTGATGGCATAGGAGCAATAAGTGTGTCCTAAAGCTATTGCTAATGTGATAAATTCTTAACAGGAGTGTAGGTACAAACCACCAAGGGAAATGCAGGTATCGTAAACCTACCTCTTCAGTTGCATCACCTTGCCAGGTGTAGGGCAGTGCTGAGTCAATTTTTAATGAATTTCGATGTCTCTTCCTTAGGAAGTTGCTGCCAAAGCACATGTACCTTCAATCAACAGAAACAAGCTGGCATCTTGTCTCCTGAAATACTAGACACTAAACAAAATCAAATCAAATGAGATCAAAACTATACAGAAACAAAAAACCTCCCGTAAAGCTTGACCATCCTCAAATCAAGATTCATATAAACAGGAGAATATTGTAACTTTTTTTTAACAGCTCGTTCTACCCTTCTGTCTAGGTGTGGCAAAAGTAATTGCTGAAGACTTGTTGCTGCTGTTTCCTTCTATGTATGATCTCCCATTTTTGCTGATTGGATGACACATCAGATTTTTTTTTTGCAAATGGAAACATTTCAATTTATCTAGCTGAAGGCTTGACTCAAAGCCAACAGGAATCATTCAATGAGTGAAAAGGTTTTCAGCCTCTTCTTTTAATCCACCTTCACAGACCAATAGGACTGCTCTGCTAGGCCAACAGATGACCTGTTATCTATAAAGTGCATAGATACTGAAATATATATACTGAAATAGTATTATTATAGCTTTTTGCATAACACATATCATCTACAGTCAATGAGAGAGACAACATCCCACCTGTTTGAAATCAATATCTAAGGATTAGATGAATTGTACTTCCAGAGGTGCCAAAATCCTTTTCCGTTGACTACTGAGAGAACCAAGACAATGACCTTAGATCGGGCACTAAGATTTTAGATGCATCTACATAAATGAGTGGTTTTTTCTCTAAATTCTCAAGGCTTTCTGTTACTTTCACTAGTCAAAGGAGAGCTTTCTCTTCCTCTGATATCTCTGCAGTATAGCCTGTGAATCAAGCCACATACTGCTTTACAGACATAAAGTGATAATGTGATTTTTTTCTGCATTCCTGGAGAAGGAGAGGCTGTAAATGCTGTCCTCTTTGCTTTTTTCCTTGAAGCTGCAGTAGATAAGGCTGTGAGATCTTAGCAGAGAGGAAATGAAGTTCAAGAACACTCAGTAGAATGTGTTTGTCCAGTCATGTTGTATGGGAGTGATACGAAGTTAAACTCTCCCCTGTGGTGGAGATAAAAACTTGTCAAGTTGCGGCACGGACAGACATCCTTGTTGTCAGGGCGTCATTTCCAAATAATGTGTTGCTCTAGGTCATTCTTAAATCACACTGGCTGTTGAATGGCTAGGGTATGTAATGTGAACTGAAAGACTCATGGATATTCTTACTGACAGCAAGAATATTACCTTACTTTTTTCTTCATTAGTGGTCAAAAATATAAGTTAGGATTGTGATACCAAAATGTGAATTGTGAGTTGGATTTCACTTCTGAGTCTTTTACATTTACCTGGAGTAATGCCTAAAGTGTCAGTTGAGCTTTATTGTTTCCACAGTTCCCCTTGACATGGCTGAAACACAGACAAAGCATGCAAGCTCATCACAGAAAAAAACCAATTTGGGGTCCCACTGAAGTGAATAGGAGTCTTATCCACTGCCTTAGATGGTTGTGAGAAAGCTCTTGACTACTTAATTTCAGAAGTAGTCAGATCCTTCCTAAATGAAGAAGGAAATATTTTTGCAGCCTGGTTAGTTAGAAAAGTGGATGAAAGATTCTTAATGTGTTTTTACTGTATACTCAAACTTGGCTCAACTCTGCACAAATCACATCTGAGACCCTCTGTTCAGCCAGTACATTTCTGTTTTCTGTTTACTGTTTACTGTGATCCTCTGTTAGGTCTGCCAACCTGCTTTCCACTGCTGTGCATTGAAGTAACCTTTCTTTAAAGCTAATAATGAAATAAATGTGAGTGTAACAATGCAAAGAATGTTGTATTAAAAATTCTCATTGTTGACCTTTTGCAGTTAACCTGAAAAGTATAATGAAGTCAATATGCTGTCAAAAGTCAGCTTTGAGAATCCAGCTGGGATCTAAAGATAACAGATGAAAAACTGTCACTGAAATCAGTGGCACAATACTGCCGGCGAAAAAGTTGACCGAATATTTACAGGTCATTTTAAACAATAATGATGGCCTGATTGTCCCCCCGATATGATCCCTTTGTGCCTAGGTTGCATCTCAAATATCCTGGATATTAGCCGTATGTCTCCATCTGATATAGACCTTCTGCTAGTGGCTAGCTGGTATAATTGGATGATATATCGCCTTCAACTGCTGGATGTGGCAGAAAGATACATGAAGACATGTGAGATAAGAAGATCACAGGCAGAGCTCACTGGATAAATGAATGGTTCCTTGAGCACCTTTGCTATCTGGTATAAGTCAGTTATCCCAAGAGAGAAAGAGCATTTACAAAAGCCACAAACATAAGTACCTTCAGAATAGAACATCACACACGAAGGCTTTGATATGAAAGTGTTTGCATCCCCTGATTGGAGTCTGGGCTTTTAATTTACTGGGCTTGGTCAGGCCACGCAGAGCTGCTGGAGGTCTGCATGCCTGCAAAAATTCCCCCGACCTTCCCTCAAATAAAATATCCAAACATATTTATTGTGGCTTATATCTACTAATACGGGCTCTGCTAATGTTATTTTAACTACAGCTAATAGCAAATGTACAGATACTGGGTCATATAAGTCCCTAGGTGCATAAAGACATCAGAAAAGTGGAAGTGCCTTTTATCTATTTGCAATTCATGGCAAAGAAAACTTAACAAGATTAAAACCGGAAGGCACAACTGGTAATATTTTTTGTGTGCTGAAGCAAAAAATGCCACAGTAGGGCAAGTAAATGTGCTGTACTGTACCTATCTTGAAAATCATGATAGCAGAGAGGGGATTTGGACTGATTTTTTTTTTTTTTTGAAGTGTCTCAGGAGTTTATTCTTTGCAATAAGGACTATACTCAAGAGCATTAACAAGGCCTAAGCAGATGTGAACATCACTGTAATTTCCTTCTTCTATGGTTTAGCTGTTGTCAAAATGTCAAAAGCAGGCGGAGTGGGGTAAATTACTTTGAATTGGATGACACAAGGTCTCTAAAGGAAAACAGAACATCTTGACAAATATAGACCTTCTTGTCAAATATAACCATACTCAGTGGAAAGATTTAATTCATTGCTTAAGTAAGATTGGACATCCTTAGAGGACATTTTGGGAATGTACTTCAAAAACCCATGAAATACATTCAGGAATACAGCTGCAGTGGAGGAATAAAGCATTGGCAATTATACCGAGGCTTGAAAAAGATACAAACTGGACGTATTGTATGAATGTAATTTTCATCAATTTATTCACTATGCACTAGCAAGATATTTAAAAAGTAAAGAGAAATTATTTCAAAGGAGTGTTTAGGTATGGATTTAGGCAACAGAAAGGAGGTACCTTAGTCCATCTATCTAAATATTGCATGAATTTTGGTTGTAATGAGCGTATGGAGATCCCAGAAACAGCACTAGAATTTAATGGTGTTCAACACCTCTAGAAAACTAGATCATTTTAACTGTGTGCTAAATATAGGAATGGGTGCCTAGCTTTGTGCATCACTGTTGAAAAGTTTGGCCTCGGGTCATAATTGCTTATGTAAAATGCATTCCAAGATTAAAAACACCCAAAACAACGGGTTCTAATGACAAAGATAACTAACGGACTTGATCTAAACTCACAGGAGGGGCTCATCATTTCTAAAATGCACTGACTTGGACACTTACCTATGAAAGAAAGTGCAATTAGGTCTGCTATTTTAAAATCCTAATCTTAATGAATGTAGGAGTTAATACGTAACTACCTACAAATGAAGGGAAAAGAGGGCAACCGTTCTCAAGTGTTAAGCAACAGTTTTCCCTCTACTTTTTGAGACTAGATGGTGATAAAAGTGGGGGCTAGAGTGGAATGAAAAGAGAAAGTAGCAAGGTTTTATTAAATAAAAACATTGAAAGCACAAATACCTCTGGTTGGTCACCGTCTGAGACACAGAATGAAGTGTAGGGCAAAGCTTGCTTTGAAAGATAAAACACATGCTAAGAATTATGTTAAACTTTACCCTTTGATAATGTTATCTGACATCCAGAATCTGTGCTACATCACTCTGCCCTTCCCAGACATTGCCCTTTATGTTGTAGAGTGTCAAAACTCTTTGACTATGTCATCATAAGGATTTTCCCCTGAGTGCAGCCAACAGAGAGGCTGAGTCCTGCAGTAAAAAGGGAATAAAAGGAAATCTAGATAAAAAGCAGAAAGAGCCAGGGTACAGAGTGGGAAGAACAGATGAAACAAAAAAGTAGAGAAGCACTTAGGTGAAGAGTGACCTTCTCCATATTTGCAGGGCTGCAACACTGCAGGGTAGCAGCTAGATCCTAAAAAGTTGTCAGGCTGATTGAGACAGACCTAGATTCAACCACTCATCTTCACAAGGATCCCCGAAGGTAGGATCCCTCTGTAATTGGTGGAAACCATCCCACAACCTGAATAACATGGAGGTGCCTATAAAAGAAGAGGTACTTCTCTTCCTTTGCTAGTTTTGAGAACAGAGGTGTATTCATGTGGCAGAGTTCAGCACTGATTTTTGAGGCATGGATCATGACTTTTTGAATATAGGTAGTTGTCAATACTGAGACAACCTGAAAGGGTTCAGAGGCTTTCAAGGCAGGGTTGGGGTCTCTTTTCTAATCACCATCTTGTGTACTGAGGGCTAAAGTGTCACAAGTAGCTACCAGAAGGTGACAATCATCTGCTCGGTGAAAGGAGGAATATTCTTGTCCTGCAATGACTGGCAGACTCATTCCAACTAGCAAGTATAAGACAAGGACAATCTAATACTGAGCTTGATATCTATTCAGCTGGGAGGAAAAGGCACTTTCAGGTGGTAATTCAGCATTGAAGAGCTCCACTGTGTGCTGGAGATGTCTGTCTCGCACTGTGGCAGGAGAGGATTCCAGAGTAAGTGGCCTTCAGAATGATGTGCCACACAAAGTTAGCTGGGAGCAGTCCTGTACGCACTCTGAGGGGTTGCACGTGGTCAGCTCATCACTACTATAGAGGCACAGAAATACAGAAAAAAGCCAGCAAAGCAATGTTTGAGACAATACTTGCTGTAAAGTCAAATAATCCAAATAAAGAATACAGACAAAGGAGCTTTTTAACTTTTAGGTGATCTCACCCCAAGGGAGCTGAAAGCAGAAGACAGATAGATGCTCGGTGGGCAGAAGAGACTGAGCTCCATGTTGCCATGACTACGCTGCTACCCAAGGGAGATGTCTGTATCCACACAAGGTAGATTTTTACTGCTGGTCACAGTATGGACAGACTTCACAGTCTCACAAAAACCTACACCTGGAAATGAGCCAGAACCTCCTTTTGATAGAACTTGTCTTCTCCGACATGTTCCCAGCTTGACACCCAAGGTGGTAACCATCCCAGATGAGTTTCAAGCAATATTTTTAAAAAATAAATCATTAAAGATCTGTAAATTTGCCCTACTACCCCAGATTGGCTGAGATCCTTAAGGAAACATCTGATAGTTATGCAGATAACATTAGTGCTAAAGCAGAAACAAAGCACAGATCCCTGAGGGATCAGGAGCACCAAGAGAAGAAATCCAGACAAGTACAAACCTGTGGGAGCACACACTCCCACCCTGAGTCCCCACAAAATCCCACATCTCTTTGGCGAGAGCTTTGATATTCCACTGTTTCCAGTTATGACATTTTGCCACAACCACTCCATGCGCAATGCGCTGCTGATGATAGAAAAATTGAAACAGAGCAAACCAAGGGAGAAAATAAAATTTTCTTTAAGGTCTGATTTGTTGCTGGCTGTCATTTTTGTAGAGCAAGACACACAAATGGCAACTAGGACCCACACTACAACCAAGTGACATTCTGCAGCAGAGAGATATTTAGAAAGAGCCTGAGAAAAAGTTAGGCTCATCTTTTTTCCATTGTTTTTGTCATACACATAATAGTTGCATAAATTGTCAATTTTATGTACAGATATTACATCTTTATGTGCATTCTATTTGAAGGGTGCAAGGGACAGAGAAATCAATCTGAGAAGTTAATTTTAGACTTAAAAATCCAAGTTCATTTTATATAAATTCCCAAGTGGCTTCCTCTTTCTTACTGTCAGGAAATTATGACAAATGATACAAGAATGTAAGCTTAATATCAGGACAAAATGTAGGCAGTTATAAGTCTTTCAAAATTATGGTGAGATTTTCATAAATCTTGGGTCAGACTTTTTTTCAGAGCACTGTGCTTAGGAGAATAAAATCATACTATATATCTTGAAAGGGTACAGCAGAGCATAATTAGGCTTATCTGAAATAAAAGGGATATGTATAAAAAATGCCAGTAGTCAAACAAATATATTGTGTAGCAGTGCATTATTTGATGATTGAGTGGTTAATTCTGTAGGAGAAATACAATTCTGATGCCAACATAGGAATTATACAGCTCTACCCTGCTGGAACAGATCACAGATCTGTCAGAGATGGTTTTCTTTGACTGGAAAATAGATGGTTTAAAGGGAAAGTGAACACACTCAAACCCCTATCAAGGGATCAGAGTGACATTTGCATTTCAGCTTTCATTTTAACCAAAAAGATCCATGTTTTGATGTTGAAAATATTACTATTCAGTAGAATAAATGCTTAAAACAAAACATATAAAATAGCCTTTTAGGAATGACCTTTCAGTCCTGGTCTCTATAAAAACCCAACCCATACAATAGCAGTCCAACAAATAAATAAAATCCAAACAGTTGATAAAATAAATCCCTCCATGGGAATTTAAGATTCAGTCCTCGTCAGAGAGCACCAGGAAAGCCAAGATTTTTGAAAGCCACTAATTATATTCAGAACATAGCACATTCTGAAATTCAGCCTTCTTCAAGGTGTCTCTAGCTGAGCACCGCATACCTGAAGCACCTGCAATAATTAATTGCTTTTCCAAAACCTGGACTAGGATCCAGATTCCAATATTTGCTCAAAGTCAGGACAGCAATATCTGGTCCTTTAATGAGGTTTCTTTCTTATGCAACACTCTTCTGAGATGCATGAAGGGGATGTAACCTACGCTTTTCAGAGTGGTACTGAAACTTATACTGAGTTTGGAAAGCTTCCAGCAGTATTTTAGATGCTATCACAGTACAAACAAATCCAACAGTAACAAACCTTGTTTGCTATTAGATATATTTTTAAAAATAAATGTGGAGGAAAAATTGTCAGCAAATTGGACCATCTGAGGCTTTTTACTTTCCTCCTGATTTATAGCTATAACGCCCCTGCAAATTTTAAGCTAGTATCAAATCCCTGCAGGATCTTCATCCGTCTTAAACCAAATAATTGTCTTCTGCAGCAATACCAATTTTCCTCTAGGCTTGCAGGCTTTGATAGAAAGTTCTTTTGGATGCTAATTTATTTGGATATATTACAGTGATATAAATCTGTTTGCAGCCAGTTTCTGGTAGGGCAAAGGAACATAAAACCACATCACCATAAAATATACATCACATGTATATTCCAGAAACATTATGAAAACTAGAAACAGGAGAAGGAAATTATAACAAAATGGTCCTCCTGAATATATGGGTTCCCCCCAAGTAACAGGATTATTCACTTTATATGGCCGTGCTAAGGGCTACAAATGACAGTGAAGATTAAAGGGTAGGCCAGGGAGGCTCAGGGGATCAGATTCATTCTTGAGCAGTTGCAGCTCTCCAAAAATTTGGCACCTTGCAAGTTGGTTATCTGGACTCTCAATAGCTGATGTAGAGAAATAAGTACCTTGCTTCTCATCCTAAGGCAGAGGTCTGTGATAGGTAGGTAATTTTTCTTCAGAAGATAGATCCAGTTAATACTGCTGTTTTTCATTCAGCTTTAGTTTACACGTAATTTAAATATTCCTTTCCACGGAGAGGCTAACAGTGGGCCAAAAACCCATTTGTAGCTCAGCTGTCACAACACCTGGGCTGGAATCAGAAGGACACCAGCCCCCATCTGTTTCCAGACTTTTGTCCTCCACCTGGCTCTCGGGTACCTCTGCAGCTTTCAAGGCTGAAATAGCAGCAACACCCTTTCTTTTTCTTTTACAAACTGTTGGAGAAATAGCTTCATTGGTAGGGTTATGAGTTTTACAGCTTTAGTTGACTTCTTTATGTTTATAAGTACTTGCTTGCTTTTTGCATAAGCAAAGATGATCAGTGCAAAACTAGGGTATTAATTAGCAAGTCTCTAATCTTTTTCTCTATACAACATTTTTGCATGACTAACAAATTGCAGACTGATATAGCCATCCTTACTCACACTGATTAGTAAACTTGATTTTTAAGGTTGAGCATTTGCCAACAGATGTAGACAGGCTCCTACTTTTAAAAATCAGTCTTCAAGCAACCTAAATTCCACTGACACATGGACTTAAATTCCAAATTCCCATGGACCTGCTCACAAAAGATAATTAACCCCTTCAAGTTACCACTGTGAATTCAGACCAGGACAGTGACACTGACATCCTTGTTCCTGACTGAGTGGAAAAGGGGTTTGTCTAGCCTTAAAAAAAAAAAAAAAATTTTTAAAAAATCACTCCCTTATTGAGACACAGTTGAACTAGTATAAGCAGTAAAATATCCATATCAACAAGACTTAGGAGCCAAATCCTTAAAACTAACTGGATGTCTGACTCATAATACTCCATTTAGAGATTGGCTCTTTGTTCCCTTTGGAAAATAAGCTCATATCTTAAAACGTGGAATTTTTTTTTTAAAAAAAAGCTCGTCTGGTATTTATGCACTTTGTTCTGAGTAAGCGAAGGAGGTCCAGACTGTAAATCTTCAGCCTACTGAGTTTTTTGTGTTGCTCTTTTACAAACCTTTGGACATAATTGCAGCGACTTCATTGTTCATCTGCAGACCTTATGGAAACAAGTCATTGCTCCTAGAACTCTGCAGGCTGTAGGAAGTCATATTTTTGAAGCTGTATTGGTCTCAAGAAACCAGTATTTAAAAATCTTTATTGACCATAGGTAGCTGCAGCTCCAGTAACCCTACTTAGTTCTCCTTCTCTTTTGCTAAGCAACAAGACAATTAACTTGACCTATGTCTTTGTAAATTTAAGTCAGATCTTCAGCAGTTAATTACAGCAAAATGATAGCAACATTACACTTAAGGCTGTGCAGTTTTCATTTCAGTAGGGGTGATAATGTTTTCTGAAAACCTGTATGCACTGAATTACAACATTAATTTGAAATGGTTATTGTAATCTGTGCAATGATTAAAGTTTCTAGGACAATTTGAAGGTAAAAGAGAAACCTCAGCTGTATTAAGGCAGAAAAATATTTAAATGAATAGTCTCAGTGACAGACAGTTAGGCAGATAGATTGTGGGCCATATTCTGTGCTGATTTGCCTCCCTCAAAGTCAGGGGAAGTTTTCCCGCAGTAGCTTCAGTTATAAGCAGTACCCTTTCATATACAATGTAACGTGACACTCAAGGTATACTGTTTAAAATTCTCCTGCACTTTAAAGTTAAAAATCATGTGATTCCATAGTTTCTCCCTTTTATGAATAATTCATAAAGCAAGTTTTTGTCTTTGGGATTTTCCTCTTGGTGCACATCATACAATGCGGCATTTGCTGCTATTCTGATTTTGCATCATGTTTACTTGAAAAATCCTGCATCATTTGTGAACTGAAAGCAGAAAATAGTTTTGGGTTTTTTTTTTGTAAAACCAGTTCTCAACTGAGAACTCAGGTATATATTCTCACTCATTTAAAAAAGAAATCAATAATTTGGACTGGTGGCATATTATTTAAGTCATATATTGCATAGTTGGGTTGGTTTAAAAAAATTCTTGAGGGTGCTCACAAGGCATGTGCAGGACAACCAGGGGACCAGGCCCAGCCAGCATGGGTTTATGAAAGGCAGGTCCTGCTTGACCAACCTGATCTCCTTCTATGACCAGGTGACCCGCCTAGTGGATGAGGGAAAGGCAGTGGATGTGGTCTACCTGGACTTCAGTAAAGCCTCTGACACTGTCTCTCACAGCATTCTCCTAGAGAAGCTGGCTGCTCACGGCCTAGACAGGTGCACTCTTCGCTGGGTAAAAAACTGGCTGGATGGCCGAGCCCAGAGAGTTGTGGTGAATGGAGTTAAATCCAGTTGGCGGCCGGTCACGAGCGGTGTTCCCCAGGGCTCAGTACTGGGGCCGGTCCTGTTCAATATCTTTATCAATGATCTGGACGAGGGGATCGAGTGCTCCCTCAGTAAGTTTGCAGATGACACCAAGCGGGACGGGAGTGTTGATCTGCTCGAGGGTAGGAAGGCTCTGCAGAGGGACCTGGACAGGCTGGATCGGTGGACCATGAGGTTTAACAAGGACAAGTGCCGGGTCCTGCACTTGGGTCACAACAACCCCAGGCAACGCTACAGGCTTGGGGAAGAGTGGCTGGAAAGCTGCCCAGAGGAAAAGGACCTGGGGGTGCTGGTCGACAGCCGGCTGAACATGAGCCGGCAGTGTGCCCAGGTGGCCAAGAAGGCCAACGGCATCCTGGCCTGTATCAGGAATAGTGTGGCCAGCAGGAGCAGGGAGGTGATCGTGCCCCCGTACTTGGCACTGGTGAGGCCGCACCTCGAATCCTGTGTTCAGTTTTGGGCCCTTCACTACAAGAAGGACATTGAGGTGCTGGAGCGTGTCCAGAGGAGGGCAACGAAGCTGGTGAAGGGCCTGGAGCACAAGCCTTATGAGGAGCAGCTGAGGGAACTGGGGTTGTTTAACCTGGAGAAGAGGAGGCTGAGGGGAGACCTTATTGCGCTCTACAACTACCTGAAAGGAGGTTGTAGTAAGGTGGGTGTTGGTCTCTTCTCCCAAGTAACAAGTGATAGGACAAGAGGAAATGACCTCAAGTTGTGCCTGGGAAGGTTTAGACTTCCCAGGACATTAGGAGAAATTTCTTTACTGAAAGAGTGGTCAGGCCTTGGAACAGGCTGCCCAGGGAAGTGGTTGAGTCACCATCCCTGGAAGTATTTAAAAGACGTGTAGATGAGGTGCTTAAGAACATGGTTTAGTGGGCATGGTGGTGTTGGGTTGACGGTTGGACTTGATGATCTTAGAGGTCTTTTCCAAATTTAATGATTCTATGATTCTACAATTCTATGAAATATTAATAAAATATGCAATGACTGTTTCTGCTTGGTAAGTACGTGTAAATTGATCTATGCAGCGATGTGCTGCTGTGGTTACAGACCATCATACACTGAAGTAATTTCCTGCCTTTCTATTGAAATAGACTTGGGGTTGTCACTACTCAGATTGCTACAAATGCAGTTCAGCTTTGCATATTTGAGTTTTAGTCGCCCTTGGTTCTTCAAAGATCCAAGTTATGGGTCACTGAAAATTTGGCTTTAAAACAAAAAATACAGCTACACCTGTGTGACTGTATCAGTACAAGCCCTCATTACTCTGGGGTATCAGAGGGAAACCACTTGAGGGTATTCAACTGAAACCACTTTCTCACTGCTGTAGCACATCTGTATAATATGCGTTTATGCTTATGCAATGCCCATGTAAGCAATGCAGTAACATCAGTGCAGAAACCTAATGCAGAGGAAAAGCTCTTTACCTCTGAAAGTCATTGTTCCCTGGAGAAAGTGATGTTATAAAATCACATAGGGGTTTCTGTGTCCTCTGTTATAGTCAGTGCTTATTAGATTTTAAGTCTTGAAGCATCCCAGAAAAGGAGCTACCATAAATATAGCTGATAAAATTTCTAATTTCTTTCTCTTAAACCAACAGGCAGCTTAACGATGCTGTGCTATTGAATGTGTTGGATCACAGAGCAGCTCCCCAAGAGGCACAAGTTCAGCGCCATCATTGCAGACAAAAGACTGCCCCCAATTTTCTCCGTTTCATGTATAGGCATTGGGAAATACTGTCAGACAACATCAACTTTGTAAAATTAAAGTGTCCCTTTCCAGAGAGAACCTTTTATAAAGATGTTGGAGCTGGTTTTCCACCCTTGCATATGGACTCACTATCATGTCTCCTTCCAACCTCCTCCCTACCAGTTCTGCAGGACTTGCTATGATTTAGACTTTGGTATACCAGCAAAATAACCTTGCCTCTAGCTGATTACGTTCTGCCTGTGATTTTTTTGGTAAACACAGTTGTGTGGTCTTTCCTCCACCTAAGTGAAGCATTAGTGCTTCTGACAATGCTACTGCAGGACTTATGAAACCAGAATGTGGAAAGAAAGGCTGGCGTTTCACAAGGGAGGGCAAGAGGGGAATGAATTCACAGCAAATGTCGAGCTCTTAAAGGAGTGTTCATAAGAAGCAGTGGTGGCTGGTGCATCCAGTGTGGAGCTTTCAAAAATACATAAAGCTACATGACTGCATTGGCAGCTTAAAACTAGGGCAATAACAATTCTCAGTTATTTACCTAGAAAGAAAAAAAAAGATTTAAAAAATCTACCTAGGGGCTTTTTGATCTATTGTTCAGCAAGGTTTCACTCTTCATTTTATTGTATTGATAGAGATATATATATAAATCTAGTATGGGTAGGGCTAGCTACTGACCTTGGCTGAGGGTCAGCACCAAAGTCCTGTTGCTTGAGAATACAAGCTAATGTAATAGAGATGGGCTTTTTACCTTTCTGCAACTTTTTTTTTTCCAGAACTTTAAGAATAAAATATGTTTCATCATCATCATCATCATTATCATCATCATCATCAATCATTCTTTCTTCAGTCATGTTTGCATTCATTATTAACTTCCTAAGAAGACATAGATATGTGATCATATGTCTACAAAAAACAATTCTGCTCCTGCTCCTTCCTGTATCCCCTCATGACTTTCGAAACTCGCTAGTCAATTCGAATCAAATTTGAAGGGGAGGAGGTAGGAGATTCGGAGAGAATTCAATATCCACAAGAGTGCTGAAATCTGTCATTGGGCAGAAGAAAGAGAAGGGAATTAACACCCTCTAAATTGAAAAGACAGGAAGTCACATTAGCCAATTTATTTGGTGGCAGCTGGCCAGCTACACAGGCACTGGCCCACCGGCTGGCACACGTAGCTCTGAAATAGGCATAACACACGTTGTTTCTCACCCAGCAAGACACTGAGAGACTCAGAGGGAGAGCTAGAGTTAGTGCTGTGAAGGCACAAATCTATAACGAAGCTGGTTTCATTAGCTCCTCTGCTCACAGAATGACTTCTTTCATCCTCTCTTTGTTACTGGTTCAGGAATCACATCCATTTTCATCAAAGAGAAGTTACTGAACTTACTCAGGAGAAACCAGGTGAAATTTGGGAAACTTAAATTAGATGACCTCAGAAACTCCTCTGGCTTCAAATCTTGAGAAGTTATGAAAAAATATACAGATCAAAAGTGACTGTAAAGTGAACTCCAAAGTGACCTGTGCTGGTGGATGGTAGAAATTGACTGTTTGGCTGGTTTTGACTGAGATAGAGTTAATTTTTTCCATAGTAGCTAGTATGGGGCTATGTTTTGGATTTGTGCTGGAAACAATGTTGATAACACAGGGATGTTTTCATTACTGCTGAGCAGGGCTTACACACAGTCAAGGTCTTTTCTGCTCCTCACCCCACCCCACCAGCGAGCAGGCTAGGGGTGCACAAGAAGCTGGGAGGGGACACAGCCAGGACAGTTGACCCCAACTGACCAAAGGGATATCCCATACCATATGACGTCATGCTCAGCATATAAAGCTGGGGGAAGAAGAAGGAAGGAGGGGACGTTCGGACTGATGGCGTTTGCCTTCCCAAGTCACCGTTACGCGTGATGGAGCCCTGCTTTCCTGGTGATGGCTGAACACCTGCCCGCTGATGGGAAGGAGTGAATGAATTCCGTGTTTTGCTTTGCTGGCGTGCGCGGCTTTTGCTTTCCCTATTAAACTGTCTTTATCTCAACCCACGAGTTTTCTCACTTTTACCCTTCCGATTCTCTCCCCCATCCCACCAGGGGGGAGTGAGCGAGCAGCTGCGTGGGGCTTAGTTGCCAGCCGGGGTTAAACCACGACACATGGTCATCCAGGTGGTGCCCTGAGGTCACGCGACTTCTACAGCCAGTCATAAATAAGCAATATAGACTACATTTTAATATCCCTGATCAGCCTATGGCATCAAATTTCAGAAAAGGTAGCTGTGAAGTACAGCAAATTCATTGAATAAGTCAGTAATCATGAAATCATTTGCTCAGCTCTAACGATTTCCTTTCCCATTATGCACAGGATTGACAGTGACAGGATTTCAGACGTAATAAATGAATTTTACAATAGGGAGAAGCAAATAAGACAAGGTAGCTAATGCACACTTGTGCTTTAGCTTTTCACCTCTGGAGACTTGATTTCCAATCTCTTTTAGATCACAACAGGGAAGAGGAGAGAGAAGGAAAAGGAGAAAATTGGAGGCTGCTGTTAGAGTCGTCGTATAATACACATCCCTCGATCAGTATTTGCTCAATGCCATCACTTGCGCCCAAGGAGGTGGTAGATGTCCCATCCCTGGAAAGGTCAGGTTGGACGGGGCTCTGAGCCACCTGATCTAGTTGAAGATGTCCCTGCTCATTGCAGGGGGGTTGGACTACATGACCTTTAAAGGTCCCTTCTAACCCAAACCATTCTGTAAGTTTGTGATTCTATGATTCTATGATCAGCCCCATCAGACACTCTGAGCCCGATGCCCCTGTGTCTTCCTAATAACAGTGTTACCCCTGGTTGTCACTGGTGTGAGAGAGAGGAGAATCAGGCGTTCTCTGTATACAGTCCCTTGCAAGACGCCAACAGGGGACGAAGTGTATCAAAGAGGATTGTGTCTGACACAGCTCTTTTAAAGAGTTGTTTAGTTTCCCAGAGAAGTGGGAAGCTTGCCTAATCCATAATGACCTAAATCGTTTTGCAATACATTCTTTTAAGTGAGTTTGTCCATGTAGTCTCTCACTGACAAAATCCCTTGATTTTCTAGGGGTGTAGAGAAAGATTAGTGCATAAAAGACCATCTGTCTCCTTGCTGCTGACAGGCTAAAAGATGGTCCTTTTCTTCTCTGTGGAGCAGGTTGCAACCCTCCCAATCTGGAGGCAGTGAGCATTCGTTATCTCTGTGAAGCACTAGCCTGCTACAAGCGTTTCCTTTTCCTGCAATTTGCTGTCGTGGGATAATCACTCAGCTGCTCAATGGGCTCACCTGTGTGTGAGCTTCTGGAACCCCTCACACCCAAGAGACACAGACTCATATATCGGGTATTGATGATTTGGCTTCAAGATTGGATATAATCCTGTCTTTCCACCAGGTACTTAAGCTGGCCTTCCAGCAGGAAAACTTTCCCTCCCGATTACTGATAAAGTCTTTTGGAAAAGAAGTGAGATTTTTCCACCTGTCAGAGGTAACAAACCAGACACTATTTCCTCTGTTGTGGCCAGTTCTGTGCAATGAGAAGCAAAGAACTGTTTGACTTTTATTATTGCTTACACTAGGTAGCATTTGGAGCCTAGGGCCCTTCTATGTTATGCGCTTTGCGAACTCAAAATAATAACCACTTCCCATCCTGGGGGGCTGTGTAGTGTGAATAGGTAAGTCAGGCAAAGAAAATAAAGACTTATATTCCTGTTTCAGGGATGGAAGACAGGTATGGAGAGACTGAGCAATCTGCCCAGGATAACATGGGGATATAAGGTCAGAGGTGTGAGATGCATTCAAGTCTTTTCCCAGTCCCTTTACTGCCCTATTTCTCTGCAACTTTCCAGTTGGGGTTGTTCACATCCTTCCACCTCAGGCATGTGCTTACACTTGTGTCAAAAGAATATAAATAGATTCGACAGTTTTTAGCATTTACAACAGACAGGTGCAGGAAGCATAATCCACAATTGTGGGTTACTCTGTCCTTGCTTTTGGGTGTCTCATAAAAAATATAGTTTCCTGCCCCCTTACACATCACGCATGCAGTGGGCTAGTGTGATATCAAGTTAATATTTAATAGTTGCAAAATGGTATGTTATCCTCAGGGAAAGATGCTTTCTAAATGTAAAGTGTAATCTCATATTTGGTGGATTTGAGCTTTGCACATGTCACTGGATCAGCTGCTGCTATTACCAGATAGGCTTATCTAGATACTTACAGAGCTAAAAAATTGCATATATGTATCATTTGGATTGTGGTCTGTATATCCTATCAGCCACATTCAATTACTTATTTCTGGGGACTGTTTTTTTGCTTGGAAAGAAGACTCGGTTTCTTGTCTTCTCCCCTCCCTGCATGATTTTTAGGCATCTTGGTTCTCAACATGCTCATTTCCCCTTCCATAAAGTATGGATAATAAGGTAGGACTGTGTATAGTGTGCAATTGAAATCCCTAACTTAATCATGACATCATAACGCAAGTCACTGTAGCATTGATTCCTGGTGGGCCAGTCAAGGCAAGAGAGTGCTTGTAATACTTTCTTCTTGGTCCATGTGTTATAAGAATGAGGACAGATTCAGTCGTAAATTGTTTAATGGAAACAAAGGGGAATTTTTTAACTAGCAAAAGGAAGGCAAGCGCAGGAGAGAAGTGGGAAGCCAGGAGAAATGTTCGGCTCCCTTCCAGGTGGAGAAGTGAAGGAGGTTCCAGTGCTGGGTTTTTTATATGGGGGTTCTCAGACTTCACACAGCTCATAAGAAAATACACCTCATATTGCAAATCCTCTTTCTCAGAAGAAGGTAGCTCTAGCTTTCACCAGCCAGACCTTCCAGGCTCTCCAAGAGAAAGAGTTAATAGTGCTTTTTGTTTCCACCATGCATGCAACATAATGCCGTGTCAAAACTCCCTTCACACCAGCTGCCACAGCTCAGGGCCTCTGACTTGCTTGGGAAAGCAGCAGAGTCACAAGGCTGTGGTCTTGATACTCCACTGCTTTTTTCCCACAGCTGCTCAAGCTCAAACTTAGCTCAAACTTAGCATAGTGGTTTTTCAGCTCTCTGGCTTGCTATTTCTGCACAGTTTGCCATTAATAGGAAACCATGCTGGGTTAGACTAAAAATCCTCCCAGCCCAGCATCCTGTTCCAGACAGTCATCCGCTCTGGGAAGAGCATAGGAGCAGGCATGCATGTCATCCTACTTCCTCAGAGGACTTGTTCAACCTCTACCAACTTGTGACTCAGAGCTGTGCTAAATGAGAGGTGGTCTTTTCATATTGAACCGAACTCAATGGAGGACATTTTTTTCTATGAATCTCTTCAGTTTCTTTATGCACTGGTGTAAATAAGGGTCGGCCCATTACGTCTCCTGCTCACTTAGGCTGGGCAATTCACAACTACTCTTTAAATGCTTGGTCAAACACGTGGGAGAGGCTTTCTGCTGTGCAGAGAAGACGGATGAAGAAAAAAGCTCTGTTTTATGCTGAGAAAACCATACTGCTTTACAGAGAACATAATCCAGGATCTTGCAGCGAGGAAGGAGGAGACGCTGCTGACAAGTGTATGAAATGAACAGATTTGATTTATACTACTTGAATTATTTGCGTGCTTCACAACCTATTTGTTAGAAAGGGTTCAAGCCCATTTCAGATACTTTTGCTGCCCATTGTATATCTACAAGTTTCTTGCACTGTCATATACTCCCCCTCCCCCAAGGTTATGCTTCCACCACTCTTATTTTAAATAGTAAAATTTGTTATTGTTGGGGAGTTGGCAGAAACAGAGTAACGTATGTGCAAACTTGTGTCTCTACATCCATCCAAGAGGGGCAGCTGTAGCTCTAATATGGTCTTTCTTTCCTTGCCAGCAGATTAGAAAAGGATTATGGAAAAGAAGGATACCAAGGGGAAGCATCATTTCATGTCTGTACCGAGGCAATACTCCAGCTGGCATCAGTCGCTATTTACTCTATGTTTTACATGTGAGATCAACAAGGGGGAAGCAAAAAGAGAGACCAGGAAAGCCTGGAAGTAGAAAGCATATTGTCTGGCTGTTTTCATTCTTTTATATTTAGTGTAGTGCCAGCCTGCAAGACAACTACAGTACACACAGGAAGGGTGGATTAAGGATTTGGGCACTAGCCGGCATTTGTGTTTCTGCTCCGCCACAGACTCTCCATGTAGCATTGGGCAAACTATTCAGGGCCAGATCTGAAACAATAAGATGTGACCACAGCAAGCAAAGAAACACTGTAAGAGGGACCATCAGGTAAGTTGTGATGTCTCCACAGACAGTGCAGAACCATGTAGCGACACAGCTCGGGACTAGGCAGAGGGAAAGCTGGTGTAGACTTCTCAAAGTTGGCTACTTCTAGACATTGCAAAAATATGGATATTTCCATATCAAACTCCATTGCAAGGCACAAGAAATACCAAACAGATAGAAAGCAGGGAAAGCAGGTTCCTAAGTCCTAAGCTGTGATCATGAAAATTTCTGTTCTTCTGATTCCTAAATTCTAAAGATCTTGCATTGTTTTTAACTTAAAAATTCCTTAGGCATTCAAAAGTTCCAGTTTTGCATTTGCCTCCAGATAGATTTGTCCTGGCTAGTCTGAGAGGCGTGACACCGATCCTACGCCCAAGCCTAGCTGGTGCAGAAACCATCTCTAAGTCTCATGTGGGGAATCATTCCCTTGGGTCTTTTCAGACTGTACCTAACACAGACCACTGGGATTGGGTTGCCCACCAAATGCAGTCATGACAACTGTTTGTTTGGAAGCGTGTTTTAAAAATAACAAGCCCAACTTCATGGGGGATGGAGCACTCGCATGAGCTCCATCCCGTGGCCTAGATCTGGTGCCACCCAATCTCCATGTGTCACACATATGCAGCCGGTGTCCTCACCACTAGGCTATTCTACCCCACCTCTGGAACCTGTGTCAGCATCAGGGAAGCAATTCAAGATCCACTGGGCTGGAGAGAAAGTATGTGGGACTAAGCACACTGCAAAGTATAAAATCTATGGAATCAGGGAGTTATGGGCTATGAAGGATAGCATACATATGAGAAAATTCCCACTAATGCCCCAATTTAGGTACCTGAGTTCTCTTTTTCTTCTTGCACCTTAAAGTCTGTTGAAGTCCTTGGGACACAGGCACTTGAAAAGGCACTTGCCAATTGCTGCAGGTTTGGTCTGAAGTCTCTTTCCAAGGAACTCAGGTCTTTGTGGAAGGAAAGCTGTTGCGCCAAATAACAGCAAGTGATGTATTTTAAATCCACTACATTGGACCTGTTAAAGTCAGGGAACTCATTTGAGGGTTAGAGTGAAAGACCAGTTCCACTGGATATGTTCTTACTGGGAAAAATCTTCCAGATGTAAGATAGTGAGTCATCTCCTAGGGCAGAGGAGAAGTGCAAAGCAGTGCAACTCTTAAAACTTGTTAGAGAGCAGGGCACCTGCACCAGCAAAAGCATTACACAAATGGACGTGAGATGAGTTAATAGGTCCTTTTTTCCTCCATTTCAAATATATGATCCAGAAGAAAATATGCAAACATCAGGGCCACCTCCTACTACCCAATTATTCAGAAAGGAGAGAGTCTAGGCTCTGCCACAGAGAAGCACTTAGACTTTCTCATCAAAATGTGACTCTCTGGCAAAGTGAATACTCTGGGAGGTCAAATGCATTACCACTCTGCGCAGTATCACTTCCAACAGCCTGAATGAAGGATTAACGAAGATGACTTGACATTTACCTAGATTCGTGTGCAGCTAATAGGGTTGATAAAAGTGCTCCATGAATAATTTATATTGGGTAATTTACAGATGGAAAGATTCATCTTCTTCCCATAAGCAGAAGGGAAGGGGGAGGGTGGGACGTCAGACAGAAAAGATTGGTCTCTAGCTCTGTAATACCCTTATCAGTGGAAAGAGAGGTCAAGACTTCCTGGTTTAGTATCAGGGCTACATCCATTAGGGAAGTAATTTTAATTACACAGAAGGTTACAGCCCACCCCCCTTTATTTTTTGGGGGGGAGGGGGAGTGTTTGGAGTAATTAGCAAAATACATTGCAGCTGCGGTCCTTGTTGTTGGTACACGAAGGGGCTCAGCACAGTATCACAGAGTGACAGAATAGTTGAGCTCAGAAGGGACCTCTGGAGATTGTCTGCTCCAACATCCATGAGAAAACATCCAACATCAGAGAAACATCAGCTACAGCAAGTTGTCCAGGAAAGTGTGCAGTTGGGTTTGAAAATCTCTAAGGATGGAGACTTTACAACCTCTCTGGGCAACCTGTTCCAGTTCAATCACCCTCACAGTAAAAATGTTTTTTTTTGTGTTTAAATTGATTTCAATTTGTGACCATTGTCTTTTGTCCTGCTACTGGGCACCACTGAGAAGAGTCTGGCTCCATCTTCTTTACTCCCCCATCAGGTATTTATATATTGAAAAGATAGCCCATAAGGAAGATTTCTCAAATTGAAACAGCCCTAGCTCTCTCAACTTTTCTTCACTGAGAGATGCTCCAATCCCTTAGTCATCTTTGTGGCCCTTTCCTGGACATGCTTGGACATACATCCAAGTCTCTCTTGCACTGGGGAGACCAAAACTGGACCCAGCACTTCACATGTGTCTCACCAGTGATGAGTAGAGGAGAAAGATCACGTCCCTCGACCTGTTGACAGTGATCTTCCTAATGCAGCCCAGGATAATGTTGGCTTTTTTTCTGTTGCTGGCTCATGGTCAACTTGGTGTCCACTAGGATCCCCAAGTCCTTTTCTGCAAAGCTGCTTTTCGTTTGGTCAATCCCTGGCATGTTCTGCTTCATGGGGTTATTTCTCCCCAAGTGCAGGACTTTGCACTTCCCCTTGTTGAACTTCATGATATTCCTGTCAGTCCATTTCTCAAGCCTGTCAAGGTCCCTCTGTCCAGACCCAACAGTTCAGTCATATTCGACCCACCTCACTGTCTGCTCAGCACATACTTCATCAGCTTCTCTGTGAGGATCTTATGGAAGACAGCGTCGAAAGCCTTGCTGAAGTCCATGTAGAAAATGTCCACCGCTCTCCCCTCATCTATCAAGCCAGTCATTTCATCGTAGAAGTTTATCAAGTTGGTCAAGCATGGCTTCACCTTTGTGAATCCATTCTGACTACTCCTGATGATTTCATGTGCCTTCATGTGCCTGACTACCCCTGATGTCCTTCATGTGCCTGGGAATGGTTTCCAGGATTAGCTGCTCCATCACCCTCCCAGGGATTAAGGTGAGTCTGGCTGATCAGCTTGTAGTTCCCTGGGCCCTCCTTCCTGCCCTTTTTGTAGACAGGAGTGACATTTGCTTTCCTCCAGTCCTCAGGCACTTCTTCCAATCACCCCAATTGCTCAAAGATTATTGAGAGTGGCCTTGCAGTGACTTCAACCAGCTCGGGGCCCATGGATTTACGCACGTCCAGTTTCCTTAAGTATGTTTTAACCTGATTTTCTTCCACCAATACCCTTGATGGAAGACGTCCATTGGTCTTTATCTCCATACACTAGAAGTGGGTCTCCTTTAATCCTGTATTGTTGATTACAAAGTCCACATCACCCTGCACTTTGCTTTCCAGCCTTGTCCACCACTTCCTCACTTGATTGCTGGCTGTCATTTCCCAGAAGGGGAAGACTGAGGAAAGGCAGAAGGTATGATGACCTCCTCAAGCCAATGCTACCATCATCTGTTGTGGTGGTATTTGGACCATTGATGCAGTGAGTCCTTGAGTTCACAGGGAAAGGTGAATGCAAGCCTTTGGGGGAACACTTTCATGTTCCAGATTACAGTTAACAGGAGCAAACATCCACTCTCTCCTGCAGTTCATGGAAGGGGTGACAACTACCTGTCACTGTGCATCTGGTGTTCCTCAAAATTCTTCTTGTTAAACCTCACAGCTACTTCTAAGAGAGGCTTAGAGAAAAAAATGGCTTGCCTGGAGCCAGCATTAATGAGGTTGATTCCTACTTGTGGCCATAGCACTCTGATTCAGTTTGAAAAGCATTGCTGTGGGGTTTGGTTCACAACTGTGATGGGACCACAAATCTAGCACAACTTTCAGAAGGATGTGTCTAGATAATTTAGTAATATCCCCATGAAGACCATGGTGCACTTTAAACTCAAAAAGCTGGGTTGTACACAAGCTAGAATAATTACCTGTTTAATTAGGACAACTCAAAGCAATTAGGTAAAGCAGAGCAAGAATGAGAAGTTTTTTGAACAAGAGGCTGTGTCCTTGCTTCTCCTTTTGATTTCAGTCAGCTCAGTAGTTTTCTGTGTTTCAACAAATTCTGCACAATTTCTTTGTTCTCTTCAACAGTCTCCCAGTCTTGACCTGTAGCCTTCCAGGTCCTTGCTAAGCTCTCAGTGTCTGGGTCTTCTTGCGCCTGCCATATCCTTAGTTTGGAAGCCTTCTTGAGGTCAATTTAGTCCTAAAAGAACAAGTCCCTCTCCCTCTGCAGATTTTCATCTGACGTACTCACTTTTTAAAGGCGTGCAGCATATGTTACAACTTAAACAAACCAGATATCCTTTGCCATAATCGATAAGCTCAAAAGGCTCTGTTCTGTTGATGCCATATGGCAACAAGCTGAGTTTCACTGGCGATCAAAATTCTTGTTTCCCCATGGCTGGGTTGATTTGTACTCCAATGCAGTGTCCTTGAACCAAATGGCTCCACGTTTCCATTCGTCTCTACGTTAGAGCAGAATTTTAGTCTGAGGGTGTGCTTAAATAAATAGCAAAATTCCTCCTACTCTCAACAGAAGCAAAATTTCTTCGCTTGGGTTGAATTTTACTCAGTCAAGAGTTCACACTTGTCTGGTAAATAGGAAAAGACATAACCAAGCTGGTATGAGGCATTCTATCCAAACTCCCTGAGGCTGCACAGAAGGGTTAAGTCTTCAGGGACATGAAGTCAGGACATCTGCCTCCAACGCTAGAGTCTGCTTCTAACTCAGTAACAGGCCTTGACTTTAGTGGCACAATGTGCACACAGCTCTCGTCAACATGAGTGATACTGGCCCTCCTCTGCCACCATCATGGGACCTCAAAGAACAGTGATACCACTGAGTGAAGCTGTAGAGCTTCATAAAGAACTTCACTTGTGAGCAAATAACGCTAATATTGCTAAGAAAGGGAGGAAGCACCACAGCACAGCAAACACTGTTAAACCACGTTCTGCACAAAAAGCTCTGCATTATGTGGCTTCTAAAGCATGATATTTAATTAGGGACTGGGCTCCTTTTCTAGAACAAACTGTCAGAGGTACAGAGCCTTTCATGTGGTGCGTTGTACCACTTCAGTCACCTGAAGCTCTGGCTCTTTGTATATTCAGAAACTGTGTGAGACTATGTCTGTCTGCATGTGTGACAGTCACTGGCAGCTCCATTTACTTGGGGACGTATTTGTGGAATACCAGGTATTTAGTGCCATCTTGTTTGCTCAGTGGGCAAAACAGAAATCACTGTGGAACAAACCCAAACCAAGCCTTTCCTCTCCTGGAGGATCTGATGGTAATCCATCTTTCTTATCTTGCTAGACCACCAACATGCTGAATGTCCTCAGGAGACTGAGCCTTCTTGCACTCTGTTGGATGTGTCGTATCCCAGGCAAGGTTTCCACGCTGCTCTGATACTGCATCCAAGGCAAGGATTATTGCTTTTCTGTAAATTATGGCTGAATTTTAACAAGAGGTAACTTCTAGTTCAAGACTGAATTGGTTCTGAGTGCATAGGACCGAATGCAAAGGGACCTGAGATTCAGCTACCAGAGTGGAGAGAGAAATGATAGTGAGAGAGAAAAGGAATGAATTTGGTGAAATAAATGAGGCAACAGGGACATGTTCACTTCATGCCAAGTGAAAAATCCTCTTGTTGAATACAAAAATTAAATATTTCTAATTTGGAGCACCAGGAAGAAAAACAAATAGGAAATGAAGGACCATATTCTCTAACTGGAGAAGAGGAGATATTTCCTCACCCCAGGTGCCAAAGCACTGACCCTGGATGCAGGAGGCACAGATTTCACCCCTGCTTTTGCTTTGGTGTGTGGAAAAGCCACATCTCCATATCTTTAATCCTTCTGCTGTCGGATATATGGGGCATAGTTGCTTCTGTTTACTACTTTCCCAATTTGCTAGTACATTCTGGGTGTAGATATTAATAGACAGGTATCTCGCCTCCCCTGGGAGTGTCCCTGTTTATGCTTGGGTTCAGGAAATATTGAACACAAAATGGGACCCCTCTGACAGGAGGACTTGAGGGAAAAAATACCACTACAATACTCACCTGAGGCTGCAGTCTCTGAAACAAAGAGCACGTAGATGTAAACCTAAGACTCCAGCCTCCAGGGAATATGACGTGCCCATGGAGGTACAGACAAGTCTGAGACTTAATAAATTGCTATTTCATTTTCACTAAGGCAGGGAAGAAGAACGAGTTTAGCAGTCAGGACAATTAATAATCAAAACTTATACCAGGTGAAAGTTTAATCAGCAATGCCAGATGGATCTGCATCAACAGGAGGCACTGAATACTCCCTCTCTTTCACAGGAATATGCCGCATCGGAGCCACATAGGTACTCCTCCGGGACAGGGGGGCCGAAATCTCTTCAAGCAGAAGGTGGAATTGTATTTAGATTTTCATCTGCGGGCTGATGCTGTAAGCCCTGGACCATTGGTTAACATCTCCTGCTGTGGCTATTTTGCAACTGTAACGCTCCGCTCTCTCTCCCCTTTGTTTTCTATTTATGCTGCAGCTACTTAGTTTTTGTGAATAGTTTTGGGGAAAACCTATATGAGGTTTTCTGTTGGTAAATTAACTTCTTGCCCTTCTATTTCTTACTCAGTTCTCAAGTTTCTTATATGGAGGAAACATCCAAGGTATTGTAAAAGTAATTTTCTTTTTTTTTAAAGCAACTCTTTAGTAAATAAACTGCATCACTGCAGACTGCTGAATTCCATATTGAGGAGGTGGAACTCATCTAATAATCATTACAGTACAATACTTCCCCTCGAAGCACTCCCGGGAGGCTCTCTTTATCTGGGAAAGGGTAATGGAATATTCACACCTAATCACCACGACACAGAAATACAGCTCTTTAAACGGGAAAATCAATTTTCCCTTAATATTTAAAATACTAACAATGTACTTTGCCAGAGCTAAGCAGTTAGATAAGATTATACATTCACTGCTGATGATCAGGAGCACAGTGTCTGAAAGGAGGCAGGCAAAAGGAGACATACTCTGGGGTTCAGTAATAATAACTGTTTGCAATTAAAAAGCAATTTATTTAAAAAAAAAAAAGAGAAAAGAAAAAAGAGAAAAGGAAAGTGTAGATGACTCTCTCCTCAGTTCAGGGCCACACGTAGTTAGTTTCAATTAAGGTTTATTCCTACCACGCCAGTGCAAAAACCCAAGAGTGTTGATCCGTCAGGTTAAAGGCCTGTTTTGCCATCCTTTCTGATGGTAACAGGGCTTTTATCAGTCAGCGGTATCTGCCTGGATCCCTGACACACAGACAAGTTCTCAGCGCTCACCTGGGATTCTGGTCTCTTTTCCCTTCCTCGTACCCCCACTGTAACTTTGTTTCGTGAGTCATGACGGTAGCAGCAATTCTGTCCCTTGAGATCACATTAAGAACTTCCACAGAAATTCATGTGATAGAAAACTGGATCATCAGCTAAACATTCCTTTTTTAACGAGAGGTATTTCCTTTCTGTGGGGAATTCACAATGTCTGTTTAAAATAACAAAACCAAACCCCAAACCTAAACAAATTTCCATCTGAAATTTTTCATTTTCTTATGTGAGAAAATCTATAGGGTCTGTTTGTTTGTTTGCTTGTCTGTTTGTTTGTTTAAAAAAAAATCCATTACCCTGCTAAATGAGACTATATGTAGGGGATAGCTGAACAAATCCAACCCATTTCTTTTGTGCAACATCCTTGTCTCCTGAGAATTTCAGTTATGTCCCATTTGTTCCTGCAATCAGCCCACAGTGTTTCCTTTCTTCTTTCTTTCCTTCTGTTTCTTTTTCTTCCTTCCTCCCATCCTCCCCCTTTTTCAAGGTCAGTCTAAAAAATCCAATCCTGGGAAAATGTGGAAAAATCTAGCATTTGGTATTATTGTAACCCCGAACAGAAATCAGATTAAAACCTGAAGCTTAGTGATTCTATGGATGTATGCATGTAATAGGTATGATTTATTGGATGTGTCAGGGGTCCATTTCATCTTTAAATAGGAAAGCCATGAGGTGTAACTTGATGACTTATTAAAAGAATGTTACACTTCCTAAAAAGGGCAACACTGTAAAATACTTAAACACACAATAATTTCTGGAGAAGGTCTTGTCAGAAGAATATCCCAGCATTCCATTTAATGGAAGAAAATAATTATTCACAGATTGTTAGTTTTGCTTTTTACAAACAATGAATACAGTTAATTTTGTCATATCTGTGCTTGTGTTTACAAGCTTCAATCACTCCTTTAAAACAACCCAACCTTCCCAGGGCACATGGATTGAAAAGGCATCATTTTAATAGGCTTGTAGCTAATTAAAAAGTGTGACATTCAGAATGTGGCTGGAACATGGCATAAAAAAGTAATTACAGAACAATACATCATGTCACGGACAAGTGGCTAAATGTGAGCATGTGCTGGCAAATATTATCTAGGAAAATCCAGTTCGAACCAGGCTCTCGCATACAATCAGGACTCTGCATGTTTCAACGGGACGCGAGTGGTGGATGTGTTTTTGTTACAGATAAGTTTCAAGACCTGTTTTGCAATCCCTGCAAGGTTCTGCCTTTGAGGCCGCGGTGCAGATTGATCTCTGTCCTAGCAGTGGGCAGGCTTCTGGCAAGCACAGCGTGGCAAACAATTTTTGATTCCCCGCGGGTAGCATTTTGTGCAGTGAACAGCAAAGATTTTTGTTCTTTGTCTGATGTTTTGTATTACAGGCTGCTTGGTCACTCTGACTGCACCTACTAAGTAAATAAATACATTGGGCTTGACTAGTTCCCATTTGTTTAGGACACGCAAAATGTGCTTTCCTGCGCTAATAAGGGATGCTGGGCACCTCTGAGGGGCATTCAGCCCCAAAGGGCACCGGCTGCCTTTGCACATGGCTTTCCACGTAGAAGACCAGTTTCATACAGCAGCCTGGGTTTCAGCAGGCAGCTCACCCACAAAACCAGCCTGAATGAGAAAGAAAAAGATTTGGAAATGATAATATCTTTCAGGATAAGGTCCTGCGTGTGATGCCTTCCTATGGCAATATCTACAACCCAGTCATTATGTTAATTTTGAACTGTGTCTTCTCACCCGAGCTATCTGTATCATTATAGCTGTATAAAGTTATTTATGTAGATCACTATAACTATTCTTTACATTGCTATAATGATTCTGAGCCCAGAGATGGAGCAGAAATGCGGTACCTGCACAGAGCTGGTGGCAGGGCTTGCTGCAGAGCACATTGAAGGAGGCAGGAAAGCTCAATGAAAGAATAGATCAGCTTGTTGGAAAAGAGACAGAACAAGGTTAGTCTTATTTATTTGATTTCTAACAGAAAAGAAGGGTTTTAAGGAGGGATTTGTCGTAAAGTTAGTAGTCAAGTGTGGATCATCATAACTGAGGTCTCCAAATAGATGATGAAAGGAAATACTGCTGTATGGGCTGATTAAGATAAATATTTTTGTGTGCTAATCTTTTCCCCTCCTGCTTTTTAAACTATTTCTATTTATTGCAGAAGATTAATTCTTTTTCTTTCTTAACGATGGATATTGGCTCACACTACTATAACGATTAAAGGCGTTTTGCTATTTCCATTTAAAATCTTGTTAGAATTAACCCCAGATTCGTAACTTCACAGTCAAAATGGACTCCATGCTGAACTCAGCAATTCATTTTTTTTAGAAAGAAAATTAAGAATATCTATTTGGCTGCTTTTCAAGGAAAGTAATGTTAGAAAAAGGAAAAAAGGGAATAAAGAAAGAAAACAAAATGTACCAGTACTGTTAGATTTATTGCTTTTATTATAATTTCTTTGGCTTATGTAAATTTAAATGAAATTTTTCAGACCGTTAATCCATAATATAGACTATAGTCCTCTTTGTACTTAATTAAAAATGGATAGATTGATACAAGAAGGATGACATTTTCAGAAGAACTCAATGTTGGCCGAACTCTGCTTTGATTGAAGTCAGTGGTGAAACTCCCCAAGAATTCATTAAGAAGGGAGAAGAGCATGGTTGAGCATTTCCAACAATCCCACGCAAATGGAGTGTGGTAAGGGATCATTTTCAAAGTATTGCGAGGTGTTTAACATTGCAGTTTTCATTAAGTTCAGTTTATTCTTTTTTTGCCTAAAAAGTAGCTTAAGCTCTTTAAAATACACATCACAGATAGATTTTGTGGACTTTAAAGGATTCTCTTGAGCTGTTGTTGTTGGGTTCAGAGATTCAGACTGGCTAACAGAAGAAGGCATTAAAAGCGTACATAAAGAAACTGAGAGACATAGCAAGTAGCGGTGTTTGGAGGCTGAAATGAAACAAATAAATGCTGCAAGAATGGATTTAGAAAGTTTTAATGGCTTTATTACTTGCAAATGACACAAGCTTCTAAGGGCAGTAATAGCTTTCTCACTTCTGGCCTCTTGAAATCCAACGTGAAAACCAGAAAGCATGGACGAACCAAGTATGACAGACAAGTCCTGGTGCAGAGTTGGGAGAGGGGAATTACACCGCAGTGTCAGAAAAGACGGTCCAACCGAGATCTTAAAAACTCATAAAATTCACTGTGATTCAAAGCATCAGTCCTGGCGGGTCAAAATTTCAAGCCAAGCTGTGCTTTCTACTACAGAGGTCCATTTGGTTTATTTTACCATTGGGGAAGACATAGTGTGTTACAGAGGATTCGTTCCTAAGGGATCAGATTGAGAAGAAGATATAAAGTAAAACAACTGACCTGGCGGTTGTATCCCTAACAGGCCAAATGCCTATGAAAACATACGGTCCCTTTGCCACTGCAGAAGCTGTAGGAGAGGCAGTTTAACGGGGCTCTGCACAGAAATTTTAGAGCCTTTCATATCACAGGTATAAATGATACATTTCATCTTTATGCCACCCTTCTAAATCACAAAGAAATAAATTCAGTTAATGCTGAAAGGCAGAAACTCTGAGATGCTTCTCTGCTTTGCTATTTATAGTACCAGGGCCAGCTCTGGCTTAATCTTCCGGGTGTAGTTCAATATATTTCTGACCCAACTGGGTAGAACAGAAGCCTTGGTTATATTTCCAAGCTCTCAGAGGCTTTAAGACAATCCCACAGCTTTCGCTGGAAGTAGTTTTCGCAGGGTACTGATAAATAATCTCAGGGAGAGTGTAATTGTCCAGAAGAAAACATCAGCTGCGGAGCAGAAAAAAAAACCCCAAACCACAAAACAAACAAAAAAAAAATAGAAAAGGGATGTACTGACTTTATTTTTCCAGCAGATGTCTTTGCTGAAGTCCCTCCCATCCCTGGCTACATTTCTGCCATGTTAATTGTCATAACTATCCCCTATAGTTCCTTGGTAGGAGAATTGTAACAATTAGCCCGTGACTTTACACCATCTGCCTTGGCATAGACGAGGCAATGCGCTTTGGACTCCGAACACCTGCAAACCCAGTACATAGTGGATGTTTGGATGCTAAACCAAACAGCTGTTGCGTTTCAGGCTCATTCTCTTGGGAGGGGTGGGGGGAGAGAGATGGAAAAATGTCTATATGCCCGAATGCCGTAATTTCCCCTTTTTGAAGTTTATTCTGTGCGTTCCTTTCCAATATGCTACATCTCAGCTGATTAAGGGATGGCCCTAGCAGTTATCTGGAGATTATACAATCTGTAGGATTCCATATGTTACCAGGCTTTGTGAATAGCTCTGAGTAGCTAAATATAGTGAGGGGGGGAGAAGAGAGAAACAACCCCACATTTATTTTGATTTATTTCCAATTACTCCCTTTTCAGAGCTCTTAAAGGACAGTTCAATTTGGTTTGTACACTTCTCGATTAGTGTAATCTGGAAGCTGGCAGTTAGCGCTTTGGCAGTTTTACCCCAGTGAGTTTAATAACCAAACGAGAATTGCCGAGAACAGTGGTATCGAATTCACAGAAAGAGCCATGAATGCATTTCTTTTCCCCGGTAACTGTTCAGTGGGATTATTCAAGAGATTTAAATGTGGGTGGCATCAATTTGAAATGCAGATGGTGTATCTTATTAAACACCATTTTAGCTATTTGTAGTGCTCAGAACAGTATTTGTCCTGAATTTAAATAACAATGTACAGTATTTGTTAAAAAACATGCTTGAGCGTGTTTTGTTTAATTAGCGGCTTGAAATTTCCTAGCTTATGGCTTGTCATTTGGTAAAAAGATATGCAATTATGAGCTTCCTTGAAGTTTTACTATTTAAATGCAAAATTAACTTACTGTGTTCAGCAGTTAATGGCAGGCCATTAAATATAGTATTTACTAAACAAAAGACACGTAGGAGCAGCTCAGTACACCTATGCCATCTGTACCTATAACGCTGTACATCTTTTGGTTCATAGGAGGTGGACTGGATCCAGTCTGCACCCACGATTCATTACCAGAGTTTTCTGCACATCAGTGCAAACGACATCATATCTGTTTATTATCTTTAAAGGCCTGGATGCTGCTTCAGAAACATCAATTTAATTTTTATTCTTCAGGAAAGCAAACAGACCATCTGCTTAGATATCCAGTACTTTCTGAAGTGCTGCAGATTTTTTTGCCCTGTCAGATTTTGGATGGTCTTTCAAAGTTTTTGGAACTTTTAGTTGCTCGCCTGTTCATTTTTCATTAGGAAATGGAAATGAGAGTCTGGAAGACTGAAGGATGATACAAGTTTTTTTTTCCCATAACTTACCTGCTTAATTTCTACTCCTCATCACGACAGATGACTAATTCAGCGTCTGACTCCCTTCCACCAGCTCGAGCCAGTTCCTCCATCCACCACCTTCATCACTCCCCAGTCCCAGCAGAGCTGATTAAAAGACTTGCCTCAGGCCTCTCAACCAACCCTCATTGCAAGCAATATTATGCACTCAAATAACTGACAAATTGGAGGATTCTCATTTTCACTCTTGAGAGTGACTTATCTCAGACAGCAAAGAGAGAAGCAATGAAGCCTGATGAAGCAGTATGAAAGGAATGACCCCCAGCCCGACACATCAGTTTCCTTCACAAGTCTTATTTCATGGCTTTATCACACACTGTACCTCTTCAGACACAGGCAGCAGGATTCATCTCAGTGTATTATAGACATCTACATAGCAGCCAGGCCCTCCTAGTGTTTATTTATGAGCGAAATAGGGTCTTTCAGGATTTTACCTCTTCTATACATTTCTCTCTGGAAGAGGAGAATGACAGCCCTGAGATGCCTGTTTCTCTTCATTACCTATGAAGGGAGTGTAGGTATCTACAACGTACATGTCTGCTGTTGGAAATACAGACTCCAAGTGCAAAGTTCACAAAACATCATGGCTGAAATCTTGGCTGCTGACAGCGGTGACAAATTCCTGTGGATTTTGGGAAAGTCAGGGTTTTGCTTTATTTTCTTTCTTATGACCACTATATCTTCGTTCAGTAAAAGCAAGATGCTCAGCACCGTCAGAGGGACAACCAAAGCCGTGATCCCTTCCAGGATGAGCTGCCAAGCAGATGAAAGCAGAAACAAAACAAACAAGAAAGGAAAAAGGTGGGAAATCAGAAGCATTAACTCATATCTCTCTTCACTTGTGGATCTTATTTAATCCTCTCACTTTAGCTGTGGTTGCCTATGCCTTTGCTTATATTTTTTCCATCTTTCTTGACACTTGTCTGACCACAGTATCCCACTGTCTCACTGACCTGCTTCACTCCCTCTTACTATAACTTCTTCAGGTTTTCCTTTGTGATTTACATAGATGTGACTCCTGACTTTGCTCCTGTGCTTCCTTCTGCTCGCTCCTCAGTCTGCCTGCTTCACTCCTTTTTATGATCACTGTGTTGCTTTTCTACCCCAGCTCTGTGCCTCTGTTATTTTTTACATGACTGGCTCGATCTCTCTGTCTAATGAACAACTTCCCTGCCTCCCAGCTCTCTACTGATGAAAATGGAAAGAGCTTTATCTCTTCAGTCATAGAACCCTGGACAATATCATATAGCAAAATGAATTAATTATACAAAAATAGGTACATAATATGTCCACTCTTTCTTCTTCTATAATACAGAAAGTGACTACCTCAAGGGGAATGTTTCTTTCGTTATTTAGGTCAGCTCTTTTTTCCCTGCCCAGTAATCAATTGTTTTTTGTGAGTATGGAGCCAGAGCATATGGAGATCAAGGGCAAGGTGCTCAGTGCTCTGCACACACGTACAGCCAAGGCAGAGATTGCACCTAACAGGCAGTGATAATTTCTAAACCCCATTTTGACATTGTTTAGTAAGAGATTAGTTTGTGAGATTCTCCATATAGAGAACTTAATTTTTTTCATATCATAGTGTATACAGTGAACTCTGATCCAAACTGACGTCAAGGTAGGTCAGAGTGTAAGGACTTTGGACTTGGGAGCAGGGGATTTCTATAACAATGTGTGCGTGCATATTCCATGTCTATTTAAAAGGGGCTTTGAAGCAGGGGGATCTCTAGACCTCATACTGACTGGGGCTTGGGAGAAAAGAGAGCGGGGAGGGGAAGGGAAGGGAAGGGAAGGGAAGGGAAGGGAAGGGAAGAGAGGAGAAGAGAGGAGAGGAGAGGAGAGGAGAGGAGAGGAGAGGAGAAGAGGAGAGGAGAGGAGAGGAGAGGAGAGGAGAGGAGAGGAGAGGAGAGGAGAGGAGAGGAGAGGAGAGGAGAGGAGAGGAGAGGAGAGGAGAGGAGAGGAGAGGAGAGGAAAGGAAAGGAAAGGAAAGGAAAGGAAAGGAAAGGAAAGGAAAGGAAAGGAAAGGAAAGGAAAGGAAAGGAAAGGAAAGGAAAGGAAAGGAAAGGAAAGGAAAGGAAAGGAAAGGAAAGGAAAGGAAAGGAAAGGAAAGGAAAGGAAAGGAAAGGAAAGGAAAGGAAAGGAAAGGAAAGGAAAGGAAAGGAAAGGAAAGGAAAGGAAAGGAAAGGAAAGGAAAGGAAAGGAAAGGAAAGGAAAGGAAAGGAAAGGAAAGGAAAGGAAAGGAAAGGAAAGGAAAGGAAAGGAAAGGAAAGGAAAGGAAAGGAAAAGGACCACCACTCAGGCACAGTGTTACGGATTTTAATAGCAAGCCCTATATCCAGCTTGGACTCTAATTTATCCTTCTAATGAAGTGCTTTTTGAAGTCCAGCATCCTCCAAACAACTGTGCCATAATTCCATTCCAAAGACAATTAATTCCGAGGTGCTTTTTTTCCAGATCCGTCATTGTCTAAAACCCAGCCAAGATCAGACAGGCACTTCCTGAGATTTTTCCAAAGTTCTAATGGCCACCTCCCTTTGGCATGGTCAGCAGCCGGTCCACGGGCACTTCTGAAAATCCTGGTAGTGCCTTTTTGCATCTGAGGTGTCTAAAGACCTTGCATGCTGCTCCTCTGAAAAATGCAACCTCCCAGTTTTTTTCTTAAAAAAGCTCCATCACACATTATGGAAGAAATAAGCCATGTTTTTATTGTCCACGAAACAGTTGTGATTGGGAACAGACACACTGTGAATAGTTTGCCTCAGGGAATATTTTTAAGAATCTAAATATTGTTATTAAAAATATAGGAATAATTCATTAACCCTTGGAGAATTATTCTGATAGGTATTAATACAACATTATTGTAACTTTTGGCGTTTGAATTGGTGGTTCTTTTTGACTTATTTTGCCCTATGGAATACTTCATTTTGCACTCAAACATGATGAGTTGAAATATTGTTTTATCCCCTGATCATATGTCGCTTGCTGGACAAAGGGCCATTTTTTTCTACCGACAAGAAATAAAAAGGAAGAAAATAAAATGTGCACCAGGTCATCCTTCCCTTGTGGCTTTAAACTGTCACTCCAGCAGCAAAATAAGCCCATCCACATCAGAAGAAACCAATGAGGCTTGACAGCAAACCATTAGAGGGATGGTGGAGAGATGAAATAATTCAAACTTTTGAAAACACAAACACATTCTAAAAAAATTGAAAATATGCCTTTTCATCCCTACCCTTCCACATCCAAACAAGATTCAATGTGGTGCGTTTTTGACCTGCTCAGACGCCCCAGAGTCTAAGCAGTGTTTTTGTCATCCAGTCAGAGACAACCCCAAAAATACAACCACTATTAAAAAGAAATGATACTAATGATTCACCATGGGGAGCTCTTTCCCCTGAGTCATTGCAAACCAATATTCAAGTGGGAAGTTGGGGTCACTGTGTTTCTGGATGTCATTTCTTAAAAAGGAGACATAAAAGACACCTTGACAAGTTGTCATTAAAGTTTTCATGGCAATATCTGTAAGTGCAGGGATGCCTACTCTCTTGCTGTGGCAAAATTCACATTCAGATGATTACATTTTGCCTACTTACACTCAGCCTGCATTTTCAATTCCATATGTCATTCTTCTTGTCTTCTCATCTTAAATTGCTGTATAGTGCTGCTGTGCATTATTAAACAGTTGCCACATTTCACCCCAGTGTTTCTTGCATTTAAATGATGGGTTTACAAAGTCTATGCTGCTTTGTTAGGTTTGCCTGCATAGCCTGTTGAGTTTTTTCCAAGAAAAAAATTTTCCTTCAGAAACAGACTTGAAAAATTACTGGTTTTCATTAAAAGTTGTTGAAATTTTTTTTCTTTTTCATTTTTTTCCCAGAAGTTTCTGACTTTCTGAATTGAAAATGAAATTAAGTAGATGTATGTGAAAGAAATGGTGTTAAAAAATCAATGTTATTATTAACAAAAAAGAAAAAAGGTTTTCCAATTAAATATTGCAAATAATTCCAACAGTATTTTAGATTTTACCATGAACTGAAAAAAAAAAGTAAAAAGGAATCCATTTCAAACGATTGAGAATGAAAACAATGCCAGAACTGCAAATATCACAGCAAAAATCTTTCCGTTGTTTCCAGCAAGTTCTTTTTATGCATCATCTTTTGAAACTTGCAAAGTATTGCACCGTTCAGAAAGAAAAACTGCCTTTAATTCTGTTTCTCAGTAGAAGTATACATAAAATGAAAGCCAAGTGCAATTTGTTTTTTAGATTAGAAACTCAATGAGACAGGGATCACTGCTCCATGAAATTAAGCACGTTGTATGTAGGCTAGAGAAACGTTCCCAAAAAGACGAAGTATTAGAATCTGTCCCAAGGAGGATACAGTGGCTGTCTAGGGGGTTTGAAGAAATGGAGAACGCAGTTTCAGGCAATGAAATAAGAAAATATACATGTTAAGGAGGTGGCTGAAATGAGATACTGATGAGAGGTATTACCTGGTGATATCTGTTGTGCTTCAGCTGTTGTTCAGTAGTGGCAAATGAAGAACTTGGATTGATTGGCCCAGTCAGGGAAACCATCACAGTATGTTGTGTATGTTGTGTTATCTTGGGAATACAGCAATCCCCGAATGCAAAATTAGAGCAGTCAATACCCCAAGAAAACTTGGACTATTTTAAGACACATGGAAAGATCCCTAAGGACACAGATTCCCTAGAAGACTTTAAAAAGCACTAAAGCTTCTCTTTTTATCTATAGACTGCTTCATAAAGTCAACTGCTAAAATGTGTTAAAATAATCTGTGTTGTAGAGTCCTTTTAGAAACAATATATTTCTCAGGATCAGACTTCTAATCAGGGCTGAACATCTCACTCAAAGGTTAATATCTTCTATGGCTCAAAGTATTGACTGCAGAAGGAGCCCTAGGCAGATGCTCCTATAGAAACCATGTAGGTAATTTTGCAAAACAAGAGGAAAGCCAATAAGTAGCATGCATTTAAAGACATTGCTGTGTCCTACTTTAAAAAAAAAAAGTTCTCTTTGTATTTGTTAAGACCATAGCCTCCTTGCCTGACCATAAATAATTTTCTTCAGCTCTGAGAACAGACAGGATTCTGCCTTCTGGATTTCACGTAGATTTGTTCTGATTAGTAAGATATCAAGAGCTATATATTGCTGATCCAGAAAAAGAGAGGCCTCCCATCACCATCTGTGGTGCATCCAACCTATGTTTTAAAGGAAAGCTGAGATTGCAATCAAATAATCTGGTTTAATGAGCTGGGGCTCCAAGCGAAACATCTGGGATAAAATCAGGAATGAACATGATAAAGTTGGAAGAAAGCACCACCCTTCATCATACTTACCACACCTTGTAACTGGTCCCTCATCACATGGCCCAATAGAGAAATAGGCAAGGTTTTACAACAGATAGTAATTTCAGAAGGAAGCGCAGTCCATGAAACACTCTTTCCAGCCAGGCACAAGTAGTGGTTTAAGAATAAGCTCTAAACTCCTTTTTTTTCCACATTGAACTGGATTAAGAGAAGTTGCCTCACAAATTAAAGGCAGACTTGTAGATGAGGATGGACAACTAGCATATAGAAGTCTTCTGGATGAGTTTTGAGGGACTGATGCTTTTTGCATCCAAGTTCAGTAAGCAAGGCAACATCTACACAAGCTACATCTTTAATGATTTTAAAGAATAAACATGCACAAAGGTTTTGTGATAGTCCAGTTTAGAGGTCACTAACGTGTGGCTAAATGAGACAAGATTCCTACTGGTGAATTGTACAGGTGAATTCCAACTATGCAGCATGTTTTATTTTCAGATGATTCCATGAACATTAACTGATTAATCCTCATAGCAACCTGGAGCAGAGAGCGGGAAAGGATAGTTATACAGACATGTCACTAAATACTTAATTTCTTCATTCTTTTTAATGGACTGTTTTCATGGAGTAATTCCACTGATGGACTCATTGATTTCAGTCCATTAAAAGAGGAAACAACTGTGACATGATAGATAAGGCATATTTTTAAAAAAACAATCCTACAGGTGATGTAATGTTGCAAGCAGAAATCACTTATTTCAGTGGGACATTGCAGAGAACAAATGAAACAGTAAAATATACAGTGACACAGCTGCTCAGGAGACTTGCTTCTGAGACTCCCATTTTATCTTTAACTACAAAGGCAAGATTGTCCCTTATGTTCAGTGAAGATGTGCCAGAGGAGGGTTGCCATGGCAGAGGATAACCACGTTAAGTCTTCCAACTCCCAGCATGTCTGCTCCTATTTCCACCCCCTCACCCATCTGGCCAGGTTGCAGCAAAGGTGTGATGCCTCGGGGCCCGGCATGCAGACCCACCAGGGAATTCTTGTCTGGGCAATTTGTGGCTGGATTACAGCATTTTTCATCACCGTCTGTGTTAAGGGGTCCAGGCACACTCTGTGAATCTGGGCCGATAGATTTTCCACCCTGAATTATGCCCTGGCCATCTTCCAGCTGTACCATTTGGGGCTATGACCCTTGCAGGGTCAGGATTGATCAACACAGGACTTTCTTTGGCAGCACAAAGGAATGTGTTCTTTGACCAAATCCTGCACCCATAGAAGATGAGAGTAAATCTCCCTTTGCCTTCATAAAGGTCAGCTTTTTAAATTACCCTCACACATGTCCCGCATCAGGGCATGCAAAAAGGTGATGAGCACCCTTGTCACGTTGAAAAGAGGGAGGGCTAGAGTTAACTCAGCACCTTTCAGGAGCAGTGCTTGTCATGGTTTAACCTGGCAGGCAGCCAAATACCATGCAGCCGCTCACTCACTCCCCCTGTCCCCCCAGTGGGACGGGGAGAGAATCGGAAGGGTAAGAGTGAGAAAAACTCATGGGTTGAGATAAAGACAGTTTAATAGAACAGAAGAGGGAAAATAATGATAAAAAATAATGATAGAATATACAAAATGAGTGATGCACAATGCAATTGCTCACCACCCGCGCTGACCGATAACCAAGTAGCAATCTGTACTTCCTGGATCACGCCTACCCTTCATATACTGAGCATGACGTCACATGGTATGGAATACCCCGTTAGCCAGCTGGGCTGGCTGTCCTGATTATGTTCCCTCCCATCTTGTGTACCTAGCTCAGTCAGTAGGCACGGGAGCTGTCCTTGGACTAGGAGGGCACTTAGCAACAACTGAAAACATCAGTGTGTTATCAACATTCTCCTCCTACTAAATCCAAAACACAGCACTAGGAAGAAATTTAACCCTATCCCAGCCGAAACCGGGACAGTGCTTCAGGGCCATTTTATTCCACTTGGTTCAGGATTGAATCCATACTCTAGCTTCATGCTAGAAGGAATCCTGCCTATTTCTGGTGGCTTTGCTTCAGAAGAAATGTAAAACCAGTCTGCTGGCTAAATTTCAGTTTGGATAATTACATTTTGCTCACATAAATTACTTTAGTAGTTTCAAAGAGGGGAAATTAGTCTCTGCTTACTCTTCCAAAGCTATCTGGTAGTAGGAGAGATGAAATGCGCCAACCCCACAGAAAGGTGGCTGCATTTTAATGGGGGGCGAAATTCCCCCTGTAGAGTACACATTTTGTGCAGGGAACTTCAGTCCACGCCCAGCCTATATGAAAGATGGAGAGCTATTAACATCTTTCTAAAACCTGACAACTCTCAGCCTGTGATATATCTCCCTCAACCCTACTCTTATGTATCAGACTGTCTCTCTGACAGCTCTTCTGGGATGGCTTAATAAAAACCTATTCTTAACTCCTCATTTTCCCATTGTAAGCCTGCTGGTTTCTTCCTTTCTTTCCTCCATCACCAGCCCCCTTCCTTCAAGATCCACTCTGTCACCTGGGCAGTTGTCTCCTGTTATCGTCCTCTGACATCTAGGCTAGCTGCAAGACTGCTTGGCTCTTTATCCATCACATCTGGAGGAGCTGGGCTTTTGCAGACAAGCCAAACCTTTTGTCATTGACCTATGCACCCAGTTCTGCATGCCAGCGTAGCACCATCCATCCTTGCCTCTGCTCATAACAAACCGCAGTTCCCAAATTATTCCATTCTTCTTTAAATGATCCTTCTAGAGCCTGGCTGTGGAAATTATGCTTTTAGCTATCTTCATCCTTACATCTTTCTGATGCAAGCTGATTTTTCCCCTCTGCACCCAATCCAGCTTTCTTATAATTTATCTTAGGCATCAAATCGATCACAAGTTTCCTCTATTTTATTCTTTCTTGCCCTTCTTAAATTTCTTCAGTGATCTCATCTACCACATCACTCATTCCAGCCTTGATATTTCCATTGTCATCACGTTGTGTGTCATTCTCATGCCTGGAATGTCCTAATTTTTCACATCCTTTAAGTCTGCAACCCAAAATGACACTCTTCCTGAATCAGGGAATCAGTTATATTATCTTTATGATTATTCATTAAACAGAACTTCTAGAACAGCTAATGCATATGCATAAACTTATTGTTCACAGGGTCTCATTGTTCAAACACTCATTCTGTGAATTCGTTACCACAAGATGAAATTTCTTCAGCGTATGCGGACAGACCAAAAGACATACATGTAGGATGGGAACAGTTTGAAGTGTAATGTGCAAGATTTTCAAGTAAAAGACATGATATTTGGAGGCGAGGATTATGTTGCTAAATAGTAGCACGTGACTCTCGTTCCCAGCTGCTTCTTGCAGGGAAGAACTGCAGGTACCGGTATGGTAGACTAGATGGATTACCCCATCTGCTTAAATGCAGAAATCCTGACACCCCTTCTCCCTCCTATAACCTCCCTCCTGCCGCTTGTTCAGCTTGTTCATTTGGTCAGAACTGACATTCTGCAAAGATTTACGCACATCTAATCTGAATATTGCCAGTAGTCCCACTGATGATGACTGATACTTGCAGGAGTAAAGTATTGGTCTAAATCATTGCATGGGCTGGAATTTCTTTGGGCAAGGATTGTAGGTAATTCTACTCACCAGCTGTGGATTGATCTCATCTTAGGTGTCTGAAAAGATTACTTTATTTTTTTTAATCTTAGATTTTGCAAACCAATCAGCATATTTCTAGATGCTGTAGCAGTTTAATGGATTTAAGGATTCTGACCTTCCACTGTTATTCATACAGAGATGAACAGCCCAATGCTGAAAAAAGCACAAATATATTCCCTGAATATCCTTATAAAGGAGAGAAAGAAATCAATGAAACATTGTATGAAAAATGTTTCATAAATATTTCCCAGGAAAAAATGTTTTAATATCTCATGAAGTTAATTTTGAAAGTTGTGGGTGTATTTTGGACAGTAGATCTTTCTCACAAGTCACTCTTTTTATTAGCTACTAATGTACGCAGCACTTAACATTTCACTGTGTTCTTCTTTTGAATATCCCCATATCTTTAATATTTTCTCACAAAATATTTAAATACTTTTTCTCCTCACGTTGTGCATCTTTTCTCCCTCTGTCCTCCCATGGGCTTAAATGTTATATTTGCATATTTATGTAATATGTGATTTGATGAAATACCAGGATGCACCATGGGTGCTGGACAGCCTATGAACAGAAATCCAAGACATCTGCCATAAATTATAGCAATGCTTTGGGCTGCTGTGCTCCAAGAGAGCTTTGTTAAGGTCATCTATGTGTCATGCCTTAGGCAAGAGCTACCTGGAAAAGAAAATTCAAGTTCCATAGATGATTGTGAAGTCTTGGAAAAATTTAAATCTTAAATCTATGACAAAAGGAGAATGCATTGCTTTATTTTTCCTCACTGCATTTTTGTTCTGCAGAACTTAAATATTCCAACATTTCATTCCAAATCCAGCAAGGTAGTCTGATCACACCAAGACTATTCCTGTTTCTCCAAAATCAAAATGTGCTTCCTACTGTCCCTGCCTTTTTGTTGGGATGAGCTGGAGAAAGGGAATCCGCAATCTCCTCTGTGGAAAAGGATTAGACAGACTGCCAGGGAACTGGGAGCTTGGAAACTGGCCAGGTTTGCTGCCAAATGCCTGGTGGGCTGGGGAATTTGATTTTTACTCAAAGGATTTGAAGTTCTGCTGTACCTCTCCTATGAAAAGAGGTCAGATGAGACCTCATGGCCCTGGAAAGCTTCGCAACGTCTGATCCTAAATCATCCACACTCAGAGCTTCTTGAAAATCTACCAGACAGTCAAGGAGCCCAGGTTCACTACTCTAACTGAAGTTTCAGCTCTACAATTTCTAATGGAGAGACATTTGCTCTGAGAACTCCTAATTGTAGTTACACAAAGTCTCTCCAGAGCTTCAGGGATATATTCCAAGTCACAACCTTTACATTGGGCTTACAAGGGAGCAAGGAAAATGTTGACTGCTTCAGTTGCATTCTTTTGCACTGAGAAATTTCCCCTTTATAGATCACTGAGATCACACTCACAGAGTTGAAGAGAAATGTTTTCTTCCCCCAAAAAATTTCATTAAAGTCCCATAACATCTTACTGGAGTAAATGTATATTTTGATATTACCATTGCAGCATTGGGATTCATATTTTAAGAAATCTTACTTTGCCATCAGTTCAAAGCTGAGGAAATGCCAAATGAATATTGGAAGGAACAAAGTGAAAAGGATGATGCCAAAGCACGGATGGAGGCTGGTGAGATGGCGAATGCTCAGATGGACACCGAAGATGGTACCGTCTTTTAAGTGGGCTCAAAACAGTGGACATAAGCTCAGGTGTGGTAGAAAGAAGTGGTAGGATGTTATGGCAGTGCTACAAAGAGTGTCAAGGCTAGATATCTGAGAAAATGCATCCAACCAATGTGCCAACAATGATTAGACTTCAAATGATTTTTAGTATTGTCCTTGAGCTAGAAGTTCTTAAATACCTACATTGCATAACAGCACTGTCAGTTATTAAGTATGTCTTGTAATTGGTTAGAAAGTCATTAATGATAACTTTCTTCCAAACCAAACAGCTGGTTCTGTGAATTTCAATATTTCAATAATAAAATAATCTTGACACTTTTTCTGTTTAAAGTATGCAGAAACTGAGTCTTGAAAAGGTGTTGATTTTTTTTTTTAATTTTATCAACACAAAGCTAGTTTAATTTGGTGTAATAGTTCTTATTTGTGTCTTTTTAAAAAAACCCTTAAGAATGTGATGTGTTCTTAACAACTTCACTGTCATAAATCAGTATAGCTGCACTGACTTTAGAAACGCTGCCATGATTCATATCTGCTGTAGATCTGGCCCTCCATTCTTTGGTGCTGGGTGCCAGCACAACAGGTCACTGAAGTTTACAAGAATGTTTCTGATCAATATGAAAAAAATCCCCTCTCAGTATTTTTTTTCATGATGAGAATTTCTACTACTTTTTTAAGAGTATGATCCTGCATGGTGCTTGATCCCACATTTCCTGCTACTTGCAAAGGCCTCTCATTGAGTTCAGTGGGAAACTGGGGCTCTTGACCCTCTGCAGGACAGGACCCTAATAGTTGGAAGGAAATTGCCTTGCATCTTGTACAACCTGCTAATGTGCTTGTGCATTCATGCACAGCAATTGATCTTACAAGCTTCTGAATGTTCACTGGACTTGCCATTATACCATGAATATTTTATAGCAGCACCACTGTAATAACAGTAATTACATTTGCCCTTTTACAGAACCTTTTATCTAAGGATTTCAAGGTACTTTATGGATGTTAATTAAGCCCCGCGGTCTTCTTGTGGAGTAAGAATTATTATTACCATTCTGTAAATGGGGAAGCTGAGGTACAGAAAACCTGAACTTGACCTTGCCCAAGGACATATTGCAAATCCCTGCCAGGACTAGGACATGAATTCAAGAGTCGTTACTCCAGACTCTCTGTAGCTATTTACTTGATTCGGATTATGCCACCAGCTGAAGAAAAGTATTTAAAGTTGAAACTTTGGATATTTTCCTATTATTTGGAATATTGTAAATTTTTACTGCTCTGAAGAGTCACTATGCCCCTCAATACACCGTCACAGAACAATTCACATGTCAGAAGGTACTCACTGAAATGGATTTGAGGTGCTACACCCAGAGGACCTGCTCCTATATCAGAGATGCTGGTGGAGACATTTCACTAAGTATTAGCCCAGTCTTGCAGGTACCAATACAAAATTATTAATCCCATCATGAGCCGTCAATGAGCTGTGAACAAAGTCCATAGTTGAAAGGCACTTTTCTCTCAATCACTTTACTAATGGTGAAAAGATGTCCCAAGGTATATTCTAATGTCAGTGCCTGTCATTTACGTGAATGAAAATGACTCACTGTGATTGCTTCTTTGATAAAATTATTTACTATGAGAGCACTAGCCCTTGATTGCTTTGTAAAAAAAGTGTAATTATTATACAATGATTATAGAGTCAGGCTTGTGTCTAAAATGAACATGAGAAACACCTATTCATCTACGGAAAATGAGCACATCTAATGAGTGGAAAGGTACCTTAATGTACCTTAATCTAAATAGGGTGCTAAACTTTCAAGTTTTTAGTCCAAAAAACCTATGTCTTTCAGCAAAACAGTATCACAGAACAGTGCTAGTGGGCAGAGTCCTTTGGATATTACCACAAGAAAGCGACGTGCTCCTGGCCTGGGTGGAGGCTGAACGGAGGTGAGTGGGGTGCCAGCACATCCAAGGCGAACAAGAATAAAGCAAGACCACTCTTACCACAGAGAAATGTCTGGTGCAGACAACACACACACATTGAGAAAGGAGTTATTCTCTTAGCACAAGTTTCCCATCTTTTTTTTTTTTTTCTTTTTTCTTTTTTCTTCCTTGTGGGATCTATGTATGGATCTCATCCTAAACAAGGATGGATTTTCCTGTCCCTAGCAGGGCTGTATGAGCAGCTTTCCCTTTCTTCTTTACAAAAGGGCCATTCTGGGAAAAGCATCCAAAGGAAACTACTAACTATATCTTTGACTATAACTACTCATCTGAAATAAAACACTGGACATAGCAACACAGTACTGAGTAATGTTCCACAGATTGCCAACAGCAGCTCTCTGAACTGTACGTTGTGAACAGAACTATATTTTAAGTTCAAGATCTGATTTGCAAATACCTTAGTATAGCCTGACAATTTCACTGTTACTTTTTACTTATTCATTTCAGCTCTTCTGCCTTACCACCTCTCAGCTTTGATGCATTGAGAATCATTAGTAAGTAAAGCACATTTAATCTATGCTGCTGAGTTTATATTTCTGAACAGAAGCAAAAACTCATACCAATTAATTATTTACTGAACTGGAGACTTCTAAAATGTATCTCAAGGAAGTTCACAGATTTATTAATTTCATTTCATCTTATTTGGAGTTTTGTTAATGGGATTTGCAGCAGGTGAATAGCTGTTTTATTTTTACATGCATCATACTCTGTTTAAATGCCATTTCATTAAAAGCTGTTTATGAACAAAAGACTTGAAAGTAAATGTGAATTGCCCAAAGCATTTTTCCCCATTGTCTGTGCTTAGGCTGTTCCCTGAAACCAAAGATTTGATGGATTTTTGTTTTGTTTGCATTACAGGTTTTTGTTCCATGCATATAACAAATGAAAAGCATGAATTGGAGTGGACATTGCATTTTGAAAACCACAAAACACTTGATTTATTCAAATTATGTTTACATAGGAATTATTTCACCCATCAGTGAAATGCAGCTGCCTCTGGCTTGGAAGTTGTCAGTCTTTAAAAAGAAACATTGCTAAGTGAAAAGAACTTTATCTACTATAAAACTTGAGGAGGAATGTAGGCTTGCAGAATGCAATTATTCATTTGGATCTTAGCCCAGACACCAAAGCTATCATTCCCTTTTTAGCAAAAGTAACTTGGAATCTTAAGTGGTCACAGATAATGAAAGCTTTGATTCTGCAACCTTTCTGAAAAATAAAAATAGTGTTAGTAGTATAATGCTTCCCAAATATTTAGATGTAATTGCATTTAACATTTACACAGCACTTTAATCAAGAGACCTCCAAGCACTCTATAAAAGTAAAGGTGTGTGTGATTTTCAGGGCAGCCCTATTCACTACTCTTGGTTCCCCGCGTGTCAAAGCCTGAAATATTTTGTTGCAAGGCTAATAATTGACTCTGTTCTGGCCTCTGAATTCATGCAGAACTTCTCAGTGTTTCTGACGGGAAAGTTTTCTGCATGGATCATTGGCAGATGTAGCTACAAGGATGTGGTCGCACAGTAGTGACTATGACAGCCAGTGTTGGTTTGAAGGATTGGTTCGCCTTCCAGCCTATTGATTTTGGGTTTTGTAGCAGCATATTTAGCACTGGTGTCAAAGTCATGGATGGGTTTGTGATAAAGCTTCCGTGGTATTTTAAAAGCAGTGAGAGTGATATTCTAGAGTGGGCACATCCATTTTCTGTGTGATGTGCAACATCTATGCAATCATTCCTATCCACAACAAAATGTAACCTATCCGTCGGTGAGCACGTTTCAGCAATGGAGATGTTATCTGTTTCCTTCTGTATCCTTGACATTTTCATCAGTTTCCCCAAAGGATTCCCTGTCTTCCCTTCACAGATTTTGAGCTATTGCCAAACTGTCCTCTGCAGATCTGTGTTATTTTACATTGTCTTGGGAAAATATCTGTCCCATAATTGGAGGAAAAGGGAAATATTATCCAAATGGTACTAAAATCCATATTTTATGTACTACAGCAGTTTCATAAAACCCATTGGGAAGATAAGAAGATAGAGTTTATAGAGAAAAAAGGGTGGAATGTTGCAGGGAATGACACATAAATGAAAAGAACAAGGATGTGGGGTTTTTTTTTCTTTTTCAAATAAGAAGTCTAAATACCCTTAAATTTTTTTGACAGTCTTACCTTACAAGACGTTAGTCTGTTATGTGAACTCTCTGCAATGATAATAATAAAAAAATAGTTCCATACAGTTTATGATGTATCAGTTTATTACTGTAAAACTATAAAACAGGTTCCAACTGATCACATGAGCATTAGAGATTTCATAGCAAATCTTGATGTTGGGTAAATTTGCCTTGTCCCTCTCTCTGCATCAGGATTACAGCATCAGGATTTCCTGAAGAACAATGCTGATTAAGTCAATTACAACTATTTTACTGAGTTTGGGGGCATGAAATAAAATTTGAAGGTCACTTATATTTCTCTGATGAATAAACTTTTCTCTGTGTGCAGAGGAGACGACAGAGGAGAAAAACCTTTTTCTATAAGAGGGGTTGGTTACTCCCACACTTTCAAAGCAGAAGTTGTAGTTGAGGATAAAGGCAGTAAAGAATTTTGGTAGAAAGAGCTATTGTGACCTCAAAAAAAAAGTATTTATAGATAAAAATCCTGATTTTAGAAATACTCTTCAGTCATAGAATCATAGAATCATAGAAACATTAAGGTTAGAAAAGACATCTAAGATCATCGAATCCAACCGTCAACCCAACACTACCATGCCCACTAAACCATGTCCCTAAGCACCACATCTACAGTCCATAAGTGTCCCCTCAAAAGATCAGGAGGTTCAGTAGAAACATCATCTTGGGTGGATGTAACTTGTGAATGGGAACTTCGTTTAATTCTAGGGAAGGTTTTCCTCATGCTACTGAGGTACTAATGATTTCTTTGCCTCAGTCTTTACTAGTAAAACTGGCCTTTAGAAATCGAAGGACCTAGAAACCAGGGATAAAGTCTGGAGCAAGAAAGGCATGCATTTGGTGGAAGAAGATCAGGTTAGAGAATACTTAAGGAAATTGGACATGTGGAAGTCCATGAACTCTGATGAGATGTACCCACGAGTGCTGAGCTGGTTAATGTCACTGCAAGGCCATTCTCAATAATTTTTGAATGACTGGGATGATTGGAAGGACTGGAGGAAAGCAAATGTCACTTCTATCTACAAAAAGGGCAGGAAGGAGGGCCCAGGGAACTACAAGCTGATCAGCCAGACTCAATTTGATCCCTGAGAAGCTAATCTTGGAAACCATTTCCAGGCACATGAAGGACCTCAGGAGTAGTCAGGCACATGAAGAGCCATGAAGGCATCAGGAGGAATCAGAATGGATTCTCAAAGGGGAAGTCATGCTTGACCAACTTGATAAACTTCTACAATGAAATGACTGGCTTGATAGATGAGGGGAGAGCGGTGGACATTGTCTACCTAGACTTTGTCTACCTAGACAGCAAGGCTTTCGACACTGTTTCCCGTAAGATCCTCATAGAGAAGCTGATGAAGTATGGGCTGGATGAGCAGAGAGTGAGGTGGACTGAATACTGGCGGAACCACTGGGTCCAGTCGTGCTGCCATCCAGAGGGACCTTGACAGGCTGGAGAAATGGGTTGACAGGAACCTCATGAAGTTCAACAAGGGGAAGTGCAAAGTCCTGCACCTGGGGAGGAAAAACCCCAGGAACCAGTATGTGCTGGGGGTCACTGAGCTGGAAAGCAGCTTTGCACAAAAAGATCTAGAGATTCTAGTGGACACCAAGTTGAACATGAGCCAGCAAGGTACCCTTGCTGCAAAGAAAGCCAACGTTATCCTGGGCTGCGTTACAAAGAGTGCTTTCAGCAGGTCGAGGGAGGTGATCCTTCCCCTCTACTCAGCACTGGTGAAGCCACATCTGGAGCACTGTGCCCAGTGCTATAGACATATAGAGTCACTAGGATGATAAAGGGACTGGAGCATCTTTCCTATGAGGAAAGGCTGAGAGAGATGTGACTGTTTAGCCTAGAGAAGGAGGGGATCTCATCAACGTATATAAATACCTGGAGGGAGGGTGCAAAGAGGAAGGAGTCAGGCTCTTTTCAGTGGTGCCCAGTGACAGGACCAGAGATTTGTGGGCACAAACTGAAACACAGGAGGGTCCCTCTGAACATCAGGAAACACTTTTTGACTGTAAAGTTTGCTGAGCACTCGCACAGGTTGCCCAGAGATCTTGTGGGGCCTCCATCCTTGGAGATATTCAAAGTCATCAGGGCATGGTTCTGGACAACTGGCTGTAGGTGGCCCTGCTTGAGCAGGAGAGTTGAACAACCTGGCCTCCAGAGGTCCCTTCCAATCTCAGTCATTCTTTGATTCTGTGATGCAGTAATTCTGTGATTCTGAGTCTAAATAACTTTCAGCTTTATGAAATTGAAGATCTTCAAAATAAAATCAGATGTAAAAACATCTGGCTTTATAGATGCCCCCCTGGCTGTTAAAAGAACATCCTAATTCTACCAGGTGGTCTGAAAATTCCCTTTTAAATGTTTCAAATGCTTTATCATCTGGTTTAAAATATCCTAAACCAAAAGGCTTCTAATTATACATTGCCCCATGGAAGGAAAATTGCAGGTTCCCTGGGTCCTACTGTTGGATTTCATCTTGCCCATCAGAGTCGGGGGTAAGAGAGAGAAACAGGTCAGTGTGTGGTGGAGCAGAGAGTAGCAGGCAAGAAAGGATGATAGAGGAGTCTGAGAAATTGCTGGTAATTGTGCTCTAGCCCTTGAAAAATTTCTGTCAAGAGGCAGCACCAGACACATGTTATTTTTCAGTAGTCTGTGAGCTTCCCATGATAATGAGAAAAGCTTGCTTTTTTTTTTTTTTCTTTTGCTCTGTATGCATGTGTTTGTGGCCACATTGCAGAGGTAGGAAGGAGCTATTCATTTCCTTACAAAATGATATTTGCAATCGCCTTTCGCTTTTAACAAACTCATCCATCTTCACAGCACCTTTGCTACTAGGCAATTTCTACAAATCAAGCTGAACATTCGATCTGTGTTGTTTTTAATGATCTTTCTTGCCAATATTTATAATGTGCCTTGAAAGCTGAGGCAGACCACGGGTTAGATATTAACTAATGTGTCGGTCCTCAGAACATGCACATGCTGAGCAAACTAGTAGCCATGTTTAATTCTACCAGAGAGGTTGGAGGCCCTTGTAAACTGCTAATATATTGAAAAGGTGTCCCTCCCTACCTTTCTTTGGACATTGAGTTCATTTCTTCATGCTCTTCTCTCCTTTTTAATTGCTGCAATCTCACCTCTCCAACCTGAATTTCACCTCCCTCTTGTCCAGACTCCCATTGCCTCTGACTCTAGCTATCTTAACACTCTTTCTAGCACATTTATTAGAACTTTTTGTAATTGCTATCAGTGATCATACAGTAGCACCCAATGGGGCAGATAGTTTTTGAAAGGTAAGAGAAGGCTCTGGAGAAAAGGATCCCAAATGCAGAGAGGACACAGAGGTGACTATCATGTCAAAAAATTCAACACTAGTCACATGTGTTGTGACACAACTAGACACAACATGTCAAAAATTCTACACTAGTATATAAATGAGGGCCAAATGTACTCACTGTGCTAAATGTCATTCAAGAAAGATCAAGAAATGTTCTGCCATTGATAAATTGTGAGTTAACACTAAGATAATAGATAAAACATATAGATATTAACAGAACAATAGCTAAGGCAAAAGAACCCCAGTGAGACAGTTCTGGTCAATATGATAAGGAAACTGTATTAGTACTATGGAGCCAAAGATGACCAGAAAATCAGCCTTCCTTTTTCTATAACATAACAAAAACTTCACTTTCAGGACTTCAGTAGCCTACAGTCTAATGAACTGGGGTCTTCTCTTTGTCCATTCGAGTTTGCCCTCGTCATCAAGGGGCCCTGTTTACCTCTTACCTCTGAACCCAACAGGATCTGCAGTGATTAGGTGTAACACAAGAGGTTGTAGTCTACACTCAGAGCATGTAGGCTCAAGCTGAAGCATGGTGGCTTTCATGCAATGATATCCCAGGCGATAAATGACCAATGCAGTAGTGATTATGCACATATCTTCCCTGCCTCTTGTATTTATTTTCTATTTTCCTTTTCCAAAGCAAAATGTCACACAGCTTGTGTTGAGTGTATCTCAGTGGAAATCAAATAATTCAAATAGAAGAAAGATGAGGTAAATTTTTCCTCTCTCCAGCAGGTTAAGTCTGTTGGAGCTGTTGTTTGTTGGATTTGTTATACCCTTGAATTGTCTCAAGCTCAGTTCCTGTGATTTTCCCATCAGAGCAGGTGGGAGAATGCAAAAATTGCATGTTGGAATTATTAGTTTGTATGTTAAATGTCATGTAAAAGCCATTAGTCTGAATTAAATTCCTAATTTAGGTTGGCTTTTTTCTGCCTTTATCCTTTTCCAGCAGATCACTACACTATCCCTGTGTAATCTTAGACATTTCCTAAAGCTCTTCCTTAAGCCACAAATACCCCTTCCTATATTCCTTCTTCTCTCCAGCTGCCTTATTCCTTCTTTAATGCCTTCCTTATCAGCTCAAGAGAAAGTTAGTGGATTTTCAAGGTGTAATTTCCCCTTTCTGGATCAGTGTGGGATAAACCTAATCATAGTCGCTGGTGAGATTAATATGATGCTACCGACGGAATTATTAAGAAAAGAATAATAATATGTTTTCAAAGTCTACCCACCTCTGTCCTAGAAAATCCTTCAGATGGGCACAAACTGAATGCACTGGGTTTAAGTGACATTAACAAATCTTAATAAAACAAACTAGATTTCACAGCATTATGCATTTCCTGAGCTCACTGTTAACTTACCTCCAGCGTATTGGTGACATGCCAGCAGATTGATTTGTAAAATTTCTGTCTGTCTTTATAACATGTTATAAAATACTTTACGGGGCCAAAGACAGATATATCCCTGTCTTAGAGAACTTCCAAATTACAGCTTACTTAAAACACTGTGGGACACAAAGGGAAGACAAGGGCACAAGAGAAAAATCAGGGGGTTATATTCTTGCATAATGGATTCCCATTATCCTAAACAGAATCATACCAGGGAACGTATGTCTCTCAGCAAGATATCTTTTATGACGCTGTAAATACAGCTAGTAAATGCTAGAGTTTTCATTCTGTTGGACTGGGAGAAGTGAAGGTCAGTCAGAAAAGGAGAAGGGAGTCTTTGAGGTGTAAAAGGGTTCCTGGTACAGAGTGACAAAGAGTCTTGTTAGGCAGATTCCTGGCAAAAAGGCAGCAAACCTGTGTGGCGGAAGCCAGACTAAGGCAATGAAAAGACAAGGGAAGAAATGTCTATCTGCGCCAGTGGAAGGACCGAAGTCACCCCCACAGAGCTGCAAGTTCTGCATCACCCTCGGAGTCCTACACTGTCTCAGGAAGCAGCTCTTCATGTTGGTTTAACTCCTGCTCTGTTTATCTTTCTTGAGGTTTGGGTACTAGTGTAGAACCTATTACACAAAAAGTACACAGAGTAGAAAGGAGGATGATAAGCCGTGTGATAAAAGCATGTTTACTTCATTACATTTTGAAAATGTGATATTGCTTTTATGGAGGGAGCGACAGCCAAACTGAAAGCCTCTTGGAAAGCCGTTTATTTCAGCCTGGCGCTAAACAATTAAGAGAGATAAGAAACACTTCTGGGGACATGGAAAAGCAGTATCTGGCTACTTTTTAGAGACATGACTGTGTTTAGGTGAATCTAAACTGCCAATAAATATTAAATCTGTTAGGTTCACTTATTCAGAACTGCAATGCAGGAAGATGAATAGTCCTGTCGTAGTTCAGGATGCCTGAATGCCAGGAAGAGGTAGAACAAATGACTCCCAGAAACAAGCATGAAAAATTATTGATTAAGGTGAAGGGACTGATTTAAAAAGAAGGAAAAGGTGAACATAGAGTGATGTAAGGCAGGTTGCTTTAGAGTTCCTTCTGCACTGGAGACGTGATGCTGGGGTCCTGCCTTGCAGGTCACATCTGTAACGCGAGTTGGAATTTAGTTCCAGATTAAGACCCCATATTTAATCACCCCTATGTAGGGATAGTGTTTGGAGTCATTATCATTGCATAAATGCATACACTGCATACAAAATATGCATATAAATTGTATCCTTGAGTGGGAAGTATGAGTTACTGACATTGTTTGGATTGATCAGCTAGGATTTTCTACCATAAAATCTTAGAGAAAGGAAGCAGTACAGTTCTTTCAGAAGGTTATATCATACAAGGTCATCCTGAACAGCATAATATGCTGGTTTAATTCACAACTTCATAATAATAGCTGGAATATTTTTAGCCAAACTGAATCATGTAGTTAAACCACCACAAAAACAGTTCAAGCCAGCATGTTTTATTCTGAAACTGAGATGGACTGAGAACCCAACTGGTGGTTGTCAGGGATCTGCCGGTGAGCGACAATTCAGTGCTTTCAGTCATCTGTCCATATTGATATTATTTGGGAGCTAACAGAGAGAAAAACAATGCAAATAAAGCCAGAGGGTTTTTTGCTGAATTTTATTGAACTAAAAATGGAAGTATGAAATGAGGTTGAACAGGCAATAAGATGTATACACAGGAAATTTTAAGCTTCAATATAAGGATAATTGCAAACTGCCAAAGTTTAACATTAGACTATTTGTACTAGTTGGGCTTTAATATTAGAAATCTAGACCAGGAAAAATGAAAAGTTTACTTCCTCCTTGTGGTACATGTTACATTGCAAGAAAAGAGAGAAAATACCTAGAGCAACACAGAATTAGTTAATACCAGAAAATAGTCCTTCTTTGTTAAAATCATCGGCTTGTGTCAAGATCCATATGTGACTGCCTCCTGGGCTTTGTTCTTTCAGCGCTATTAATTGTAGCTGATGGTATTAATTGCCTTTTGCGTTTATATGTCAAATGTGGTAAGAGCTATATTGCAAATGCAATCTCTTTCTGATCTTCATTTTCAGCAATAAGGTTGGAGAAAACTGAGGAGAAGAGGCTCAGAGACATACCAGCCCTGTGTGAGGAAAAGTCTCAAAAATCTCCCCAAGGAGAATCGTAGTATTCATGTTCAAACTTTGTAATAATAACGGGGTTTAGTTTAATATTTTATGGAGGGATTTTTTTTAATTGGATCAGAATTCTGCCTTAAGTCTTCATTAAAAAGACATCTCCCCCCCCATACCTAATTCTCCCCATGGAGCTGTAGATGCTGCTGATTTTGTCTTAGGGATAATAAAGCATCAGATGTGCTCATGGACAGCACTCATTTCACATGTAGCAAAATAGCAGCATGTGTTGCTGTGTGAATGTTAAATCTGTCCTATACAGCAGTTAGGAGGGGAGCACAAGTTCCCATATTCAGCCCCAGATGTGGCTGCATTTGATGGCATATGCTCCAGCACTCACAATCTAGTGCTGTAAGCCTAGCCCATAGCATAAAGTCTGTTATAGAGCTGTGGTCTGTGTCGCTGAAATATATGTTGTTATAGCTCAGGAGTCTATAAATGCAAAAGCCAGAAAGTGCAATCATTTTACGTTATCTTTTTTACAACCTGGGCAAGAAAACCCATCATGATTTATCACGGATCCTGTAAACACAGAGCCTGCCAAGGATCTGCCTGAGAGGTCCTAATTGCAGCCAGTCTATCCTGGCCTGCAGAGGACACGGGGAGAGCATTGCATAAACACATGAAGAAAATTGCATAGGTCATTACTCAAATTCCTCACTGCCTAGCAACTTGTGCTTGTCATTTATAGATACACAGATTAAGTTCCGAATGGGTTTCACATGGGACCAAACAGGATATCCTACAAAAACCCCGGTGCACTTGACAACACAAGGGGGAGAGGCAAACCCTACTCTTCTCATCCATCTTTTACTTGCGCTTGCCAGTGTGGGAATTTGTCCTTGCAGACAGATAGACAGACAACAGCAAAGTGGCAAACAGGGTCTGCAAATGTAAACCTTGGGTTTATAAAAACTAAAATCTATTGACTACCTTCATTTGCCTTTGCACAGGGCTTTTTGCTCCCTAGGTGAAAAGAAAAATCAACCAAGTTTTAACAATTTTAGGTCAAACTGTAGATTTCCTTTACATCATGCTACTATATTAGGATGTTTGTTGCCAAATTTGGAGCAGCAATCAGTGATTTCCAAGACATAATTGGAATAGTTCAACTAGCATAAATATGAAATTGAGCACCCACCTTCCAAAAATGAGGTTTATTCATGATGCCAGCTTAGAAATGAAGAACGGGGGAATCCTTAGTGACTGCTGAAAAATCTGGGCAAGCATAACTCTGTCTTTATAGTCAGGGGCTTTATTATCTTCAAAGTTTAGGGCTTATTATAGTGTAATGCAACATTTAAAATGCACTGTGTTCTCTGGAATTCATGTTTTTCCTTGCTTTTAACATTGTTGGTAGTATCCTTGTAGGACTCAAAGACCCCAGGGAGACAATGGTTTCTCTGTGACAATTTCAGTCTAAGATTTCATCTGAAACTGCCACAATGGACAAGGGAAACAAACACAGAAAGTCCAAGCAGTTTGTTCTCAGATCACACAGAAACAGAGATACTAGAAAATTGAGCTGTGATAATACAGATACTTATCCAACAGGCAGCACAACCTGGAAATTAAAAAACTGCTCTCTGTTTGTTGAAGCATTGATCCAGCAAGTGTTTTCTGTAGAAGGCCTGACATGAAAAATAATTTTAATATATACTAAAGAAATGTGTTTCAAGATTTTCTAAGAGAAACTATAAGCCATGATAAATCTGGTATAGAGAAAGAAAGAAAAAGAGAGAGAGAAAAAAAGGCAAAGGCAGAGAGAAATACAGAAAGAGAAGGAAGGAAGGAAGGAAGGAAGGAAGGAAGGAAGAAAGGAAGGAAGGAAGGAAGAAAGGAAGGAAGGAAGGAAGGAAAAGAAAGAGAGAGAGAGAGAAAGAAACAGAGAAAGAAAGAAACAGAGAGAGAAAGAAAGAAAGAAAGAGTGAGCAAGAGCAAGCAAGCCTGAAGCAACGGGAGGTAGAAAGATAAACTCAGAGGTAGCCTGTTAAACTCATTTAGCAGCCAAAGAATCCAAAGATATCAACTCTCTGTTATCAATGTGAGCCGCGCTTCAGGCAAAATTTCCTTGGCGCATTATTGACCTTTAAAATTACATCCTACTCCCAAATATTGCTCCATGCTGCTATCTTTTATTATACTTGGCTTTCTTGCAGCAATTGTTTATCAGTCTGCTCTTCTGTGTTTACCTTACGCCTTTCAGAAGCAATTACATAGAGAAGGGACATAACCCAAAATAACAGGTATGGCACGGAGCGGAAGAGAGACTAACAAAGCTCAGGATGAAGGAAAAAATGGGGAAGGGACTAAAGCTGAAAGAAGGAGAAAGTAAAATAAATAATATAGAAGAATCCTTTCACTTCTTATTTGCTAACAAGCAAGTTAGGATTTGACAGTACTGCAGCACAAAATATAGGAAAGATACAAAAATGACCACCCTTGATCAGACCAGATGTCAGGCACATAATCTACAAGTAAAATAATGCTGAGAGATGCTGATTCCACAAGACCAGAAAAGATCCTTTGCTAGACTAAGACCCTAGAGTTAGCCTAAGCCACAATTTCACTGGGGGAGGCTGCCTAAATGCTGCCCTCTTAAGTGCAAAATGGATGGGCCCGTAGATGGTAGAAGGAATCACCCTACTGCAGCCAAGCAGGGTTTCCATGTGCCTTCAGACACCACTGACATATCGGGTATGGCTGAGTCTTCCATGCCTGCTGAGTTTTGCCTTGAATATTATGGTAGATACAAAGAGAATATAATTTCCTCCTAGATGTGACTTTCTTCAAAGATTTTTTTTTTCTGGGAGTGTTCCCAGGACATAGCTATCCAGATAAAAGCTTCATTGCTCCTGTTCCTGTTAACATAAGTCTACAGGTTTCTCCTGATCTTCAATCAGAGAGAGAAAAATAATTCTGTCTCTCTATATGAATGATTCAGGCAAGAGACCCATAAATGACACCAGGGGGGAGAGAGCACACTGCTTTACAGGGTCCTTTGCACTGCCTCATGAGGTAGAAAAACACTGTAAAAAATAAAATAAAATGAAATAAAATTGAAAGGCTGCAAAAAATATGTAAGCCTGTCCTTGAATCTTCCTTGGCTTGATATGGCAACTTGCTGATTCGTCAACTCCGATTTTGCTGTCGCCTTGCACAGGGATGACACATACACAATGCATTTTCAGCAGGCTCATGTCAGTCAGTGGAGGGACGCTGGGCACACGGCGGAGGGATCTTCTTTTATTCCTTGTTGTTCATTTTAGATAAATTTTAGAATTATGAGAAATGCCAGATTGACAGCCAAGCAAGCACTGAATAAAGTCATCCAGACAAAAGGACAGGTTATTCATACGTTGTGGCCACCATGTCTCTGACTGGAAAATCAGCCTTCAGTCACTGGGAGTTTCTTTTAAGAAACTTGGTTATATCCTCAGTGACCACTGTTGAGCTCTATACAGCTCGACAGATGACAAAACCCAAGCAAGAAGTTGTAATGGTACCTAAGGGGCATCTAGACCCCACATATCTCCTACACATTTTCTACTTTGTATTATAAGCAACTCATCATTTAGTGTGCTGGCGTTTCTCTCTCATGTACGGGAAAACTAGGCAGAAGTTATTGAAGAGTTAGATGCTGCATGGTTGAATGCAAAAGCCCTAGATCTGTGGGGACCTATTTACATGACATATCTTCTCCATCTGTAAAGCAGGATGAAATAGCCCATCACTGCCTCACAAAAGTGTTATGCAGAGAAACACATTACAAAGATTACAAGGTGCTTGGAGACCAAGAAGGTATGAGCATTATTCACAGATTATGATGTAGGAGTTGCACTGAGACCCCTGAGCTCATTTTCATGTAGACCTAATGGTTATTTGTCAACAGCTAATGATTTTTTACCTTCACCCGCACAGACTAAATTCTACGTTGTGGTGTAGAGTTCATTTGCCAGCATATCACAGCCAGATCTATGCAACTCCTGAGTTACTCCAGCCTTGGGATTCTGTTTTCCCAATGCATGTGTTCAAACAGAGCAGATTCAGATGACGCAAATAATCAGATGAGTTGCATGTTCTAGTTTCAGGCTGACAGACTTTGAACTGTGATGTTTTCCATGTGATTTTTTCCATCTAATGCAGAGATGTACTTTTTAAGGTGACAAGGCGCTTTTTCCTTTACACTGCCCAGCGCTGCTTATGAATAATCTAACTTTGGGAGCGGGAATATTTATTTTTTGTGAACTTGTAATCAGATTTGTTCATGAATCAGCAGGGAGGCCACTGAATATAATAGAAACATTTACATAGGCTTTAATAGGCTTTGTATTGGATCCATAGCATTGTGAGATAACATAGTGTATTATTACTTCTTCATCTAATAATCCCACACAGAGATGGCCTTACACGTATTACATTGCTTTACAAGGATAAAATTAGCTACTTGATCAATTTAGCCTCCATGCTAAACTACTCTGTCAGTTATTCTGCAAATTTTTCTTCTCCTCATGATGACTAACACCATAAACACAATTTCCATTTATTTTCAAATATCTGTGTGGAATGTCTGAAGTATACAAATCCTCTTTATCACAACAGACCACAATGGAAAATATGTATGTGTTGATATTTGTGTCTTTGCGTGTTCTATTAGGAATTTAACTCATTTTGCTCTGATATCATTATGTATGTATGTGTGTCTTAGGACTCAGAGAACTGTATTTTTCCATGGTTTCATTAATCATGTCAGACCTTCAGTTAAATTTAATTGCAAGTGCCAGTCTGAAGAAATTCATTTTGTGGCTATTATCATTAGGTAGAACGGTTAGTGGTTTAATACTGCCCTGTAGAGGAAACCCACAGAGCAAAACATGAGAGTGGTAATAGCTATTGCTTTCTCATTTTGAAGCAGGAATTACTCATCAGCTGGTTTTTCTGCTTTAAGCGTATTTTCTCTTAGCTATCCATGCAAGGGAATTATAAATTTGGGAAAAGTGTATCTGAATAATCCTTCACCCCGCGAAGCATTAGACACAGCATTTTACTCTGATGCTAACAGTGAGTATGGTAGCATGCTGGCAATATACTTTAGACCTATGGACAGCCTGTTGGTTCACTCTCTGGCCTAAATGGTTCTTGAGCAGCCAGGTGCACGGCAGCTGCTTTGGTTGCAGTCCGAGACAGAAGGGAGCCTCACTGTGTTAGGGGTCTTCTCCAGAAAACCTCTCTTCACACATGGCCCAACTCTCATGCATGTTAAGCTCGTATTTACCTTTTCGGCTGTGTCAAGGGGCTTTAAATTTAGTGTAGATAAAAATAATGCTCTTCAGGCCAGACCCCAACCCCCATAAGAATAAGAGTCAGAGCAAATATTTTTTTTAACTGCAATTAAGATACGTGTTTGGAAGTGTGCTGGAATTGTTGCTTGTGTTTTCAAGATGCATGAAAACTTTTCTATGGAAAAATGCCTGCTGGGTCAAGAAGTCTTAGTATTTTCCTATGAGTCTTTTTTCGTGCTACATTGATTTTGTCCTTATAATGGCAATGAAAATTATTATTCCCTTTTCATCACTCAACCTCTGCTTGCACCTTGGACAATGATGTAGTTATCAAGTTTACCTGGGGTGTTACTATATCTTGAAGTACCAGTTAGTGAAGGCTGGGAAGTGGAGGGTGAACAATGGCCATCAGTTGCCATGTTGCGCGCTCTAATTTTTTGCACTAGCCTCCATGCCAAAATATCCTCCCATTTCTCACCTCAGACTTGGCTTCCCTCAGGATCCTTTCACTCTACAGTTCACCCCAACGGTTTCATCTTGCCTTCAAGCAGATGAGTTTACTCAGTCTTCCTCCAAGGACTGGTCACTGCACCACATCCTTTTCCACTCCCCAGAAGCCGCCTTTACACACTTAATCTCATTCTATTGCTTGCTAATAAGGACAGAGAAAAGATGCTATTGTTATGCACAATTATCACAATTACAATGTACACAAAGCATTTGTCAGCAAGGAATCACATAACTCAGTTGTTGACTTTCACTAAATTTATTCTCATTTATTCTCTTCTGTTCAAGTTTAGCAGAAAATTGTCGTGAGTAATCCTATGTCTGTCATGCTTAGAATGATAGAATCAGAGAATTGTTTGGATTGGAAGAGACCTTAAAGATCATCTAGTTCCAACTCCCCTGCCATGGGCAGGGACACCTTCCACTAGACCAGGTTGCTCAAAGCCCCATCCAACCTGGTCTTGAACACTTCCAGGGAGGGGGCATCCACAACTTCTCTGGGCAACCTGGTCCAGTGCCTCACCACCCTCACAGTGAAGAATTTCTTCCTAATATCTAATCTAAATCTACCCTCTTTCAGTTTAAAACTGTTACCCCTCATCCTATAGCTATCGGATGCGGATGCTATTGAAGTCTTCACTGAATCCTTGTGATATCACAATCTTCCTTCCAGATCTTAGATTGTTTTGTAAGAGTAGAGTTTTCTTTGGACCACAGGGCAGTTCAGCATCGAAAAATGATTTGAACCTCTTAGGAAATTCCACCCTGATAATTTTGGGTTATTTACACAATGAAGGCAAGGTTGAATAAGAATTATAATCATGTCCTTTCTTACTCTGCTGTATTTCTCCACTTATAGCCTGGTGGTTTGCTTGAGCATTCTCATAGGAGATGAAAGTCTGAATCCCTTCAAGCAGAGAACGAAATCACATCTGGAGAAGTGTTTTAACAATTCAATTTTGGGTTCAGTGGGTTGATTTGGAGGGTTCTTTTTTTGCTCCAGTGCTTTGATGTCACATCACACTGCAAGCCTGTTAGACCACTCTCCAGTTTCCTTCTCAAGAAGAACAACTCCCAGATCTGGACTCAATGTGCACTCGTGGGTGTTTTGTGTAAATGACTGAGGCCCTCAGGCAATGTCAGAAGAAGAATGCTGACAAGTAACTTGGAGATTCATATGGGAATTAAATGTGAAATAAGTACTGGCAACCATGCTTTTCCACTCCAGCAAAAGTAATAAACTTATAACGCAAGCAGAGAATAAAATATTCGGAAAATTTTCAAATAAAAAAATCCTAAATGTCTGTGGATTTGGGGTGTACCAGTTTGTGACAGCAGGTGAGTGGGAGTTAGATTCTAGCCCCCTAAAATCATACAGTCCTCAATTTAATTTGCATCCCTTTTTTGTCTTATACATGTCTGTGTTATGGACTCTAAAATTTTGTGAAAAGCCCACAGATGCATTGAAAGTGGTAACTGAATCACAAAACTTGTTATTTCTTCACCCTTACCTTAACAAAGAACCACTTTCCACCAGAAGGAATTTACAGGCCAAGTTTCAAACTTTGACTGTGACCTTTAGTAAAAAAAGAAAGAAGTGCAGATAGAATTTCTCTTTGAAATAGGAACATAACAAATGGAGCAAGGAATAAAAGGGCCTCAAATATTACAACTGGGCTACAGCCGAAGATGGAAATGAAAGGAAATGTCTTACAGAAAGTATGAGAAGTCTGAAGACAGCAGTGTCCAATATAAACAGCTTTTTCAAGTGCACACAACTCTCATTAACACGCTCTGGGACTTTGTTCCTCCCCTGTGGTAGGTTTGCAGAAGGGGGCTGACAATTTGCTATTGCTTCTAGCAAATAGACTTAATTCCTCATCTAAAGCCCATTGAAGTCAATGAAAAAAAGACTCTTGTTGAGTTTGGTGGACCCTGGCTCAGTCTCTTTGGCATTTAGCTGAAGTAGCTGAAACTTGTTCCCCTTGAGCTATCCAGAGGTTTTGTTGAATTGAGCTTTCTCTCACAGTGTGAGGTACAATAGGTTATAGTTGAACACATTAGCGAAAAGGAAGGCCAGAAATCTTGCTTCCTTGTTAGCACTGCTATATAAGACTAGAAATCTGTTAAACACTCAAAAAAACTTTGAAGCAAGAGTCACAAATTAGTGAGGAATATGTATATGCGAAAGCTAAGAAGCAATTGGAAACACTTTATCTGTTTTCTTTGTGGTCAAAGGAGATAAAAAATAGGAAAAAAAAGGCAAAAAAAGGGCAAAAATTTGCTTTTATGTTGCTGTAAACGTCTCTTGTAGCAAATCAACACAGATACAGAGCAAGAGGCACTGCAGGAGATCAACACCTGGCCTGGCAGAGCAGCATCCAAGGCTCTGAAATGGCCATGTGGTTTGCTGTGTGTAATGTATACCAGAGCAAGGTGTTTCAGAAAGGGATTCTTAAAAAGCAGCGTCCTGAGCCAAAAGCCATCAGATTCAGGGTGCTCTGCAGGGAGGGAAAGGCAGAAGGCAACAGTTTACCTTAATTTCCCCCCGTGCCTCAGGGTACTTTATTTGTGGGGAAATCCTTCTTATTTAGGACTTACAAATGTTAACCTTTCTCCTGAAAGTAGGAACTGAGGTCCTTTCTTGGCAGAGCTTGGCAGAGTGTTATTCCAGTATTTCACTGCACAGCAGATTGTTTCCACTATATATTTACAAAATAGCTTTGTTATCAGAGCACCTGGGGAAAACGGAGCAGACTGGCGTGCTAGTCTCTTCCCATCAGCTGGATTCAAACCCACACATCCTATGTTCATGGCATATGTTGCAAGGTAAAAGAACGGCTCCCCATCGATTTTGCTAAAAGTTTCCATTGTACAGATATGAACTGAGTGTATATTGTCCAGGAAAGATGCAAAAGGGACATAACTGTGTTGTGAAGCCATTAAGATGCCTGCTAAGAGCAGGTTAGGGTTTGAGTTCAGGTTAGGGATGAAGACCCCAACCTCCTTTTCAAGGACTACATATGTATTATAAGTAAATTTCTAATTGTATAACCTGAAAAATATTGTAATTGTATAACCTCACAAGAGCAAGGATATCCACTTTTCATATGATAGCACTAACCACCGTGTCAGGTGATTTTGCTTTTCTCCCTCCCTCTGGTCCCTTTGACTCCTCTGAAGTCAAAGACCAAAGCTTCAAATCTCTCTTCCTCTTTTCTTCTTTTCACCCAGTCTGCGTGATTCGGGTTTGAGATCATGCAAGGTAGGATAGGACACTAACCCTTATTCTCCCAGGCCTTTAGCAAGTGCTCCAGACCAGGTAGAGGAAGGGGAGGGTGCATGGCGTCCCCCTCCATCACCAGCTACGGTAGAGAGGGAAAGCCTTTCCATCCCTGTGTGCTGCATGGAGCCTCAGCCAGCCAGCCGTGCTCTGCGTATCCTTCCCATTCCAACTCCGGCAGCTGGGCAGAGACGTGCATAATTCACAGGGTTGGCAGGGTTTAGGGCTGAGTGAGGCTCCAGAGCTGAGCCATCATGGGGCTGAAAGCTGGATAAACGATTAGCCTGCCAGCCTGGTGAAAGGGCTGTGATGCTCGGTGTTTGCATTCAGCATTTCCCCCCTACTACTGCAGTAGTAACAACAGTGCTCGGGATTACCCACAGTTCCATAGGAGAATGATTTAAAAAAAAAAACCAAACAGAATAAATTGACAGTGTTGATCCAGAAATATATTGTGTCTTGCAATGGACCTGCAGCTTGACCTCTGCCAGCATCCCTCATGCACAATTTTTGCTGTAGTCAGAGCTCTGTGTCAGACATTTCTTACTGAAGATTTCTGTAGGTTATCTTTCCTAAGAGAGCTAAACAGCCATATCTTCAATTGCTTCCAAAGTCTCCTTTCCAGATCATTATTTTAAAGACTGTGTTCCTGTGTGAAGCTAAAGGGAGGCTGTTACTACTACCTACAGAGCTTGCTCTACCTTGACAGCAATCTTATGTTGGAGATTTTTAACTCAAAGGATTCCCTTTTCAATTTCTCTTTTTTTTTTTTTTTTTAATACTTCTTCAGTGCAATCTGAAAATTACAACCAATGAAACAAGAAAGCAGTATTAAGTTTGAAAGCCCAATTTTCATTCTATCACCCCTATTTAAGCCGCATAGCATCATCTTCACTTATGTAACATGTCATGCACCACACGGAGGGGCAGGAAGCATAACGGAGCTGGTGTGATGTTTTACACAAACCTGGCAAACCCTCGCTATCAGCTGAACAACTGCAGAAGGTGTTATTTTCACACATCCAGCCAACTCGCAATTTCTCCCCTTTTTCTCTCTCCTTTTTGCACAGAAACAGCAATTATAAAGGTGTCTATCCCGGAGCAGAAGCTAGTTGGGCTACACCTTGCTAAAGGAAAGCATCATCACCACATTGTGGCTAACTTGCCTGTGAAACTCTAATCCGGTTGTTGAGACAGAGATTGTCTCTCAAAACACTTTCACTCTTTCAAGATCTAACATACTGGGTCCATGTTACCAGTTTTCCCATAGGCGCATTGCTGTAAACATAACCGGTTGAGCTAACTCTGTGTTCTGATGTTTTCCTGAATGTCTGTAGGTCGAGGTCATGGAAACTAGGTAACATATATCCTGCCAGAAGGAGCTGATTCCCTTCCTGGATCACTTATGGGTGAGTTTCCTGACAAATCAGAGACTGAACATAGCTGGTTTTGACAGTTTCATGATCTTTTGGGATATGTAGCAATAGAGAAATATAGGAACAAAAGAAGAAAGATTTTAGATATAAAGCTCACAGGTGACAAGACAAAGGATATAGGGGGAACAATATCATTTCCAAAGGCTTAGAAGGTGGGAAAGTGAGTAACAGACTGCAGGACCAAGTTATTACGCTTTGTTACTTTATACAAGTTGGCAGGAAAGTGAAATTGTAGGCATTAGATAAAGAGCCACTGGAACAAAGTGCAACCCTGAAAAAAAAGATACATCTTCTCTACCAAGGCATAAGGTCACAGGTATCCAAAGAGAACACACTTACCAAAGTGTGGAGTCCACCTCCCTCCAAGATTTGCCCCTGCAATACATTTGACACAATCCATACTGTGGTACACGGTCAGAATGTACTAGTAGCCTTTTAAGCTGTTTGTGGGCTAAACACTGTTATTAATGTCCCCAGCTGTGCCAGGGTGATTTCTTTGTATTACTTTTTTATTGCAGAAGTAGAGACACATAACACCTGCTGTATCAGTCTAATTTTAACTATGTTGAGCAATGGGATTTCTACCAGTTTCCTTATGAGGCTATTCTGCAGTCTAACAGATCTCACTGTCTTGGAACATCTTTCTTGTTACCTGCTTCTCTAAGTTCATCCCATCGCTCGTGAAAATCTGCACAGAACTTTTCATCACGAGAATGACTGCTCCAAGAATAAATTTTCATGTTCTACTCCTGACCAAGACTAAAGAGTTTTATCTGGCAACAGGGAATTTCGCAGTTATTGAGTCAACATTTTTTAGACAATCTGGTGATATTTATAGGCCTCTCCCCTATTCTCTGGCACTTTTCCTTAAAGGTTTCTTAAATCTTTCTCAGCCTGGTAGAGATTTACAACAAGTTCACATATCTCTTAACCTTATTTTCTTTATAAATTCAGACATCAAGAGCCCACTGACATAAGGGGAAGTGGGTTGGGGAAATAGTTACAGAAATCTTTTTTGGTGGGTGGTGTAAGTTCTGGTTTATTCTGATTTGGCAATCTACCCTGCAAGGGTCTCCTTAACAGAAGTTTGCTGTGTGTAAATTGGTGACAAATGGTAGTCAATTACGAATGCCTGAAAAGTCTCTCTTTATTGATTAACAGCCTGCAGAATTGTACGTTCTTCCTTCCTTAGCAGCAAGACTCTTCAGCATGATTAATTACTTTCAAATCTCCATAGATCCATAACAGCAAGATACAAGATATCTACTATAAATCTGCAAATGAAGTATTTATTAGAGAAAATAAGAAGAGGAACATTTCAGCTGTCCTACTGAAACCACAATCACATACAATGCTATCTGGCTCAACTGCCTTCTCTGGGGACTAACATAACCCTACTTTTTTTTAAAAAAAAAATTTAAATTCTTTTTTGTCCCCTTTTTTCCTCCCTGGACTATTGCATAGCAGATCTGTTGAAAAAAGGTTATTACCTGGCACCATTCTTCTGCACCTCCATGCTCTGTCTGGAGAACAGGCTTGAAATAGCATGTCAAATTTAGACACCTGCTATTTGCGAAGCATGAAGACAAGCTGAGAAGGATTTGGAAAGGAGCTACAAGAGAAAAATCTGATAAAGAGCATAATTAAAAAAAACACCAGATACATCTTCAAAACTCATGTAGACAATCTGAATTAAGAAAGTAGCAAGCTTATACCTTGAATATTGCTGACCACTAAGTGTTCTGTAATGTGGAAACAGTGACAAAATCAAACTTTGTATCTAGAGGTGAATTTTGAGAAATAATGTATATGTTTCTATTTAATAATCAACACCTGGAACACTTTTAACTTTTGATGAAGGGAGTTCCCTTTAAATTGGAGCCTTTCAGTCACAGGTAGATAGTTTTGTGGAGTATAGGGAATAGCTCAGCATAACTAGCAAGTTACTGCTGGCTTTTCTATCTCTCTCAAAAAACATGATGGACAATCCTCTTTCCACCTTATAACGAGCTGACATCTCTCCAGTGTCCTTCAGTCACCTGTAGGCAAGAAGGGCCTTGAAGCCTTGTGTCTGGGCACAACTTTTCTGTGATGCTCAACATTAACCTAGGAGCTACATCTTACTCGATAGAACTCATGCTGGAGTTGGGGAACATATGGGACCCAAGCCTTGTCCTTCCACTGCCAACAATGGACAGCATAGAGATGGTATGGAATCAACGCCAAAGGAAATGGTAAGTTTGCACACAACAGTTGCAGCTTCCAAGGAAAAGTCAATAGGAGGATGAGTATATATTTTGAAGAAAAAGGGTCAAAGGGCTGACTATAATGAAGCAAGAAAGATGATTACATATGAATTTGGAACTGCTAATTCAGTATTTCTTGCTGCTTTTCACTGAATGGCTTTTGAATGAGAGAGGAAGTGTCCATCATCATGTCTACAAAGACAACAAAGAAGTGATACAAAAGTGTCAAAAAAAGGATGTATTCAGGTCAAGGACCATTTTGCAATTAAAGGTAGAGAATTTGAGGGGAAGAGCAAGGTCGTGATTGCAGTGATGCTGCGACAATTTAATCGTTGGCACGGCATTGTGCAGTAGCATGTTTTGAGGCTGATTGCTTCATTCAGTGGGGAGGCAGCTGAATAATTGTCGTTCATCCATTTACCTTCAGTCCTAAATGGCTATGAAGCAAGGAACGCTGTTAATCCTGATGAGGGAGACCTGCTCTACAAGGCTACCAGGAAAGGCACAGCTTCAGAAAACCCTCTTGCCAATAAAGAGGGAAGCAGAAAAACAAAAGATTGATTATTTAAGTACCAAAATCAATAGCCGTGAAGATCACCAACTGGTTTCCCAATAGAATAAAACAGCTAGATGTTTGTAGAAGGTAAAGAATTTCCTTTTCAGTGCCATGCCATCAAGAAGGTCTTTACTTGAAAACAAGCATCTTTGAATCCAGAATTCACAAAGCAGATCGGCAGTTTCAATAAGAGGAACCAGCCAGTGCTTGTGCTTATTCCCTGCTGAACAACCTATCCTGTTGTTGAAAATTAAAAAAAACATCAGGGTTGTAATTGCACACCCTTGTGCCAGGTTCAAGCTCCAATTCATAGATGAAGAGATAACAGCGGCACTCACGGCTCATTGCATTGTGATTTGACAGGATTTGTGGCTATCAGATTTGCATTCACATAGCCAGCAGGTTGGAGTACTTCACTCTGATTTAGAACAGCTGTGTGGGGTGGAAGTTTGCATTTTTGGCTTTTCTTCAGGTCCACTGTTTAGCTAGAACTAGGACAATTCTGAGGAAAAGAGGTGAAGATTAGCGACGGTAAATTATTAGAGTTACAGGATCAAGGGAGAAAACTAGAACATGGGAGGAATAGGAGAGGTGAAGTGACAGAGAAGGACATTAAAATAAAGACCAGAAACATAACATCACACCAATCTTGACATTCCATTCTTACTCTTAATTGGCTCTTATTCATTTACTTTTTATTTAATATTACCTAACAGTGGTAAAGCTTTGGGGTATCAGTTCTTTGTAGACAAAGCAAAGCATACATGTGTACTATTGCATTTCTGTTCCTAACAAAGGAGTATTTTCTGATTCCTATTAGAAATTAAACATTCCCCTGCTTTTATACAGGGCCACAGCAGTGGCTATTATTAGTTCATTCCTGTTAATTGCAGGATGTCTTCTTTCTCAGTAGATATTGACCAAATCTAGAAACGATGGGAAACATTTGCCTCTGTATAAATGGTAAGTCATTATGCATTATCTAGGCTGGTGTTTTTGCAAAATATTAAATCCACATTATGTCAAAACAGAGGAGATGGAGTTGTAATCACACTGATGCATGACACGCAATTAAGAATGTTTGTAAATTTGCATTTATGAATAAAATTCAGATTTAAATGGATATTCAACAGACACTAATGAGGTTTTAAGGACACAGCTAAGGTACGTTCATACAATATAAATCAATGAAGCATGTGTGCTGAACAAACATATGAGCATGGATAACACATTTCTTAATGAAAAAGTCAGAAAAATACTGGCAGGCTTAGCATTTTCATCATCAGCCTTCATGTGCTTTTGAAAGGACTAAATCCTGGCAGCAGGACTCGGTGTTGGATCACCTTGAGGGACAGTAAATATTGCTCCGCTCGGATGAATTATGAAAACGTGCACAGGTTTCTCATAACTCTTCCCATGCCTGATTCTCCCCAGCGTGCAATCCTTAGCCATCCCTCATTGTTTACCAAATCAATTTGCTTTGAGATTGTGGGTGAAGGAGGGTATTAAAGCACAGATGTCATTTGAATGTACTGGAAAATGTTGGTAGCTTTTTTCTTTCTCTTCCCTTTTTCTAATTTGGTGACCCTCCAGTGTTTTTCCTTGCAATATTTCATATAGACAGGTTTGGCTTTATTACAGTCTCAGGCATCTACGCATGCAGATGTTCGTGAGTAATGTTTGGAAGTACCAAGTATGTGTATTAAGGTTTTGCCTTAGGCAAATTTGATGAATATTTGAGTTGGGCAAGAACAGGTATTTTAGTGAACACAGTAATGTAAAATATTCAGAAACTATGAACTATTAAAAGGTGCTGGAGCATCCAGGATGCATGCTTTTCCAATCCATGCCTACAAATGAGCTATCTATAACTTTTCTAGGAAAAAAGAAAGGCTAAAGAGACCTTTGCCAGCTTGAAATGTGTTTCAAGGAGATTGGTAAAGCAAAGAAACCTGCGCCAAAAATGGTAATCGCAGGAAAAATAGCAAAACCCAGCTATCTATGAAAGGTAGCCATTGTCACTGTCTTGCAGTTTAACACAGCATTCACTTCTTAGCAGCTCCTGCCCAGACACATGTGGATAAATTGGAGGTAAATCCAAGAAGAAAAATGATTAGTAGGAAGAATGGACTGACTTTTGAGAGAAGATCAGAAGACCTAATTAGGTAGCACTTGGCTAAAGGAGAGCTCAGGAAAGGGACATAAATCTACCTACTGCAAGCTGAATACCAAGTCAATATCAAAGGCAGGATTGTTTAAGTAGGATCATAGCAAAATTGGGTGATTTGGGAGGGAGAATGGAGAAAACAGTTCAGTCACTAGAAAATGCATGTTGAGAGTGGAAATTAAGACTCTCACTAATTTTGGTTGAATCTGATCTATACCAGACCCCTTGCTCCAAACCGTTACATTTGAAACATTTCAGTTCAGTGTTTTTTAAATGCCGTGTTTTGACTTTTTCACATTTCAAATGATGCTTTAAGGTTACATATACTTACGCTTCATTGTTTACAACAATTAGAAAAAGAAAATGAACTAAAATACCTTCGTTTAAATTAAAAGAACTATTTTGTTTGACCTGAAAAATGCCAGGGAGGAGGGCTTCTTCATAGTGAGAAAAACCAAATGTTTTTCATTTCCAATCAACCTTGAATAATTCCCCTCCCCCCAGTTTGGCAACGAAACACACACACACACAAAAATCAATTATTCACAGAGCTCTACTCCTGGGGGCACAATTAAGAATAATTGGAAGAAATTAAGCGAGAGAGAATGTAGTCTTCAATAGTAGGACTAGTTTTTCTCCTGGTGAGAAATACAGGCTTGATCCTGCAAGACACTGAGTGTTGCTTGCGAGATGCTCAGTTTCATTACAGCATCCCTTGGGAGATGCCAGCACCATTTGAGCACTATTAAATGTCCTTAGAGAACAGTTCAAAATGGCACTAGTCATAACTACTTGGAAATATTCTTCAGTCCGTCAGATATTAGGGTTCATTCTCATATTATTCAAAAATGGAGATGGCAACCCAAAAGCGTCTCGCTTTCTGTCTCTGTCTTGTACCACTCTGTAGGGTAGCAGCTGGCTTAACACTATGCAGGGCTATAATCTCTTTTTTTTGCAAGATCTTTGCTGTAACAAGTCAGGCAGAATTTCTGGAGTTCCCTGCTGGGCGTTAAAGAATATCTATATTGAGGAGCATAAGGCTAGGAGGGGTGCACTGTAGGTCAGACGGTAATTAAACCATATAGTCTGACCTCCACACATTGCGGTCACCTCTGTTTTACTCCTGTAATCAGCAGAGCAATCTGTGTTCGTATCAATGATTTTATATTTGTTTCCCAAAGATGCGATTTCCTTGTAGGCAAAGCGTGTCAGTTAGGTGGCAGGGTGTATCGATATTTCGTAGTGCTGTATTTTTAGTCAGAAAGTTGTGCAATATGAAGGCGAGTACTTTAGGAAAGTCTGCTACATTTATCAGTATGTTTTCCAACCAAAATAGTGATCTCCTTAAGAATGAAATCGTGTTTGTTTGACAAGGCCCATTTTCCAGAGACAGTTTTGATTGGCATTAATTATATTCACAGTCTTTACCAAGTGAATCTCATATAAGCTTTTCCATTATTTTGCTTGGGATTGATAAATGTCAGGTCTCCAGCTTCTTCTGTGGCTTACACAATATTATCTCACATATAGTCTTTCCATCTTTTGGAATTTCAGTGGAACGAAAAAATTTATTAACATTCACAACAATACATCAACCATCTCCTCTGCCAACTCTGCCAGAGTCTTCTGAAAGTTGTCTGAACTGGCTGATCATGAAAAGGGGTGTTTTTCGTAGGTTTGGCTATTTATTCCTTGATTTACTAAAACGCTTACACACAGAGCTGTCATCACCAAAAATATGTAATAACCTCTTGTCATTTTTCAGGATGGAAGAGTTTAGGGAGCATTTCTTGATATTCTGCGATATTATTCATAACAGTTACCCCTCTCTCTAGCAAAGGCTTATACTACTGATAAGATTCTTTTGCTCTTAATGCATTTTAAATTTTCTGTAATGCTGCTTGCAATAGCTTTTCCCCTCATGTCATCAGCTTCTCTTAACAATTATCTTCATCTCATAATTTCTTGGTGATAGCAACTGCCATTTATTTTCATTTCTTATAGTTTTAGGTTTTGCTCATTTTTCTTTTGGTTTGGGGTTTTTTTAATTTCTGCTTTTCTTTTTCTTATTGAGATGAGAGTGTTCTTTTTGGTAACCAGTTTCTTCGTATTTGATCTTGACTTGGTGCAGTTTTTTGGACTTTGAATCCATTTGCTAAAAGAAAAACTGTTTTTTCTATCCCTATTTTTATTTCCACCTTCTTTGGCTCATAATTTTACTCAGCATTGGAAAATGGCCCTTTTGAAGCACTAAGTGAAAATATTACTGCTTAGGACTGTCCGCTATTTATCCTGCATATAATCAGGTCGTGACCACTGATGCCTTAGCAACCATCATTATCTAGTCCAGTGATTAATTCATTTTTAGTCATCATACCCAGATCACAAATAGAGTTATCTTGTATTCTGTGTACTACCTTTTCATTGAAAATTAAGGCTAGTCTGGCAGAAGCAGCCTGGAGGATATTAAACTAACAGCAAAGGTGAAGGCACTAAGGAGGAAACTCAGCATATACTTAAATCAGTACTTCACAGAGAAAAATAAAAATGTGGAAAAAAGGAGTTTTGAAGCTCTTAGAGAGGGTGCTGAGAATGGAAGCCAAGTAACCCAGCAGAAGTACAGCAAAAAGAAATCAAATCATCTTCTCAACTGGCCCACACATCAGGTACAGGAAGATGCTTTAGCAAGTGAGGCATGAGTGATAAAGATGGTCCCAAAGCATCTAGAAAGCCCTTTCATTTGAGCAAGCTATTGGGAGGTGAACGTGTATTTATTTGGTCTGTCTCTAATTACTTCCAAAGAGCAAATATTTGAGAGTCCATTTTAAGACAAAATCCATCTGTTTCTCCAACAGTTTTAAGAAACAGTTTATTTTGTCTAAAATTAACTTGTCTGACACATTATCATGCTTGGTTACCACAGCAACAGTGGCAACAGCTATGCCACGTGATACTAGTTTCATCTGAATTTAACCACCTTACTTCTTACTTATATATATGTATGTGTACATAATTCACAGTTCTGCACCAAACTCTCACCCAGCTGAAAATACCCTGTTTAGCTGACAAGTTTTAATAACAACGCCCAAAACAATATTTCTATCCTGAGATTTGCTTTTTGATCTTGACACAGCCAGCAGTTCTCTATAATCAAAATATGTAAGGTTCTTTCCTGCTGAACCTCCAGTTTCATTCAGATGCACACCTCGGTCCTGACTTCCCCAGAGCACTTTGAGCAAGAGCATGGGGCTGAGGAGGTGGAAAAGCATTTACATGTCACCAAAGCTGTGTAAGCAACACAGGTTGAAAATAAGGACATTTTTTGCCAACATTTTACCAACATAGTCACTTGCTTTCCCCACATGAAAATGTCAAAATGGGGCCAGTTCTAATGGGGTCCTAATATTGGAATTTATAATGCAAGCTCAGAGGTTTCATCACTATAATATCAGGATTATAACACTGCAATGAAATTGTGGATTTTAACAATCTGCCTTAAAAATATTTATGAGACTTTTTCTTGTCCTCTGTTCCCACTGTAATTTCACTGTCTGCCTTCCACATCCACAGGAAAGCAAACACTGGGACAGGTTGTCTTCCTGGTCATTTTATAGGACTAGAACTTTCAACACAGACAAAACAGAAAAAAAATTTGTTATCATTTGTAAAACCTTGTAAAGGTAAGCTTAAAATTTCATTTAATATGGCAGAGAAGAAAAGGGTATGTTTGGCTTTGGACTTTTAAAGCTGTCAGTCTGTTGGATGGCCCTAGAAAGCCTCAACCTGCAAGAACCTGGAGCTAGAAGGAAAAATCAATAAGAAGGAATTATGCTGGCAGTATCAGAATCAATAATTATTTGAAGGGTCTCTTCCTTGCCCAGGAAAAGTGCAAAGCGAAGGAAGAGAAGGACTTGGGCAACCTGCCCACCACAGAAGAAGTGAGGAGAACCGGAAAAGCTCTTTAGATCCCACAGGCCATCCATCAGAGCTTGGAAAGTCTTTCAGTTAAGTGCCAGCTGAAGTGGCTGTGAATTTAATTACTTGTGCATAAGTTACAAAGTGATGTTAAATAAGTGCTTTTATTGCTTGCATAGTCTAATGCAAGTTCCTTCCTAGGTCATATATATTTTTTGTGACTTGAATCAATTATATCAAGGACTATAATCTTAATGAGTGCTACTGAAATGAAAAAAAAATGATGCTGATTTGCCCCACTTATTGATCAAACCCCTATCTGCTACAAAATTACTGACAATCCCCATCCAAACAAATGGCTCATCCTCCCTTCCACTCCTTTGTGCTCTTCCAGTGAGACCCAGGACGGAGGTCGGCATTAGATACCAACTGGGACATCATCAAAATGTGGAAGAAGTGTGAAGCTGAATAAATCATGCATTTATAGTGAACAAACACAAGAGGGTGCAATAAGCATGTCCAGAAACCCTTTAGCTGTCATGGAAACGTCTTGGGCTCAGAAACTGCAGCTCTAACTTATATCCATTGATTTGTATCTGTTATTTAGAGGGCAGCTGCGTCAGAGGCACTGCTGAGTTATTCATCAGCATTCCAGGTAGAAGATGAGGCACTGTGAATCTGGATTCACAAAGCACATGCAAAGTAGTCTCGTTCTGCAAAGAAAGGATGATGCTCTGTCTGCGTGGGGACCAGAGAGAGCAAACCAAACAACATGCGAATGAATAAAAAGAAGAAGAATCACAGACAAGTTATTACAGAAGAGATAGATCACCTGTAGAAACTCACTGTCTTCCTTAAGGTGAGGCCTGCCCACCTCCAGTCACGGACTAGTTAGCAAGGATGCTCCCTAGGGTGCTCACCTATCACAAAAGGACAACTTGGGTGCTCTCTGTCATTGAAGCTGACAAAACCCACACTTTTTGCTCCATAATATTCAGTTAGCCCCCTACTGAAACCGGATTGGACCAAGACCAAGAGTTCAAATGTCCCAGGTCACCCAGCTAGCTAGCACTAGATCTCCCAAGTGCCTGTCCTCTGCTCTAGAAACCAGGGAGAACTTGCTTTTTATTAATGTCTGCCTCAGCTATGTCCCAGCTGTGTTGAGAGCCTTGGAGCCAGATTTTGAAGTGTTGTCTGATTTCCCTTGAAATCATCGGGCCTTTAATATTGTCCTTTGAAATCCCAGTGGTGGTCACAAGGCTTTTCCTGTGATGCAAATGGTGGGTCCCTTATGTCAGCGAGATAATTCTTGTATGTCCCAAAGGACATCATGTTGCCACTGGAGACAGAAACAACATCGAGTCATCACAAATTGTATGGAGCTTTTATACAACAGACAAGCCTGAGGTCCAGTGCTGTGCTTAAAGTCTGTAGCCAGCGCTGATTTCCTAAAAACACAAATTCTACTTTTATCCATTTGACAAAAGGGTGGATCTCAGCTGGCAGAAGTGAAAGCAATCCCACCACCGGTAGCTGAACTCACCTGTCGTATGCAGCCAGGGATCCAGCCCATTAGCCTTTCCTGCATAGGAAATAAGATGAACGTTTTAAAATGCAGTTGTAATTTTCTACTTGAGAACTTTCTCCAGCTGGGCGCCGCTCAGCAGTTTTCTATTCTTGACTTAAGCAGTACAGTTCTTGTACTGCAAATCAATTTTATCAGGATTTAATTAAATTTGTGCCGTGACCTGCAATGCAGTGGAATTCACACAAGTAAAATCTCTGATTGCAACCAGGCTGAGCAGGGACATAAGGATTTGTTATTTGGACCTTCTTCCAACCAATAGGGCCCAGCACAAGTATTTCTAGTTTATCCATTACAGTCCTGGGCATATGCTCTAGCATAGTCCTGGGTATACTTCTGTAGCTGCTCTCTGTCCACTTCTGAGCATATGAGGCAGATTAAATAACGTATCCAGGAACCCAGATCATCTACATCAGCCTCAGACTGGGATTTTCCGAAGGAAGTTCTTCAGCACCGGGATGAATATCAACGCTGCCATTCTCCATGGCTGCACCTACTTCTCATGTGTGAAACTCAATAAGAAATCAATGGACTGTTGGCAAATCAACGGATGTGAATCTTCTGGAACTGAGATTTTGATTTTGCAATGCAAGCCATAGACTCCTGGCTGTATGCAACAGTAATTATTTTAATTACCACCACTAGCATTAAGAAGGCATTTTAAATGCCAAAATAGAGTGCTTTTCTTTTTATTGAACTGTATATTATGGCTGCACACAGACATGATAGGCATTCAATACAATTCACCTCAGTGTGAAAGCAGCAATAAGTCTGCATTCACATTCTCAATTCACTGAATCCATGTTCTTATGCCTTTTTTTCGTTTGTTTTTCAGAACTCAGTCCACTCCACAAATGTCTATACTTTCTTTTGGAGTAAGTTTCATTTCCAGAGGGAAAAAGAAGTTTCTAATCGCTGTGCTTATCCTGGAGTGTGGGGATATTTCCAATCACCTGAGCCACTGAAGACTTAAAAAGCAGGACTGGTGCCCTCAGGCTGGCTCAGTATTTTGTGGAAAGCTGAAGTAGAAAGCCAAGAGCAGGCTCAGGCTGGCGATGTTGCTGAAATGTGTTGAGCACTGATGCTTTATATTGTCACTGAGTACATGGGACTCAGCTACCCCTGGCTAACCAAAGGTGACTGGAAGTTTTACTACAGACTTTAGTGCCAAAGTGGACACCAGGAGCTCTCCATAAGCATTTCCCCCGTGCTGAGGCACAGCGGCTGGTACAAGATTATGGATACAGACACTTATGGGGAATGTATGTCGGCACATCTTGGGTTTTGTTTGTAAAGAGGTTTCAGTTTTGATAAAATTCAAGCCCAAAACTGTATTGCAAATTCAGGTAATCTGGCTAACCATTCATGAGGTCATTGGAGATGGATGGGCACCTACTGATAGGGAGATGGTTGTCTCATCCCAAAACAGTTGCCATGGCTCACCTTTAGGGATGCCTACTCCTTTCTGTCAGCTATAGAGGGAACCTATATTATATTATTGTATAATGTACTTTATATTACTAATACAACTAAAGAAAGAAAAATAAGAGCAAAAAATACTACAGATGAGCATTAATACATCTCTTGATCGAGTTCACAAATCAATGATTTATTAATATTAATAAATATTTCAGAAAAAATTAGTACACACTTTGTCTCATGTGGATCATTATAATGGTTTTCACTCTAATGCTTACAAAGCATTTAGAGTTTCCACAGCGTTCAAAGGGAAAAATGTAATATTGGAAAGTTGAAATATATTTTCTAGCAGAGCTTTTACTCTTAGTCCTTGATAACCAAAGGGAATCTGAGTTGGAAGGATGTCTATAAATTGGAAACTGGGAAGCTGGTTTATACGGTACCTAAAGCCAACATTTTTGAATTTTAATGCTAAATTATGTGCTTCAATATGGATTTCATTGACCAATTTCAGACATTTCACTTTGAAAGCATTAGCTGAAATCTAGAAAACCCAGGCTCAAGAATGGTTAATCAAGAACAAAAAATTCCACTGAATAATTCACAAGCATTTTATGTACTGAATAAGGAAGAACAATTTGTGCAGATCTAAGTTAAAAAAATATTTGAAGAGTCTTGCCTAAGAAGTCAATAAAAAACCCCTCAATATTTACCCACAAGCATTTGGCTTAATAGATTTTGTGATCAAAAGAAACCATCATAACATTCTGTACATAAAGGCATCCAGAAATTAAAATTATGCTGTGACAAAAACCCTGATCCTGGTGTTGGGGCATTTGTCATCAATTTTCAACTTGTCCCTAAACCTTGGCTGACATTTAATGCCTTTGTTCTTTAGTATCTCTAGCTATAAAATCAAAATAATATTGTTTCTGACTTACCCATTTGAAAATTCATTTATGAATAGTTTTAAAGGATTTGGGGATCTCCATACAGAAAAACAAAGCATTATCACTGACATTGTGGAACAGTCAAACCACATTCTGCACTATCCTACGTGCTTATTCCAAGTACAGTTGTATCTTTCTTGGAAAAAGAAAGAATTTTTAATGTGTTATGTTGGTGTAAATGGCTTTGCATAAGGAGCTGAGCACAGATTCCTGCCCTTGCTTGGTTTGACTGGGTCGTAAATACATGAAGAGTCATCCAGGGCTTATGATCATAGGCCCAAAGCAGAAGATCAAATGTGTGTGACTCCTTTAAGATAGCTCCATATTAATCCATACCCCACTGGTATCCACTTGTGGTTTGCAGAAATGATTACTGTATTCCATGTATGTCCTGACAAAAGACATTTTCCACTTGTTGGGAAATACTGGTGTTACTGGTGTGTGCTGAAGAAAGACACTAGCTTGAGCACTGGTAATCAAAGCTACTGGGGAGGCTAGCTCAGGCATTTTGTCAGCTTTTTGTGACAATTTTGGATCTGAAATCTGCTCAGAGACTCTGCATGTGTGACCTCTGAGGCTGATTTAATATCATTAATTAATTATTTATTATTAATATCATTAATACCAATAATCATTAATCCCTCGATTATCAAGGCCAGGTATGCAAGTTCACTTTCAAGAAGTGCCTCCTTTCCGTATTGTGCATACTTTGGGCTGGAGTATTTGTTTACTGTAGCAGAAGATGTGCTTGTGTTAATGCTGCTTTTCACATTAACTGCATACTTTGGGTGATGGATTGCCATTACAAACTGCTGCTTCTCATTTATTTGTCAAACAAGAGCTGAACAGGATTGGCCATAACAGTTTTAAATGTATTAATACTCTTGATGGCATTAATCTGCTGAGAAAGTGGTTTAGACAGAGGATATAATGAATGTTAACAAAGCAAACTCTTTCTTGTCTTGTTCCCATATCATTTTAAGCCAGTGTTTTCTGTGATGATTGCCTTCTATCTGGCACTTGTGAGACTGCATCTGAAGTGCTGTGCCCAGTTTGTGGCTCTCCAGTGCAAGGAAGACACTGTCATACTGGAGTGAGACCAGTGGAGGCCACTGGGATGAGGTGAAGGTGCTGGAGAACAGAAAGTGCAAGGAGAGGCAGAGAGAGTATGGTTTGCTTAGCTTTAAAAAGAGGAGCAGAGGATGGACCACTTGACCCACAGAGGTGTCACTCAATCTATTCTGTGATTCTGTGATTTTATTCACCATATGAAAAAAACCAACAACAACAAAAAAACAAACGCTGGTGTTTACCTTCATCAAATAGGTGAACAGCTACGTGTTTTCATACAAGTCCAGCTTTAACTATGAAAATAAACCAAGGCTTTGTATGTTCCAATCTCCACAACTACAACTTTTAAGTGAACCAATCTCTGTATTGGCATGCCTCTGGGGTCCTCTTCCACCTCACATTTGGTGATCGACCACCAAAGACTCTGGAATTTGGGGAAGTAATCAAATAGAATGAGCAAAGTCTACGTACATGTATCGTTATTGGGACTATGCTATTTTTATAATATTCAAGCTGCCTTGGCCAAATGTAACAGTCCAGCCTCTGGTTTCCAGAGCAGCTCCAAGCACCACCATGCTTTCTGCATGTCTGGTCCTTTCTAGCCCAAGTAACCTCATCTCCAGGTTCAGCAGCCATCCGTTCCTTACCTCCAGCCCCTACACACCTCCACAAAAATCCCCTGAGGAACTGCTTTCCTCTCTCCTGCCCTGCTCTTCAAAAGCTGTCTAAGACCTGTTTCTGCTGGAAGTGGAAATACAGTTGCTGCAGACACTGCAGTTCATCAAGTCCATCTCAACTCCACTCACCAAATTATTGCACAGATTAGGGGAAGGGGGATCAGGAATAAAAACAATGCGAGCCCCATCAAATGGCCTCTCGTCCCTCTCTGGAAAGTGTGTGCCAGCATTAACCTCACTGGCTAGCAGCGGGCACTCCAGAGAGGATTTTTGGTGGGTGTATGAGAGGGTGAGAGACGAGAAAAGGTAATTGGAAAGGTAAAAGCAGGGAATTTCTCTGCCAGGGTACAGCTTCCTTCCTACCTCTTCGTTTGAGAGCAGTGGATATAGAAATACTTAAGTCAGTCTTCCTATGTTAACTTGAGCTGCTGAAGCAAATAATTTATTACACTACACTCAGTGTGAAAAGCTCCTTAAGAGAAACCAGGTAAATTTAGCTCAGGCAGACTGCCTCGCTGGCATGGCCATGCTCTCACTATCCTCTCATCTCTGTACTGGTTATTGCATAGTACAGATATACCCAGATGTACTCTATAGTAATGGTTTCAATTCAATATAAAGATCCCAAACCCAGCTGTAACCTGATTTCAAGACAGCTTTTTCGTCCACATATGTTGTTTTTAACATTATGGTAGGTTATCACAGAAAGGATATTTTTTGGAAAACAGTTTCTGAACAAGGTATTTGAAAGAAGTGGACTGACACTGAGAATTCAAATCAATAAAGAGCTCTATAGAGAACAATGGACAGGAAAAAGAAAGTTATCTGTTCTGCTGCAGGTCAAGTGGGTAAGGTATTGATTTTTGCTCTCAGCACAGTATGACCTAGAAGGGAATTGTATTAGGTTACAGAGCGCAGTGGCTCGGACCTCTCTTTGGGTGGCATGCATTTTCCAGCAGGCTATGGAATATGAGTGGGAAAGTGAGTAATGACTACTGAAAAAAAAAAAATATCAGCAATGGAAAGATGTCTAGTAACAAATGCCACTTCTCCAGAGTGTCGCTCATCCATCTGAGCAACATCCCCCTCCAGAACTAATCCTGCAATTACATGAATATTTGCTTAACTAAACACAAAATGCTTTTCTGCTGAATCCAAAGTCAACGAGTGGAGCAGAGGATTCCTGGACTTATACATTCCGCAAAGAGAAAGTGAAGCAACTTGGCCAAGCGCAATAATCTTTTGATGGATACATTCAGCAAACAATAGGCTTCTGAATAGTGTTTACCATCAGCCTCAGGGGTACATGTTCTACGGGGCTGAGGCTTCAGGCTGCATCGTTAAGATAAAATAAACTCAGCTTTGGATTCTTACATCCACTGTCTTCCTTAATGTTTAAATACTAAGGGGAGCAGACAAACCGCTAAGAAACGGCTGCCTCTTTGAAGCTCTTCTAATGCCAGGAGGCCCCAAAAGACTGCAGGAGGAAAGATCGGAGGTGGGAAAAAAAGAAATAGGTAATTCAGCCCATGAGGAGACAGATCACAAAGAAGGAGCTAACACATGGTGACAGAAGTAAACCACTCATTTTTTTCATGACAATAGCTATTGTATTTTTAAATATTTTCTATAATGATAGGCTTCATCTTTTTGTAACATAGCAGAAAGAAATAAACCTTCTGGCTTATTTTATTTTTCCTACAAAAGCCAGCTCTTTTACAATTTTGAAACACCAATCCCATTCCTCCCCAAGGTTTGTGGTATGTGATTTCCATTTATCACTGAAAAACATGGGAAAAATTCTACCCAAAATGGATATATTTGCATTTCTAAAATGCCCCTTAAAATGTCAGCCATAAAACAGGTGCAAACACTTGTTGTATGAAACAGGAAAAAAAAATGTTGAAAGGTCAACTGTTCCTTTTGGATCGTGGAAACCTCATGGGAAGATGAAGCAGTCTGTGGATGAAATATATGGGCAGCCATCCCCAAAACAGGAGCCAAATCTTTTCTCTTGGGTAGGACCCCCTAGCCAGAGTTTTAACACCACATCTCCTCGGTTTCTTTCTAGGTGTAGATTTTTTGCTTCATTGTGTTCAGTTTCAAGCAGAAAGGTTTCACTTTATATGTTTTTTATCTGCTCTTCAAGGCATCTCCTGAGGAGGTCAGATCTCAAGCTAAGGCAGAGACTGTTTCCTGTGTCTGAGAAAATATCATTTAGGGATTCTCCACCTTGAACATGGTACATTTGCCCTCCATTAGTGAGCATATCAGTGCTTGCTGAGAGATCTGTATACATTTCCTGGGCTTTTGCCTTTTTTGAGATTGTACTACTAGTATCTCCTATCATGGGCTGAGGGACAAACTACGATTTAAGAGGGCTCTTCCATCTTGAATGTTTATGATCTGTCACTACTCTTTAACAGAGGTGATCTTTAAACCCCCCCCTCAAATAGTTGTTACAGACAGCCAGGGGTAATAATTTCTAATCAAGCAAGATTAGCATATAAAATGGGATATTGAGATTTTATAAGGCACTGACTCTATATTAGCATATCAGAATTAGCATATCATATAATTGGATCCACTCAGAAATGGATGATAGAATTTTTTCAGAGTTCGCTGAAAAGATCAGGAAGATCCTTATGTAGTCTTTGACCCAAGGACAGTCTATATAAAATTCTGATTAACTGGAAATTGGGAACTTTTAATACTATATGTTTTAATACTATGTCTTAATTCCAACTACCTTCAGTGAGAAGTACTAAGAAGGGAAGAAGAGAGTCCCTTTTCATTAGCAGTTCCTGCAACAACTACCTCTATAAATATAGTGACACGCTACATTACTTGACCTGAAGCAATTTTAGGAAGTCAGTTGTCCTACAAAGAACACCTCAATCTAGTATATATTAGAAATGTTAGAGTTAAGTCCTATCTATCATGTGCAATTCTGTTATAGAGTTACTATAACAGCACACTCTCGACTTTTTTCTTTCTATAGCTGCAAGCTGTAATCAATGTAAAGATTTATAGAGTTATTTCTTCAATCCTATGGAGGGGAAGTTCACAACTGTGAGTTATGAACATGAAATTCCCTGTACACTGATAATGAAACCAGTCTGGTGGGTGTTCCCCATGTGAGAAACAGTACGAACCACCTTTCTTTTCCATACTTATTTATTTCTGTCTGAATATATTTGAGATTATGTCTGAAATAATCATGCTTGGAGAGTCTCAAATACTTTGTGAAAATGGGCAAAAATGTGTTTTGGTTGTGTATTTGTGAATGAGTGCCCAACATTCATTCACTACAGAGCTTAGATTATACCATTTCACTCTCTCCCTAAGCTAGTTAAGATAACTAAACCCAAGGAATTTACAACACATTGATTTCTTCTTCACTGATCTTCACAAAATTACTTTTATTTTCTTTTTTTAGACCAATAAAGAGAAAATGTGACACTTCTGAAAAGTTTGACACAAAGAGACTCTTAGAAAAGACAGCTAACATACCACTTGTCTATAAGTAGGCCTGCTGGGAGAAAAGGAATGTTCTCAGATGGTGTGTACATATGGAAGCCTCACCATTAGTGTGGATGTTTCCCAGCATTGCTTCTCCAGCCGTTAAAGACTATTACATAAGCTGAAGAGTGATAATCTGGGGTAAGAACATTAAAATCTGTTGATCCAAAAAATGACAACTTCCCATCGTCGATGGCTTGGGCACAGAAACTTACTCTTTCTTCAGTCAAAAACTGTTCTGGGGTTTTAAACTCAGTTTAATATATAGATTCAGCCGCAAGTGCCTCCTTTTGATTTCTAGTGGATTAGACTCTAGGTCCTCAAATTTTAGTCGAAAAAATCAAGACCTGTCATATTAAAATGGGCAGATGCACCATCTTCATGGAAGAAAGTCCAAACTTTTACGTGCTGTTTTTCTTTTTCATTCCCCACCTGCAAAAATCTGGCAGATGAGCTTGACTTCAAGTTTAATTGCCAGTTGTAGACACAACATGCACATTGCTTTTTATTGCAGTTTAGTTTAAAGTACTTGGGTATTAAATTCCTGTGGAAATCTGAGACATGCCTAATAAAATGTCATGAAATACCTTTTATATCCAAGTGCCAGTTACTATCTAATTATCTAAGATGTCGGACTCTTCCCAAAGCGGTTATGCAAGGAAAAGATAACCATGGAGCCAGAAAAGGTTCTTTAACACACAAACAACATTTCATTTAAATGCGACAGTTGTTATTAATGTGGTAATATTTCCTAGCTTTTCCCACACTAAGCTACTAGTGATTATATAGTATTTTTATCTATACTATCTACTATATATCTATTATATAGTATTATATCTTGGTAACTGTGGAGCTCTGTTTCCCGAAATATTAATAATTTTGTTAATAAGGATTTCTTTTTAATTTTTATGGTACTTAGTAATATTTTCCTTGTTAAATTCTTACAACTCAGCGACTTATTCCAGGTCTCCATATAAATCATGTTATTCAGTTTTCATTAAATCCTCAATTTCCTTAAAATCCTCAATCCTTCTTAAATTTTTATCAGAAAATTATTCTGATTTTTAGTACACTATTTCCACCTCTTCTGTCTTAGCAGTATCAGAAAGCTGAAACACTATTTGATACAGGAATCAGTTCTTCATCTTAACCTGCCTCATATATTTTCTCAGTGTTAAAGAAGCCCTCATATTTCTCTTCTCAGCCTTTTGTTACCCAAATGAAGCTCAAGATGGAGGCTTGCAGCAGTTTCAAGTAGGTAGCTGGGACATCGAAGGAAAACATATGGAGGAAGTAATGAGATTTGGGAGCTGTACACATTTTATCACATTGAACTTCACCCCAAAGACTGAAGTTTTACAGATTCATCTGGGTCCTATTTTGTGTTCCAGAATTAGGCCAATACAGTCTTTCAGCACATCCTTCAGATCAACCCTCACACAAATCCCCTTTTTTCATTTCTCCTGCTGAAGCTCAACGTGAGTAAGACACAGCCTTAAAGAGAAGAAAAGCATTTTGAAATCCTAGGAGCCTGTTTTGAGCTGGTTCATCTGTGATTTCTCAGTGACAAACTGTTTCCAGAAGTTTAGGCACTTCTCTGCCGAGTTCTGCATGAGCACCATGTGCTACCAATTTACTGCAATTGTCTCTACTCTTAAGCACTGATACAGTTGGCTATTTTGATCCAAACGACAATGATTAAGATCCTGAAGTCAATTAATTTTTTTTCCATTGATTTCAACAGACCTTGGATCAGGTTTTGATGGTTCCTGAACTAAGTGAGGAACATAGTGAAAGCAGCCTTGTGCAAAGATATTGGGGTTGGGGGAGAGGGGAGAGAAGAGAGAGAAAGAGTGAGAGAGAGGGGGGAAGAGAGAGAGGAGAAAAACCACCTCTTATTTAGTAGGGTCAAAAGATGAACTGTTGAAACATTCCTGACATCTCTGAGTTTCTGTCAGAATCCTTTAAGGTATGTGTTTGAATATGTTGCAGCTGAAAAATACCATTGCTTGACCCCATCAAGACCTCTGCTGAGTTCTTGTCATGTTTGATGAACTCTTCTTCAAAATGTCCTTAATAACAAACCTAATAGTATTTGGAAATAATTGGGCTCCATATTACTTTTTACTTTTTCCTAAAAGTCAGCCTAGTTTTCTCCTTACTTCACTTCTTATCCGTGTTCATTTTTTGCTGTCCTGAATCACAATGGAAAGTTTCTCTTTAATACTAGCAGTATATGAAATGCTCCTATCGGTAAGAAACTAGTCTATGAGAGTCATTGCAGTAATCATCTGAGAACCGCCTGAAATGTTATCCTGCTCATCTTCAGTGCTACCTTGTTTCTTGACTAAGTCCATGATATCATGAGCTTTGTTTTTCATGTACAAAAATGTTATTTCCCATTAGGAAAAGATTGAGAAGCAAGGTCTGAAGAAAAATAGTCAATGCAAAGGTTCTTAAGGCTTGGGCAATGCTGAATATTGGCTTTCCCAGGACTGTTTTCACTAAAAGTCAAGTCAAGCGTGGATAAAGTTGTAACTGATGGGAGAACCCAAAAGAATGTGGGGGGTAATATCTGCAGCGGACTTCCACCCACAGTAGCTCGTTCCCCACATATCTGTTCCCCGTCAGTGGTACCAGCATCCAGCCAGGTTTCCCAAGGCACTGGAGTATCCAAAGCCGATAGATACATGCTTCCCATTACAAAGCTGTTTACTTTGCTTACAACGAGAACCAGCCCTGTCAAATAATAACTCATAGCTTAACCCTGATGTCTTAAGAGCAAAAACCTTCACAGAGTTGAATGGGATTTGAGCTGACATTATTTCTCCTCGCACAGCAATAGAGTACTGTTGTAAATTACCAGTCCCAGCAGTGGACACCAGACTGACAAACTAGTCTTTAATTTTGTTTCTCTTCAAGTCGCTCCAGCAGTGTTTTTGCAACTGTTACATGGAATTGTTTTCTCTTATCATTTTCAGCAGAAATGACAGGCTGGTCTTTTTCCACATCATTAATACCATTCTCGCCCATGGCAGTATGAGCTGTGCAAAATGAAACTTTCGTTAGTCTGCAGTTGGAGGACGCATGTTTTCTCACATTTTATCCAAGAGAAGTGGGTCTGGGTTTTATCCAAACCCATTCATAATGTCCTGTATTCTTTGTCACAATGTGTCCTGGCTTCATGGATCTATTTCCGACTGCAGCTATCACAGCTCTCCATCCATGCCCCAGCACATCCTGCATGAATGCTTCCAGCATTGACAGGGAGATTTCACTGTGAAATGGGAGAATGACACATGCACTCAAAATAGACCTCACATTCCTATTCTACTTTTTTCCACTTTGCCTATGTCATGAATAGTTGAGTGAGGATTTTTTTGTATTGCGGTTGAATCTACAATGTGTAGGTGAATCGGGGATTTCTTAGGCTTGCTAGCAATGCTGAAAATGAATTCAGTCCTATTAGAATGATGTAGGTTCTTCATTCCAAAAATCAAATACTTAGTTTTCATTTTGAGCTATATAAAAATTGTTTAAAGCAAAGCACAAGGTCATTTTGAATTAGAAAGTTGACACAGTTCCTCTTTAAATAAAATTAAAATTTATTTTGAAATGTATTTTTGTTTTGATTATTTTATTATGGATGTTTTACTTTAAACAGTAACAAAATCAAAAAATATTTTCATTTATAAACAAATTATTTGGTGAAATTGAAATTGCTTTAGGCAATGTTTCTGTACAGCTAAGGCTGTACTCTTAATTAAAATGAGTTGTCTTCATGACATACTTTTTTACCATTCTGTTTTAAGGACCCTATCATGCTGACTTCTGAGAATTTGTAAAGTGTGGTACCAGCCTTATCCTGGGACATCAATGTTTAAACAGGAAGACTTATTCTCCCAGTCTTTTACTATCAGGGGACTGAAACGGAGAAATTAAGAAATTGTTCAATAAAAATCTTAGATGCTGTAAGTTTGATGCTGCTGCACATAAATTTCAGAAGTATGGTCTGCAAAATGGATCCCAAAAGCGAGGCGTGTTAGGTACATACAGTTCCCACAGCAGATGGGGAAAGCTAAATCCTCCAGAATGAGGCCCAAAACAACCAACCTGATCAGTTCAGAGAAGCTTAAAATAAAAACAGCTGATAAGCAACATAAAGATGTCTCTGATCCCTCAGGCAATTGAATGAGGGCCTCCAGGAGGTATCTCTCTTCACTTGGGGATGTCCTCCTTCAGCCTTGAGATGAAAGTGTTCATGGCTACACCTATAGTACCAAAACCTGAGCAAGCACTGGATAATTAGTTGTTGTCTGAAGCTTAGAAGTCATTAGGCAATGAAACTGGAATGTCTGTTCTCTGACAGGTTCCCAAGGCGTTGGTGTGTGAACCCACAGTGAATATTTGAGGAGCTGCCTGTAAGATGAGCAATCTGGGTTGGAATCCCAGAAGGACACAGGGACACCTGAGCCCCAGTTAGGATGAATATGGTAATCAGATGTTTCCTGTAAATGAGGTGAACACAAGTTTTGAAAGAAAGTGAAAATATCTTTATACTGCAAGAAATGCTGGGTTCTGCCAGTGTATTGGTCATGCTCCAAGACCACCTTTGTTTTGATTGCCCCTCCAAAGACTTTTGTGAAAGAATGCCTAACTTTGGGGTGCTTAGTAGCAAGAAGAGGTTCACTGAGAGGTTAAAATCCTTTAAATGGCCCAGGTGTCTTTCCTTTTCTCTCCTTTCTTGTTCTGTGTTCTTTCTTTCTGTCTTTATTTCTTTTTCTTCTGGCTCAAGGCCTTCACAATTTATGCAAGCTTAGCGTAAATCACTACAGGAATTTATTTCAGATGACACATTCTACGTGGCTGGTTGAGCTTGCCAAGGATTTCTGGTGAGCAGATTTGTGTGTGTCTGTGTGTATGTGTGGAAAAGGGGAGGGAGAGTATTGCGTTGCCATCAGTGAAAGTGGGACCAAGCCAGACATCTGATTTGCAAAAAAAAAGCAGCATTAAGGAAAGATCTGGTCTTCTGAGAGCAAAAATATAGTGAAGAAAATGAAGGGAGTTTCCTTCGTTGTAAATGTCCAAGGCTTGGGACTATGGAAGAGACTGGAAACCTTTCCTGTGCTCTATAGCTGAGCAAATTTCTAATTTATTTATTTTACAGGAGTGATAAACTGTTGCTTAGTAAATTATCTTATAGTTTCTCTGAAAAATTGTTCTGAACTAAACAATTTTATACCACCATGCCAGTTAGGATTTCCCAAAAACTTTATAACATTTCCCTAATACTTGAGTTTCATCCCCATTTTCCTAATGAATAAACTGAGGCCTAAAGGTGCTGGATGACTTGTGCTAGAAAAACTTGCAGGTTAGCAGCAGATCAGGAAATAAAACCCCATAAATGCCATGGCCCATTCAATAGCCAATAATTAGTATTCCAGATGATCAAGGAAGAAAAAATAACCACTTACTTTATCCCAATGCATGGGCCTGTCTGTCTGTGCACTGTAAATATTTATATCAATATGATCCTCTTTCCATCAGGATAGGTCTTATTTAGCAAAAGGAAGAGAATAGGATTAATGTTTATACTCACATTCAATGAAGTAGGCCTTCACCATCTGTGAAGTTAATGTAACGAAACATCATTTTCACATGTCATTTACTTTTAATTTCTTTTCTGTTTTTAAAAATGTAGTCTAATTAAAGAAGGGATTGTGAAGGAGAAGAGCAGAAGGTGAAGAAATCTAAATGCAGAGCTTGAAAGCACCATATTGTAATTTGGGATTAGAAGAGGAAGAGATGAATTTGCATGATGATGCCTTTTATATTTATTCATTGAGAGAAGTGTTTATTGAATGCTTTAGGCAGAGAATAATGATTACAGACACGCTCAGAATCTCAGGCACTCAAAATAACCAACAAAAATGTATTCTCTCCTTCTTAAATAGAGTAGGTTCAAAAGTCATAGGTCCCCTTGTGCTTTTCTCAGATCATATGTTAAAGATGTCCCTAGAAGCACCAAAATCTGTCTTGTAATCCTTCAAATGTTTCTTTTCCAAACGTACTTTAACACATACTCTTAATTAAACGTATTGAAGTTAATAATGAATTAATATGTGTTGCTAGAACAAAGTCTTTGGTTTCTAGAATTTGACAAGGAAAACTGAATCAAAAAAGGAAAATCAGAGAAGCTGATACACAATATAAGGGAAAAATAGCCAGAGCCACAAAAATGTGATCTTGGCAACTGTAAGGTTCATTAGTAACAAATGAAAAAACAAGGAAAGTTTTCATCCTGATTCAGCAGAATGTGGGAGTTGTCAACAGATAATGCCAAGAGGTCATGATCCTTAATGTCTTTTTTGCTTCAGCCTTCACTAAAATAATTAGCCTTGGCCAGATACGCTAATAAAACTTGCACAGAGCAGAAAGGTCAACACAGCTAATGCAAGAGGTAACTAAAACTAGAAATTGAAAACAGGTAGACAATGGTAGGAGATATTAAAAGTTCCCATCTAACTTCATATTGTTTAGTTACCTTCATATAGAGAACAGGTTGAAATAACTTCTGAACAGCTGATGATTTTTCTGGGGAATGGATACCTGAAGTCCCAATAACTGGAAAAAAGAAAAAAAATAAAAACCAAAAAACCATATTACCTATCTTTTTAAAAGAGCTAAGTGTAGCGCTAAGGAATTATCTTCATCCATCTTAATCTCCAGCTGCTAAAAAAAAAAAAAAAGCTAGCTCAGGATAAATGATTGGCAGACACCTAGGAAATCAGGGGTTTAGAAGCTAACATGAATCTGTCCAGATAAAAAAATGTTTCAGACTAAATGTATCCTTTTAAGATACAATAATGATCCTTAGGGAAAAAGCAGTTGATTTTGTATCTTGATTTTGATGAAGCTTTTTGTGTTATCCTATAAAACATCCTCAGTGGTAAGATACGAAAGCATTAGCTCAGTGTACTCTATGGATGGTGCAAAAAGAGCTGAAAAACGGTCCTCTAATTATTAAATGTTGACTGCCAGTTCAGAGAGAGCTGCATGGCACTGGAACTCTCTTGGGTTTGGTGCTATTACATACACTCAGTAACCTTGACTCATAAAAAAGTATGATTTTAGGTTTGTAGACAACCTAAAATTTTGTAGCAAAGAGAGACTGTCAGCACACTGGAGGGGCTAAGTAGAATTCTGAATATTCTTGATAAACAGGGGAAACATGGTACTGTTCATTTCAAATAAGTGCAAGTTTCTACATTTAGACAGTGATAATCCTCTTTATAAATGCAGAATAAGGAAAACTGGTTAGACAGCAAATCCACTGAACAGAGATTTGCTGAACTTCAGATTGACAACCGTTAAAGAAAACTCACAGTAAAAAAAGTCAGATTTCTGGAGAAGGACAAACTTTATACTGGACTGTATAAACATGGCATCTGTAAAACACAAGAAATTATTCTTCTCTCCCTTTCTAAAGCCTAATCTGGAATACTCTGACCTTGATTTGAATGCCACGCCTCAATAAAGCTGTGCCTCTTCGCTCTGTGTCCAGAGGAAAGCAAATAGAAAAATGAGAAGTTTTGAAAATACACACCAAAAAGGAAACATTGAAGGAACTGCAGTGACTGAGCCTAGAGAAAAGAATGGTAGGTGAGACCGTGGCAAGGATCTTCAGACACATAAAAGGAAACTGCAAAGGCAAAATATTGTTTTCAATATACACAGATGAAACGAGATCTGAAGAATAATTTCCAGCTAAGCAGATCCTTGGGTGTAAGAAGTAAACTAAATTATCACTTAAGATCTCTTTGTATTTTTGTTTTCTATTTCTGCTTCCTAGAAAAGGGTCAAATTTTTTTTTGGGGGGGTGGGGTTAAACATATATATTATTTTTCTTGTTTTGATGGTTTTGGAGATCACTCGACAGAAAACTTGGTAAGGTGCAACATAAAAGGAACACTGCACCACTGTACTCTCCTTTTAGGAGTCCACATCACTTCCTTCAAATGTGCAGGAAATTATTTTAGTAACTCTTTTGGACCTACCTATTAGTAGGTTGCTTTGGAAATTGTTTCACTTGCCTACTGTTCGGTTGTGATGGATTTCTCCAGGGCTTGCAATACATCCATAAATGATAGCAATTTGACACTGGGATGCATTGTTAAAACAGTACAAAACCCAGGGCAGTTACACAACCAACAGCTTTCATTCCACAGGCATCATACGGCATAAATAATGGCCATTTTATTCTTAGCAATATGTAAGCCAGATTGCAGATGCTTTACTTGCAATTTTGAATGCTTATTCCCATGGGCCAAGGCATTTAGAAATCTGGCACTTTCATGCTAGTATGATATTTCTACCAGGCTCCTCAGGAAATCTGACATCATGTTTTGTGACACATCTTGCAGATAGCATTTTCTTTTCAATTGTTCACCCAAATGTTCACTGCCTGTTATACACAATACAATTGAATATTGCAAGCTGCTTCTATACCCTGCTGTTAAGATGTAATTTCTTCTTTTTTTTTTTTCTATAAAGGGCTGGTGATGTTCATTTCTAATGCTCGAATTAGAGAAGAAACTCAGAAGTGACTAGGAATTTGATAAACATCAAAGAATTAAAAGGAGCCACTTTTTAAAACCAAAGATCAAAAGAAATTTTAGAATGTGTATGGGTTTGAATAACCATTCTTGCATTCATAGTGAATGCTCCTGAAATGATAAACAAGAGAAATATTTAACTTCAGAAAAGTCTCAATTACAGAAAAAAAAAATTAATTTTACAATAACTGTGTAAAAAATTTTAATGATGTGGCAAGTATTGCTTAATGTAACCTAATGCGCCATGACAAGAATGGAAAGAAATGAAGATACAGCCACTTCAATTTAAAACAACACCGAAAACAAAACTATTTTCATCATTTGAAAGCAAATGAGTGAATGAAATTTCAGGAGAAATGGAGATTAAAAAAAAAAAAATTATATCTTACAAGATTACTATGAGTCAAGAGGAACAGTTCATTTGGCTGAAACCAAAGAAGCCTTAATACAATTTTTATATTTTGAATTTTCTGCCACTTTTTGTTTTAGCCACAGCAAAGGGATCTTTCTGGGAATTCTCTACACTTTGAACACTAGACATGAAATGAGACAGTAAATGCAGGAAACAAAGATTTGCTCATCAGGTGACAAAACTGTCATTTGATCCCACGTCATTAAGTCCCTTGGGCTTGCAAAATATACCAAGAGAAGCTGAGCACAATTCATTAATCTGTAATTTATTACTTGTCCAGATTTTTGTTGACACTATAAAAGAAGCTATAGAAGACCATCTGAAGTCTGTGAAGTTTTAAGAAATAATTACTTGAAGCTCTGCTTCCCCATTTTGTAGTCATCCCCTTTCTTTATATAAAGGCTTGCAAGGAAATGAAGCTACAGCTCCAAATTTACAGGGGGGAATTGTGAGCCGTGGTGCCATTCAATACCTTTCTGCTCAGACACTTGTGTGTGGGTAGGCAAGTTATGTGTGGTTCTTAAGAGGGAGAAGAATGGGTAATGAACTACCGCAGCATACAAATAGCAAATCCCTTGTCTGGTGCGTGTTGCACGTATCTTACTGTGGCATAACACTAAGTGAAGCCCAGTGGACAGATAACAATGCTTCTGCCAGGTTACGATGTGACTGTTATGGGAGAAAGCTCAAACCCAAATGTATCTGTTCAGCCTGTGAGTTTTCTCCAAGGTGGTGAGAGGAAGAAAGAGAAAGCTTTACTCTTTACTCACATATTGTGGGGGCAAAAAAGTCCATGTCAGAACAAAGGCAGATGCTGAACCCAACATCCTCCCCTCCTATTCTAGGTGATACTGAATATTTATTTCCTTGCACATTTACTTTTGTTGCTTCAGAAAAAAAAAAAAAAAAACTAGCGATCACAGAAAAAAGTCCTGAATGCCAATGAGGAAGGAGGAAAGGGCATGGTGATCGCACTACTGCTTATTTTGCCAGCATTCCGATCTTCGCAGAGGTTGCCCATCACGTGGCTTGGCACACGGGAGATGACAGAAGCAGGGCTGGCTTTGCTGAGAACGGGCTGTGTCACAGTGACCGTCCACCCTCTTCAGTCATTTCCAAGCAATTGGAGCCGTGATGGAGACCTTCAGGCTCATGATTTTACATGACACAGTGCAGGGGTGTGCAAAGAATCGTATTTTGGTCCTGCACTGCCACATGCCCCAGACAATTAGCCTTGCATGGACATGGAGCTCTACCACAAATATACCTTTGCACTGTCCCCAGCCTACATCCCCTGCAGGGTCCATTCCAACCTCACAGGTCAGCAGTCAGAGGATGACAGGTCCAAAGCAGGGAGTTGTGCATTTCCCCCTTCAATTGAATTAAGCAGTAAATTTATCTTCAACACAGGGACCTCAGTTTGGCTCAAAGCAGGAATGTGCTCCCAGGTCTCTCATATAACCCTAATAAAATTAAGTACTTACTAGGCCAAATCAAGACTGAGATTTGCTCTGCAACTCAACTGTAGACATTTCTTCTAGGCAGCAGGAGATTCCAGCACAAGTCTCTTTGCCAATTAATATTCAATTAGTTCTAACTGCAAGAGGAAGGACCAAGAGATCCCCATTTCACAATAACGTACAGCTCACGGGCTCAGGCACAGACCCAGCAGGTAGGAGGCAACAGCACAAGTTTGCACCCTTTTTTTTCACCTACAGGAGTTAAAAATGAACCTAGCTTTGCATCAGCTTTTAGATTTGAAGTGCTGCCTCTGCAACAAAATCCAGCAAGATGACAGTCTGGGAAATTTTACTGACTTTTTAATACAAGCCCTTTGTAGCAATTTGACACCTGCCACCTTCTCCCCCGGTACTGTGTAGGAAGCTCAGGCACTTAACTCAGATTTCTTGAATCTTTCAGATGACTGGAGGCCTAACGGACAGTGCTGAGTTTAAGTCGTCTTTGTGGATCTTGCAGAAAATACTTTTCCTCAGAGGCTTTTCTCTTGGGAGAGCTCAGGAGTTCTTGTTACCAGCGCTTGTAGCAAAGAGAAGTCTGCAAGTTTCCTTAAACAAAGAAATAGTGGTAAGATGCGTCATTTCTGCCCTTCACCCACTACCCTGGGTATTCTGCTGAACACATTAACATTACAATAGGTCTTGGGATCACAGAGACATGCAATAAGCATCCTGCTTCCAAGATTTTATATTCCCAGTAAGAAAGAGACAAAGATGGTGCTGTTATGACATATAAGTATACTATACACACACAGGAGCCATACATAGCAACACTAGAAAAAAACAGAAGGAGTGATACACACTGGTCTCTACAGATTTTTTCTAGCAAAAATATGTGTATGCCCAGAATATTGATCTGAGTATATACAACAGAGGATGGAGACAGAACAGCTAAGCACATGATGTGGGTTTTTTAAGATATAAGCACAGAACAATCATTTTTCCAAGATCCTGCATGTCCAGCAATCTGGATGAATCACTTCCTTCCTCCACAACAGGGCAACATGTGACACACAGAAGCAACAACCTGCAATTGGAAACAGGCAAGTTGGGAGACAAGGGGAGTGGAAGGTGGGAAGTGCAAACTTTCCTATAGTAGCACAAAAAAGGTTTGCAAAACCACTTCAGTGCTTTGGTGATGAAAGTCTCCAGTATTCATAGCTGTTTCTACAGCTTCTTTAAGGAGTTGGTTTGCTAAACAAGCCAATGGACAGAACCTGGTGAAAGTTCCCAGCTGAACAGACAATAAGTCAAACTAGTAAGATTAATGCTTAAGTTCTCTTTTTGCCAAAACACCATGGTATAGCTCAATATGGGAAGCATGAGTGTCCTTTGGAGTATACAGAGACTCTGAACTTCAGTTGCTTTATTCAGTTTGGGAGGGTAAGGATACAGGAAGAAAATTTAAAAAGAAACAGCTGGATTTTTTTTTTTTTTTAAAGTTGTTCAGAACACATTTTCACAGCTGGTAGCAGGAAGTTGTGATTTTGTAACTATTACAAATGACTCACAGGCAGAGGAAAAGCACAGCATTTTGAAATGAAATTGCAACCTGGCCAGCAGAACATGTGATGAAACTTCATAAAAAAGCTATTAGCTGGTCAATTTATCAGTAAATAAATTCTTTTTTCCACAAAACAGTGCTGGTCAAGCTATATGACCAGTGTATTCAATTACCTTCCAGAGTAAATATAAGCTATTTTACAAGACCCTTTCCCAGAAAGAAAATAAAAAGGAAGCTACAACTGAATAGAAAATAGTACCCTAGCCATTTCAACCTAAGTCTGAGTCTTCTAGGCTCCGTTATAGTGCTTGTCAGTGCTCATTTCACTGAAATTCTAATCTTTCACACTGTTAAATATAAATGGGCAGCTGATAATGAGAGCAACGTGGAAACTGCAGATACTCAGAACTTGTCTATGATTCATCAATCTGAGAATGGCAAGGATGGTTTTAGTTCCATTTGCAAATAAAACGTCTTTTCCAGAATCCAGAGGAACCGAGGTGACTCACAGTGACCAAGGGTTCCATACCCTTTCTAGCAGACATGACTTTGAGTTTAGAAAGTCTCATCAGAGATGAAATATTGGCCATTTTTCTAGTGTCTCTAGGAGAAGAAGCATGGTGCAAGTGCATTTTGTGAGCTGCAAAGTGCATTTTGGGTCAGAAGCTAGGTTCTGGGATTCCAGAAAAAGTCCTTTGGTCGGATAGGGCTGCAATTTTGGGCCAGCACTTTGTAGATGTGAAAGTCAGCATTTCCTATAGCTCCCAGGAAAAAATGTAATGATGAGCGATCATCCAGCTGTTTTCTGGGACCATGGGGGCACTCCTTGTTGGAAGTTGTTTACTTTCTAACTGTCCTTGCTTGACCACATCCTTTAAAAGAGGTACTTTATAAAGGAACACTTGCCTCTTGGGAAGTATTTTTCCATTTTTGGATTCTTTCTTGATCCTAATGTTTGGGTTTGTCATTGAATCCATGTCCATACCACAGAAAAGCTACCTGAAGGAGGGGCTTCTATGAAATGCTGATGGTAGCCTGAAGTATCTAAATATGTTGGTATCCCTTCTGTAAACACAAAAAGACAACAGAGAAACAGAATCACTTTTCTAAGCCAGTTGTTTAGAAAAGAAAAAGGACTAGTACTTTAAATTTAATACCTCAATAGAAGATTCTTGTTATTTCTCATCATTAAGTCCTTTAGATGAAGAAAAATAGAAGTAATCTTTACTATCTGGATCATAGCTGCATCTTAGTCCCCCAAAAGTCACACCTGTGAGCTAAATAAATGGGAAAAGGTTTTCTGATAGATTAAATTTTTCAGAATATGCCAGAGAGTTTGCAAGGATGGAATTTCATCAGGAATTTTGAATTTATGAGTCTATTCTCACTGGAGACATTAAAAAAAAAGAAAACAAAAACAAAACCAAACCAAAACAAAAACCAAAACAAAAAACCTAAACAAAAACAAAAAACAAGATGAAAGAAATGGGGGGAAGGGAAGGATCGAACTTGAAAAATATAGCTCCAGATTTTGTATACCTAAGCATTTGTCAAGGACATGGTTTTGATTGGGTTCCTCTGAGATTCCCTGGGAGATATACAGGTGTGGATTTCAAAAATAATAACATATGAAACCGCAAGACTGAAGAAACTGTGTCAGAATCCAGTTCTTGGCCATCATTAGAGATGTCAAATTCTTCTTGTAGACACACAAGAAGTTGCTCAGAAATATTAAATTTTCTACAGTCATAGAAATGGGCAAAGATTCTGGAAATTGATTTGTTTTAATTTATTTGGCTCATCTCTAGTGGGAGCAATGCAATATTGACAGCATATCCTCCTCCCACTCATGAACACAAGTGGTGTTATATTCGAGCCAAAAGAGAAAATATGAACAGACTCTGCTATTGCAGCATTTTGGCAAAATTAAAAGTCTTCAAATGACTATGGGAGAAATTGTTGCAGTGGAGATATTAGGAAATTTCACAAGTAGTACAGCCTGAGCCTGCATGAAGTTGGGCTGGTTGACTGTCCTCTGTGACCAAGCTGCAAGAAGACATTTTAGGCTGGTAGCACTCTGAACTCAAAAGTTTGCCTCAGGGTAGAGGTTTCTCTTTCTTCCCAAGGGATCTTAACCTGAGAATGGTAATGGTATAAGTATTAAAGCTTGGTGAGTAAGTCTTCTTGAAGGGCATTTCCTCAGCTGATATCTAAGAGATCTTGTCCCGTTTAGACTGAAAGTAGAGGGCAGTATGTCCCGAGCAGAGGAAACAGCTGTAGAATCCTTGACTGACGTTTAGTAGAAACCAGTATATTGGATGGAAATGTCTTTGTGAAAACTAGTGGGATGCAAATGCCTAAATTAAGAATAATTCACTTAAAAGCAAGCCCAGTCCAACATAACTTGGCAGATCTAAGGATGTGTACAAGGTCCCCTGCAGAGTAAAGGCTTTCTGTCCTGTTGGCTAATGGTTTGGATATGGATTAGTTTTAAGTATATGTGAAGGTATGATGGCCCCATCCCACTCTTAAAATGGTCCAGTTCAGGGTACCACATAGAGGATCCTCACTACTCAGCACTGGTGAAACCTAATCTCTGTGTCCAGTTCTGGGCTCCCCAACACAAGAGTGACACGGACATACTGGAGCAAATCCAGTGAAATGCCCTGAAGATGATTAAGGGCTTGGAGCATCTGTCATATGAGGAGATGCTGAGAGCGCTAGGGTTGTTCAGCCTCAAGAAGAGAAGGCCTGGGGGGAGGCAAATCTTATCAACATGTATAACATGTATAAGTACCTGATGGGGGGAGTCAGACTTTTCTCAGTGGTGCCCATTGAACGGACAAGAATCAATGGGCACAAATTTAAATACAAGAAGTTCCATTTAAATACAAGAAAAAACTTTCCTACTGTGAGGGTGATCGAACACTGCAACAGGTTTGCCCAGAGAGGTTGTGGAGTCTCTATCCATGGAGATATTCAAATCCCAATTGGCCATGGCTCTGGGCAACCTGCCCTAACTGATGCTGCTTTGAGCAAGAGGGTTGGACAAGACAATCTCTGGGGGTCCCTACCAACCTCAACACTTCTGTCATTCTGCAATTTTGTGTCCCACTAATGGTGTAGCTATTGAATGCTCAATTTAAGCTTCTAGGCCAGAGGAGTCCAAGCACTAGAGGTCAAAAATGGAGGAAGGGGCAAGCGCTGGCAGGTGACTGGCCCAAGGGGTGGGAAGCAGTGGAGCCCTTTCATCTCTTAGGACTTATGACAAAGACATTTAAACATGAAATGTGACTTTTAGCTCAAGATGCCATCTGCAGGTGCGTGCAACATAGTGCTAAGCTGTGCCTATGAGTGGAATACAGCAGAAGCAGAAACTTGGATGCTATTCAGTTGGCAACACAGGAAAGCAAAAAGTAAAATCTTATCTCCTTACCCCTCATAGATCTTTTTACGAAATTTTCCATACCAGGCATAATCCTTGTTTAGGTCAGTCCTATGGCCCATAATATACACAATAATAATATAAACCACATACAAACACATCATATTCCAGCTTTTTGTAAAGCGGTCCAGCTCCATTGAAATCAGCGAGGACGTAGCTAAAGCATTATCACAGTTGTCCTTGTAGCAAGCAGGGAGCACATGCAATACCATGGTATGAATGAGAATGGAGTAGGAGAGTTTGGGACCTGACTTTTAACATGTAGACACTAGCAATGAAGCTGCAAGATTTTAATCAGCTACACCATTTTACATGTGCCATGCACGTCATTTGCTTATTTTGGGAACAGCTTATTACTGTGTCTGGTCTACTGTAAATGTTAATGCATGTAAATGCTAATCAAGATTCTTGCTCTGGTTTCCCACCTCACCTAATTGGATTGCATTAGAGCTTGTTTGAAAGTTTGCATTCAGAATCACAAATGGGATTGGAACACATCTCCCTTGTCTCAGCATGGTGGCAGCTATGCTGCAGGGAATGAGTGGAAACTAGCAGTAGCAGGGCCAATATCCCAGTGAAGCCAAATCCCTTTTTTATGCAAATAAACGTCCTGCAGAGTTACTTGGAAATGGTCACACACCTCACTCCAGCGTCTAGCAAAAGTAAGGAACTCTATTATTTTACAACAAACAATATAGGATTTGCAGTGACCGCAGGATTTAGGTGAACGTGGGACATGCAGGAGTCGAAATACATGCAGGAGTCGAATAATATCGAAATACAGCATATTACAAATGCTGTGACCAGACTTAGGGAAGGGGGGAGTATGAGCTTCTTCCTCCTGCTATGGGTTTGGCTTGGCTGGTATTGAAATCTGAGCAGCAGCCCCGTTAACTGCCATGTGGCTCTCAGTGCAATATTTGGACTTAATGAAAGTAATCACTCCTGAATCACAAGAAAACAAAAGTAAAATCTACCCTGTAGATAAATGTCTCTCAGTTTTAATGTGCAACTACGTCTGCCAATGGGACAGTTCTGCAGATACTAGGGCTGACACTCTACTGTACATTTATTCACTTTTTTTTTTCCACTGGATGTTGTGTTTTAACCCGCAGGCAGCTAAACACCACACAGCCACTCGCTCACTCCCCCCCGCAGTCTGTATCCCCAGAAACTTTACTTGGATGATGGTTTTAAAACTTTCTGAAAAGAAAAGCAAAGCAACAAGGTCCATTCTAGAAAAGAAGATGCTTCTTTCATCTTTAAGGTTTTTTCAAGCTTTTCAATGCACTGGAAAGAAATACCCATTAAAACTGCTCAGATATTTGGCCGCTCCCTAGCAACTTTTACCTAACAATCACAACACTTTACATAAGATGTAATATATGTTCTATATAATATTTAGTTTATATAAGTTTTCACAAATAATGCTGGTTAGAAATTCTTTGAGATAAGAAATCTTAATCAAAGGTGAAACATTTGCATCGCACCTACGGTGAAAAACTGCCAGTTTCCTAGCTCAAAACAGCCTAAGCTTCTGACAGCTCTTGTGGGGGTCTAACTAGGGAATCAGATTTCCAGGACTGATGGCCTGAAGACACACCCTTCTATATGGAAGAGAGATGGTAACTCCACCTTCCCCAAGGCAGAGACAGGAGCCCTGTCTCCAGCCCCTCGACACATTAATCTCTTCCAAACTTGCTTGGTTAGACCCGGTAAGAGCTGTAAAGAAGATACCTGTAACTGCATGGATTTTGGGTCCTCATTTAATTTTTGTTAAACAACTTTCTCTGTGTTTTTATTCCTTTCACAGAGAATTTGAAAACATCCATTTTTCAATTTCTAAACAGAAACTCTAAACGATAAGAATGGTTTGTGCTTTTCTATTTGACAGAAGTAGAAATAGAAACTCACATGTATTAAGAAGTATAGACTGGAAAGCGTTTAAGTGCTGCTAAAATACATGGAACTTTAGAGCCTAAATATCACTTCAGATTTAGCCCTCATATATGATAATGACATCTTCACTGTTTTTCCCCAAACACTTAGCTAGCTACCAAAAGGGAAATCTAGCATTTTATGTATGTTAATGTTATTCACTGAGGTTCTCCATAAAACTGTCCAAGTCAAAATGTTTTGGACTATTTGTAATGTTATTACTGATGGAGCCCAGGAATGAGAAAATACCAGGAGTCCCAGACATGGGGTATGCCCATTTTTCCTTCTAATTCTCCAACTTACTGACATACACCCTCTCTCTTGATTCATAACTCAGTGCTACAAAACACTGCTATTATTTTACAATTTTCTTTACATCCTGGACTAGTAACAGGAAAGAAGCCTCAAGAGGAGGACAGCAGACTCTCCTCAATTCAACTCTTTGCAAAGAGGAAGACTGAATGAGTCCTCTTAGTGGGAAATGAACCTCAAGAAGATCTCCAAAGAGCCAATTTGAATGCATTTGTGTGTTGTGCAGAGATTCCTAGCATGCCAAGCTGATTCGGCATTGAATGAACAAGACTTGGAGTGAATTAATTTGTGGGGAGAAAAAAAAAATCTTTCAATTGCATGTTCTCTCTACTAGATTCAAAGAGAAGGGTGAGCATTAGAGAGAGAGAAAAGAAAAGAGGTACTGAAAGGGAGTTGTTTTGCAAGAAGATGAAGGTGTAATAACCCCAATATGATAACTGCCATAGTCCTGTTTGTTAGTTGTATCTTACAAGTTTAAGTTCAGAGACTGCATGGTAAAATACCCTCTGGCTTTCTTATATAAATCAACTTCTCTGTTTATTACAGCAACAACAACAATGAAAGAATTACCTCTACTCCTCTGAGAAGTTTGGCTGGTTTCCCTTTGCTGATGTCTTCTCTTTGCATCTTCTAACAGTTCAGCCCTATTTGCTGCAAACTTCATCGTGGGTGCTGAATACTCAGTGTCTGTAATACCTTTGCAAGCCTGACATTGAGTAATAGCTTTCTAAAAATGCCTTGAAGGCCGTTTTAAATGTGGCAAAATGGTCTGTAACAAATAGGTAAATGCAGAAACCTCACGGGATTTGTATAAAAAGATCTTGAAGAAAGAAAGGAAACTAATTGCTGTCTATGTTCGGCTGTTGTGTTAAAATACCTTTTGCTTCAACACTTGTAACGGATACAATACTCTTGTGGTTTAAGCCCAGCCAGCAACTAAACCCCACACAGCCGCTCGCTCACTCCCCCCTGGTGGGATGCGAGAGAGAATCAGAAGGGTAAAAGTGAGAAAACTCGTGGGTTGAGATAAAGACAGTTTAATAGGGAAAGCAAAAGCCGCACGCACAAGCAAAGCAAAACAAGGAATTCATTCACCACTTCCCATCAGCAGGCAGGTGTTCAGTCATCTCCAGGAAAGCAGGGCTCCATCACACGTAACTGTTACTTGGGAAGACAAACGTCATCACTCCGAATGTCCTTCCCTTTCCTCTTCTTCCCTCAGTTTTATGTGCTGAGCATGACATCATATGGTATGGAATATCCCTTTGGTCATTTGGGGTCAGCTGTCCCAGCTGTGTCCCCTTCCAACTCCTTGTACACCCCCAGCCTATTCGCTGGTCGGGTAGGGTGAGGAGCAGAAAAGGCCTTGACCGTGTGTAAGCCCTGCTCAGCAGTAACTAAAACATCCCTGTGTTATCAACATTGTTTCCAGCACAAATCCACACATAGCTCCATACTAGCTACTGTGGAAAAAATTAACTCTATCTCAGCCAAAACCAGCATAAATACTAATACACTTTTTCCTGGGGAGATGTATCTTTTCTCACAAGAATGTCTATCACCTAGAGGACAAGACATTATTCAGGTCAAGAAACGCTCCAGAAAAGCACATCACATATGGGAACAGTTTCAGATACTTTATTATTTTCCCAGCCATTGCAGAGCCTCGTGGAAGATCCTTCTATGTGTCAAACATCTTTACAGACCCAGATTCTGACTGAGAGGTGTAATCAAATCTCTGGGAAAGGTAGTAAACAACAAAAAACATCAAAAAAAATCTTTCGAGGTTGTAAATACTTCTGTCCACATAAACCTAATTATAATTTGTATGTTAAATTATATGTGGAGTTTTATCCTACCCTTATAAGTGCTTAGGGTTGGTAGCCATCTACACAAGATGAAAGAATAGTCTCTTAAATAACTGTTTTCTCAGTAACCAACTTCCTGGGACCAGAAAGAAACAACTAAGAAATAATGTTTTTAGGATGAAAAAACTATTGTATAGACATTGCCAAAGATCTTATCTTTAGATAACTATCTTTTTTCTGTCTCTACTGGAACAGAAGCAAAGTTGATAAGCTTCATTGAGACACATTTTATGTTTTGTTGTGACCATTACACAATCTCTGCATGCTGTCCAAGTGCTTTGTCAAGGTTGAGCGGGGATAAGGACACCACTGAAGTTCTTACCATAGGTAGAGAATAGTATATTACCAACATGTTATGGCAATGGAGCTGAGCACACAATGAAGAAACAGTGAATTGGGCACACCTTGGTAAACAAATATATCTGTGATCCTGATATGTGGCTGCAAGCCATTCATTGTAGAAGTTGGAATGACATTAGCGGTGGAAACTATAGTGACACTCTGGTGACCGTAGCGGAAAAAAGCTTTCATGAGGTGGAAAATAATGTAAGCAACTGTGAACATTAAGGGAATCCTCCAACACTATATCCTCTATCAGCATCATCCTTGAAGCTGCCTGCATGGGAGCTGCTCAGTTACATGCCACCTTTCTGGGGCTCCTATGATTCTTGCTGGTTTTGGTGACCCGCCAGCCACCGTGCAGTGCACATGAGACAAAAAGTCCCATCTGTCAGGAGTATGGTCACATACCTGCCCACAGCTCACAGGTACGGACCAACAACAAAGTATCGCTGTATTCTTGACCTGGGGAATGAAAGAAGACACGTGAGTATGGACCACTCTCCCTACCACAGTGAGGAGTGCTTTAGAAATGCTTTTAGCAAAGAAAACAAGTACAGAAAGAAAATCTGGCAATCAACCTGGCACCTTCCACTCAAGTTAAACCATTATTTCAATCAGCCACATACTTACTCTCTTTTTTTTCCAAAGTAGAGACTGCAGGGTGTAGCTTGAGATGTCCAGATTTTATTTCATAACTGTTCTGCTTTATATTTCATTTGGCTTAGCTTTATTATTTTTACAGTCTACCAAATGCATTGCAGGGATATAACAACCATTTTCAATGATGTCTTCTGTTTATCCTTGAGGCAGTTCCCTCCTGCCTGTTGCTAAACTGCTTTGAGTAATGTGGTTATTCAAAAAATAAATACATTTCTGTGAAATGCATCTAAATGTGATCCTCTCTGAAATGTTATTTGAATTCTATACTACATCCTTAGCTCAGAGGTTTGGGGATATTTCTTTAATCCCTCTCCCTCTAGTCTTTCAGTCACAGAGGATCTTTCCAGGAATAAAACTTTCAAGAGTCTTATATGTGATACGATTTAATTCTGTAACAGAAGTGACACAAACTTTTATCCACCTGCTGGAGTCAGATTATTTCAAGAAATATATTCTGCTCAAAGTACCGGTCATGTTCCTCCGCTGCATGTGGTTCTGAAGTAGTCATGGCTTTCATCATGTTGCATTTAAGGAGTCTTATGCTATTTCTCTGTATGTTGTACTACAAGCAAGGAGGACCTGTCAGCCTGAATTACTTTCATTCTCAGTCATTATCAGGAAGGGACTAGAAGAAAGTCTCATCGAGAAATATCCTCTGCTTTTCTGTGTAACCATCTTCATTATATGTTAAAAAACCAAAATCTTTGAAGACATCTCCTTTGAGAGACATTCTGAAATTAGTAAAAAAGGGCAGAGAAAGCGGATCTTCATAGTTTCCCAGCTGCATCCACTAAACTTCATGACCAAAAGCTCTACTGATTTCAACAAAAGACATTAAAAAATAAAATAAAATACAAGCATAGCTCATTCAATGGAAACATAGCAGTCCCAAGGAAAAGAAGATTTCGGTTAGCTGACTGCCCACTTTTAATACTCTTCTTACAGCTACTCATTTTATTGTGACTGCAACTGCTGTACACCATAGAGCAAACAGCCTTCTCTGTAAGCAGGTCAGTTTGGCTTCTGCAGCCCCATGTTTCTAACAGTTCGTTGTGTTGAGAGGGCTGCAATGCCCAGGGACTCACCCTCCAGTCCTGGAGTAGTCCAGTAAGTGGGCATCACAAGGAGATGTCTCTGGGCTAGAGGAAAGAGTCTGCAGCTCAGCACTGTCCTGCAAATACAGTGATGATCTTGGTTTGGGTAGAAAGAGGGTGACATGCAGCAATAAGAGGATAGAAAGCTGTGCTGGAGAAGTGAATGGTGTTTTAGGTGGCCTAACTCAGCAGCTCCTCTATTTTACAACTCTGCAGCTAAAACTATTTTACAGTGGGGAATCCATGAATTCATTTCCAACATCTTTTTAAAAAAATAATTAAGCTGGGATGGAGAAAGCATGCAGAGCTATCAGGAGACATTTCCCTGAGCTATAGCAGCTGCTGAGGAAGTCGATTTTACCTGCTAGAGGAGGGAAGCTGCTGATAGAAAAGGTTGTGTCCACTGGCAGTTTGCATTTCTTTAGAAACTTCACTTTCTGGCAGCAGTTGCACAGGAAACCTTTTCCACTGTAGGATACTATCTGACAGAAAAGTGTAGTTGCTGATGTAGAAAATGGTATGTGTCCAAGCAGAAAGGATTTGTCCATCTGCTGCCCACTGCTAATAAATATCTGATTATAATGGAGAAGGTCTAAAAATATTCCTAAATTTTCAATTAAACATGCCACTGCACAAGATTTTCTTAGGACTCTTCCTCAACCTTTTTTTTTTTTTTTTAAATGTAGAGTAACCCTTCTTTTAAAAGTTATTAATTGCCAAAATAGAAATAAAAAAGGAAGTCTAACTATCAGAGACAAAGTTAATCTGTAATCTAATTACGAACAACTCTTAATAAACCTTTATGACAAGAAATGGAAAAAAAAAAGTAATAGAGAGGTTAATAAGAAGGTCAACATAAAACGTCACATTGAAACGCTCCAGCGTTTAGCGAAGAGTGAGCTGTGAACATATATTGCTTTTGGCCCACAGAGTTAGACTAATCACAGAACGAGAATGATCCCAAATAATCCAGCACAGATTTTTAATTGAGCTCTGTGCATTGCTGGGACTGGGCTCTGGGAATTTAGTCATTTCTGTATGATTAATAAACACCAAGTTAATGGCCAGAAGGGACCAACAGATCAATCAGTCTGACATCTTGCAAAACAAAGCTCATGAGATTTCACCCACTTGTCCTGCACCGCTTCCAGAAACACATCTAGTCTTGATCTGCGATTAGCCAAAGATGGAAAATCTGTTGCCTCCTTTGGGAGCCTGTTTCACTGTTAAAAATGTATGTCCTGTTGGCAGTTTGAATACCTCTAGTTTTATTTTTCCAGCTGTTGTTTCTCACTAATATTTTCCTTCCTGAGTTAATGGACTTTTTTTCTACTTGGGGTTTTCTCCCCACTAAGCTAAGCAATACTGATAATCAAGTTTTCTTTCTCAGATTTCTTTTTGATGAGAGAGTTTATCAGTGTACGCCACTTCTCACAGCCCTCAAAAACTTGTCGCAGCTCATTTTTTTATTCCTCCAGAATTGTCCCAAGGGACTCTGCATAATGTGGAGACCAGCCTGGTAATGCTCCAAATGTATGTATTAGGTAGATGTTGACAAATTTCAGCTTCTTGTTTGAAGGATTTCTTTATTATCCCAAGACACAACGATGATCTTCTCACATACTTAGTGTTATAATGAGTGTTACATTGCACATTTTGCAATCTCTTATCTTTCTGATTTCATGTGGCTAAATGCTATATGTCTGGCACTCAAAAACTTAATAAAATTAAATAAACTACTGCATTATTTCAACTCAGCTAGTAATTTAAAGATGTAATGGAATGCATTTACTCATTTGCATTGCATTTGTGATGTTGTACCAGGTAATTTTTCTAAAGAAAGTCAGTTCTGATTTAGACCTCTGCTTTCCACCTTGGCTGTTCAACTTGAATTTACTGATCACATCGTCTTCCTCAAGGATAAAAGACTGTTTAACAGAAGTTGTACTTTCTGATTTGGAGTTGACTCCTGACACTGTAATCACAATCTCATTGTAAGAGGCAAACTGTAGCTCAGTCACGCTGATGGTGGACTGAATCATATTACCTTTTGTGCACACTCACACCAGAGTTTAAATACTCCCTGTCTATGAATCTGATTGATAGCCTAACCATAGATGTCCCACAGAGCCTCTTTCTTGGCCTCTTCTGGTCTTCCAGAAATGGTCTCTATTGCCACAAGAAAAGCATTGTTCCCAGTATTGCTTTGTCATGATTTGGATAACAATTATGGGTAACATTTTATACAAATGCATTCTGTCTGCCTGTATTTTGTGAAAATTAGGCAATTGGAATCTGATTCTTTCCCTTCTACAATTTTCTCATGGGGTTCATCAAATCCTATTGTGTCCTCGCTGAAGAGGACACTTCTCTTTTAAGCACTGTGACTGCATGCCAAAAAGGTGACAGTCAGGCAACAATCAGAAAGAGCAATATCCACAGGCTTGGTAACTGTAGGGAGGAAAAAAATGAACAGGAGAAGTTTCATAATATGAGAGAGACAGTTTATCTGTAGAAAACCATCTTGGAGACTTAAAGTCAAGGTGAAGCTATTGAAAAGGGCAGCTGGTTCTCTCATCCCAGCCCACTATTTTTCTTCCCAGCCCCTAGTTTAGACATCCACCTCTAACATGCCAAAATCTAAGATGGTTGCCTTACCTTCCTTAAAATCAACAGAAAGAGATAAGAAATTCCAAGGTAAATTATGTTAAGACAGGTATCTAGGACAAATGGCTTAGTTTTAGAAATGCACATCTCCCTCCAGCAATTAAAAAGGGAGTCAGGGCAACTAGGCTGGGCTTACATGTCAAGTTTTTGGGTGCACAGATTAGGGAAGAGGCATTTGATCTTCTGCATCCCATGTTGTTTCAGGTCTTTTTTTGGATATATGCTGGCACATTAAGACTGGATTTGGCTCATTGAATCTCAGTGCCCATAAGATCCCCAGGAGCTTTGTGCCTACGCATTGTGACTATCTCCAATGTTCTGGCAGGCCCTGTGTGATCAGTGCTCTATAGGCAGTTTGTAATTGCAGAAAAGTGAAAGAGGGTTGGTCAAATCTGTGATTCACATTCTTGCCTAGTCATTTTGCAGATTGTGCTCAGAGAAGACTGAGCACAATCGTGATATGAAGTCTTTCATCTGCAGTTGGTTAGTTTGGCAACTGGGCATCCTGTCTGGAAGATTTAGAGAAGAGATTCATGCCCTTTCTTTATATTACCACCCAGTGAATCCATTCTACATAAATGGCCTATGGGGCTGGCAAACCATCTCATTTCTTATAGAGAAACTGGCTGATGTTCCTGGTCCTTAACTACCTAATCACAGGTTTTCTAAGAGGGTCCTAGCCTTTACCATATTTACTGTATCCCAAACTGATTGCTCTTACAGGTTAGATATTAGTGCCTGAAATGAGGCACTCATGATCTCAAATAACAATTTTAAAGCAAACTGAATGTTGCAGAGGGTTTACAATTAACAGACTATCTATAAAATAAAATGGAGGTTGCAATCTATCAGAAAGACAAACCTCAAACTGTTATTTCATGCATGTATGATGGTGATATCGTGTTCAACTGATCTAAGGGATTTGCCCTTGGCTCTCTATGCTTAGCAAAGACACACAGATATCTCTACTTAATGATTCATCCCTTCCTAAAATAGGGAGAATAAATCATTTTCTGTGCACGTCTCTTTCACTAGTTATAAAGAGAATCTTGATAAACAGGCTACAGCATGCAGATGACTCTTAGTTGACTAGTATTGTGAGATGAACCTTACCTAATATTTGACTGCAAACAATAAGAATAGAGGAGTGACCATACCAGGTGAGACCAAAGGTAGTCTGTCTCCAACAATAGCTAAAAGCATCTTTCTGTGGAAGAGTACAAAACCAACCAAAAGTGGTATTTCTCCCAAGCAACATTTCTCCCAGCTTCAGACTTCTCAAGCTAGACATGTCTGCAGAATTTATTTAAGGTTAATAAAAATATAAAAATATATGATAATCTTTAATGGATTTCTACTCCATGAACTTGTAAAGTCTTCCCTTGACTCTTTGTAAACTTTTTGTATCTTCATTCCACATCATCTTAACTACATGTTCTTTTGTTTCTGTTTTGAAATTGCCTCATTAGAGATGCTCACTCCCTATCCATCCACCTCACACCCCTCATGACTTTATTGATCTATTACACACTCCTCCTTAGCTGTCCATGTAGTCAGAAAAGTCCTACCTTATTAAACTGTTCCTCATATGGGAATTTCTTTTATTCTGCACAATTGCCACCAATTCAAGAGAATGTGAAGTCTGTTCTCTCCTTTTTATTCCATATCATTCTCTCCTGGGCAACCTAGCACCCCTCAGGTGACTCTTGTCTGGGAGTGTTCTTCCCTCAAACCATTAATTTCTGATGCCGGAAAGAACACAGAATAGTCTCGTGAATCAGAGCAGGTAGGTGACACAGAAGTACACACATAAGATTTTTAAAGATGCTTGAGATTTTCTGAGCAGTCAAATGCTGTTATGAACATTTATAATAAAGTCTCAACACTGTTACATGACCTGTCTTGCTGAAGTATCTATCTATAGAATTAGCATATAAATTTTTGGAAATATTTTTTATGAAAAGTGATGAAGTAAACCGGATATTTTTGAAATTATGTTGTTGTAAATTAAACATTGATATAGATGTGATGGTATTTTGTTTTGTTTTGAAAAAGCAAAATTCCAAAAGTTTCTCATTAGAATTTTACCATCGAGAAAGTGTGTATTTATGATACACACACATTAGCTAGAGAAGAAATGTTGCTATTTGCATCAGAAAAAAACCAACTACTTATATAACATTTGCAAGTTATATTTTATTACTTTTCCTTAATAAAATCACTCCTATTATATGGTAATAATGAAGAAAAATCTATCATGTTTTCCTTTTTCAAATTGTGATTTGTTCAAAATGGATTTTGTTTTGAGAGGTTTTACAGCAAGAATTTCAAAAGCCATTGTGCACACCTAAATTCATTGCGGCCTGAAGTCAGTGGCAGCACCTGCGAGTTCCAGTGGGAACATGATGTGCTCAATGCAAAGTAGTTTAGATACTGAACTTTACGTATTTACTTCTTTCACATCCCTATACCTCATTTGTCCTCTTGTTTTCTCACCCTTTTTACCCTAAAACCACTCAAAAGCACCTATGACTCAAAGAATTACTTGCACTAAGCCACATTCATGCACATGACACTGTATCATGTGTCTGTATTAGACTAAATTAAGGCTTTTGGCATCAAGCCCCTGCCCACGAGAATTGCCTGTATCTGCATCTTGTTACAGGCTGCACCCCATCCAAATGCCATGCTCAGCTCACAATTCACAATCCCTTTGAGTAAGCAGAGTGGAAAATGGTTATTTTGTACAATTTTGCTATAAATCTGGAGAAAATTTTGCCTTGGAGGCTTCCTGATGGTTGAAACTTAGAGGATTGCTCATCCACATGAGGAAAACAGAAATTGTTTACCCAGAACTGTTCTGTTGAAACCATCATATTTTTGCACATTGTTGGTTTTTGCCATAAAAATAATTCTTTTTTTTAATGACAGAAGTATTTTTTAAAGCAGCTGAAAGACTTGGAACCAAAGAGACAGGTGATTCAAAACAAAATAGAAATCCCATTAGACAGTACTTCATGGTTATTTAAAGATTTACAGGTTCATTTGACACCTACACAGATGAAATTGTCCTTCTACATGGCTTAAATCCCTGGTGGGGCAAAGACAACCTAGATGGCTTTTGTATTTTATGTGTTCAAAGGGTCTTTGTTAAGTATCTCATAAGAAACTAGCTGGTTAATGAGGTCAAACCAATACATTCATTGGTCAAAACCAGTCTTGTTGTCAAAGCATTATTTGGGAATTCAGAAAATGTAACCTCAGGTCTGGTTCTGTCTTAATATGAGCATGCTATTTAGAGCAGACTCGTTAAAGTAGTTAGGTGTCCTACAAGTGCAGATTTTTATTCACATTGCACAATACTTTGGCCAAGGCTGGCTTTTACTGCAAACCTCAACACTGGGCTTTGAGATTCGAATGGATCTTCAAGACCAGGCTTGTTCCAAAGGCAGTCTTTGGACTGGAAATGGACTGTGAAGGACATCCTTGAAACTTCACTAGAAGACCACCTCATATAGGAGGTGTCCTGTGGCACAGAGTTTCAAAGGAGCCTGAACAGGGTGGTCAGACTCCTAAAGTCACCCAGCGTGGTGCAAACATAGTTCAGTAGTGAAGACTGGGGAAATGGAATCAAGAAGGATGCCAGGCCAGTTCCACCACCTCTCTTATCTACTCTTTCACAAACACAGCTTCCATCAGTGCACTTTTTCAAACTACTTTTATCCCTGCATCCATTTTTTTTTTAATCTATACAAAAATGTTGTCTTTCAGCACTGCCATGACTGTCTACTGAGTTCACAAAACCTTGTAAGAGGGAACAGTTGCAGCTGTTGCTTTTTTAGATTGTAAGGAAATTGTAAATACCAAAAAATGTTTCTGGTTTGCTTCGATTTTCTCTCTCTTCTGATTATCATTTAACTCTTTACTGAAGAATGACGTGCACGTTATTATTATAGGAAGAATAGAAATCTATCGCTTGCCTTGGCAAAATGAAAAAGGAGTGTCCTTCTCTTATGGGATGCTTTTACAATTCCCATGAATCAAAAGACTAAAATTTAATAAAAAATTCTGCCTAGAGAATATGTTTTGTTTGTCTGCACATGAGGAGCTGAAGTGATAGCTTTCTGTTCAATATGGGACACTGCTGGCAGAGGCAGTAAATATCTGTCAATGGACATCTGATGGGAGAATAATTCATATCTTCCATAACAAAAAAAATAGAAGTGAGGGGTGGATGTAAAATGGGAAATAAACAGAGGTTTCTCTCTGTAAAATCTCTATGCTTTTACCTGAGGAGGATAGAGAGATGCTTTCACTCAGAAAGGAAAGAGCCGAGGACAGTCATTATTCAGGAGGAGGAGGATGTTTGGTATTGGGGTACTTTACATTACGGGCAAACCTATTCTGATTCTCAGTTTAAAAATTTGCATTAAATCATCCTTGGGGTATCCGGAACAACAAAACAGTTTAGTTGGAATTTAGGATGGTCACAGAAAGATTAAAACACTGAAATGGATTAGCCAAGACAGCAGGAGCATCTTCAGCCTGAGAGGTTTCTAAGAGCAGACACTGTCTGAGAGGACAAGTTTACACAAAGCTGAGTCCATCCTGAAGCAGGAGGATGGACAAGTTGACCTTCCAAAGTGCCTTCTAGCCCTATTGCCTCTAATTTCATGTTTCTTGTATATAATATAGGAATGGATTCATTTAAATACACTGAGAGGGTTTGAGTTGGGAGCTGAGAATCACAGGTCTGCTAGGCTTGCTGAAAGGTTGCTTCCTTTTCCTGCACAGCGTTTTGAGGTGAAAGGATTTAACTGGGCCATTAAACAAGAAGCTCTTTGCACGTGTCATGCACTAGCTTGATGGTAAACATCATCTTTAAAGTTTGCAGAAACATGCACCAAGACTAAGGGCCAACTGGAGGCACTTCTTCCTCTACCATAAAGGTTATGGGGTAACATGAGGGAAAGGTGGATGAACCAGAAAGACAGCCTGGTCAGACGGTTGAAAATAACTAATATAGTCACCTCCTAGCATGTTATTTTCTCCTTGCCTGAAGACAATTTTTATTAATTCTGATATAATGTAATTCTACTTTCAGGGTCACATTTAAAACCCCCGCAGAGCTGGTTTCATCTGCAGCACACATTCATTCTGTTAATGTCAATCTCTTTTTCAATTATTACCCTCTAAATCCTTTTGCAAACAAAATCAGTGCATGCAACTGGCTGTGAGACTTTTTGGTAACAATGAACAGAATGAGATCTTGATGAAAAGGTCAGTCCAAATCCATACATGACATCTTTCTCTCTCTGTTCTGAAGCTGCTGTGAAGGGATTCAAAGTAAGGCAAACTTGAGTGTGAAGTCTGACCCTTTATTTGGGTGATATGCGATGACAGGTAAAGAAAGGGGAAGAAATTAAAACCTTAGTTATTTTTATGGTAACTTTGTAAAAATGTATTTGCAAACAGAAAAGCTGAATAGACTTTTTTCTTTTTTTCTTTTTTGTTTTTTTAAAGGATGAACCTCAGCAGATTAACAAAAATACTTTTTAGATCTCTTTAATTCTATCTAGTTATAGGACTTTTTTTCTTACAGTGCTGGTATCCAGACACATTTGCTGGGAACCTGAGAGCTTTTAGTAGGATATTTGGAAAGGAAAAAAAAAAAACAAAAATTAAATAGATTAAAAATTCCTGAGAAACAAAAAAGACATTTCCCCTGAGAAAGCATCGTTGACAATTTTACTTTAAATGCAACAAATGTCTTCTCCCAGGGAAGAACTGTTCTTGCTTTCAGGACTCTCTTGTGTCTTCCTTATTATAACTCATAAGTTTTTGCTTGAAAGACAAGGCAAAGATAATAGACTACGTATGACCCTGCTTTGCCAGAATAAGTCAGTAAAAATTATGGGGATGATCTATGTTGTTTTCAAGAACAGGATGAGAATTATTATACTCTTTGCTACTTTGTTCAGGCAAGAAGGCAAGCAACGGCTTTCAATCACAGGCACCACAGTTCTCAGAGATGGCTTTCAATCACAGGCACCACATTCCTAGAAGCCACCACCTGGACATTATAAACTGACCAGATTGAGTCTGGAGCCTCAGGGCAAAGAATGGAAATATTAGGTGGTTAAAAAGCAGAATCTGGCGAATAAGGGATGCCAAATCTACAGAGAAGCAGGTGAAACTCTATACCAGGGAAGCAGTGGCACATGGGACAGCCCAGGTCCTCCTTATTTTTGAGAGAAATGGTGAGCCTCTGGAAAACCATACCTTTGAAGCCCTCAGGTGCTTTCACCTTTCTTTCTCGAATGTTACGTTCCTTTTAGCAAATAAAAATAGTGCTGTGTTTCAAAGAGGCTGCTCTGAGTCAGTACACCTTCCTGATGTACCCCAAAACCTGCTGGAGCTGCTGAGAAAACACATCTCATAAACTAGGGTGAAGTATCCTAACAACATACTGTGAGAGCCAGAAAATCCTTGGATTTGAGTCTGATATGAGAGGAGTGGCAGGGCTCAGTCACCAGAGAGGGTGCATTTCAGAGATGCTGAGGAATTGGGGCAGCTCATCCTGGAAGTGCTGATGCAAGGTAATCATTGAACTCAGTAAAACGTAATGAAAGGTGAGGTCTTTTCTGGCTCAATACTCAGTATTATCTTTCAATGGATTTGTTTCTGCAGAGGGTTTAGTGTGTAGATATATATAGTGCAGCCCCCACCATAATATAGCCCCCATCATAATATAGCCCCCATCGTTCTTCTCCCTTCACTATGGGTCCATTTGCTTGCAGATCTCATTTTATTATTAATTGATATCACATGATGTGTTCATCTACACAACAGAGAAAGACACGGTCGCTGCTTAATGGAGCATGCAATTGAAGATAGATAAAATGATATGTTGGCAGGCCTGTAGTTGAGGATCCAAGCTCAGTGATATGAATTTTGATTATTCTGGGAATTTTCTTTTTCCTTCAACATAGAAGTTGTTTGTAGGATTGAGCACTTTAAAATGTTTCATGGAGACATCTGAACATAATCAGCTGGATGTTTTTGATGAGATTTATCTCCCTTCATTTTAGCGCTCTCTTTTGCATTGAAACCTGAAGAGTTGTGGACCTGAGCAACACTATGCCAGCTGCAGCACGGTCTTACACAAGATGGGCAAAAGCAGAATCCAAGGCAAGATCTAAGGAAAAATGTAAGATCAACACCTTAAGTTTTGTAGAAATTAGTGGGTGAAGACCAGACATCTGAACCACTCTTGAAAAGCCAACAAGTTTTGGAACACGCTCTTTCTAGCTGGGAAGTAGGAATGAGACATTTTGATATATATTTATATTGAGATATATTAAGAAGACCTCTTGCCATCAGATGGCTTTTCAAAAGAGATGTTCATAATAAAAACCCCAACCCCAGTGGGACTGTGAAACCCATTAAAACCAACCCTGGTATTCAAACAACCCTGGTCAATTCAAATCACAAAGCACCTTTACCGGAGAAGAATTGCAAACTCTTGATCATATCTTACAGAGTGGGGAACTATATGAAAATTTTTACTGACTTTGCTCATGTTTTTCCAGAGTTGTAGTTAAATAGAGGTATTTGATCTCAAAATTTCTATTTGGCACAGTTTACTAACAGTAAACTGTACTTCTGCAAGGCATGAAGTGACTACTGCAAATCCAAAGAAAAGGGACATATTAGGGGTAATTATAGGTATGTGACTGTTTTTACAGGCCTCTTGGGAATGTAATATTTAAATAAATCTGTGTTTTTTTCTGAAGTTCAAGGAGACCTGCACAGAAATAAAGCAGAGTTTATGATTAAAAAAAAATAATGTAATAGAAAAAAGAAAATTATGGAACCCACTGAAAAATAGTGAAAGGTGAAAAAGGACAGCACTTCAGAAGCACAGTTTGGGGTTTTTATCCAGTTTGGCACAGGGAGGTTGCTGTTTATTTGCAAAACAGGGTTACGTTTTCCAGCTCTGTTCAAAACCAGAGTTATCTAAGTGGCGATTCAGAAAAGTTAATATAAATGGACTTACACCATATATTAGTCAAATTCAATAAGATTTCAGCATTGACATTCTTTTCTAGCTACATTTATACTGCTTTTCATGAGCTAACCTGATGTGGTCCAGAAAACCAGATTTGGATGCTGTATGCACTGCAATGTTTTGAAAGTCCATGCTCAGCCATGTGCAATAAGTTAAAATCCTCTCAGACCTCCAGGTTGCGTAGACACTGTCCAAGGGAAGAAAAAACCCAGCTGGGCTGTGAAGCGTGATGACCTGTGGGACAGTGTTGTACCCACCCATGAAGGATGAGGTAGTATTAAGAGATATGGCATGAGACCAGATCATTTGTCTTACACTAGGCAACACCCCTTACACTAGGTCTTACGGAGACTGTCCTGGGCAACTTCCTAGGCAGCAGATATGTCAATGTCCGTGAATACCTAACTTGGAGTGAAATAGCCCAAAACACATCTCATAAATCAAGATAAAATACAAATAAGCTGCAGCTTATTGTGGACAGGGCTGTTCCAAATCCTCCTGCAGGTCATACATGGACTGACCACACTGAACATAGGATTAGGTCAGTGCTTTGCATTTTGGCATGTTTTTATTTGTTTACTTTCAAATTATATCACCACAGCCAGGAACTAGTAGGAGGTGAGGATCTAGCTCGCTTGCTATTCAAGGACAGTGCCTGAAGTGCTGCAGCTCACTGTTCTCACTGTCTGAAGATATACCATTGCGGCTCTTTCCACAGCAGTCTTGGACACTCACCATGTACTGAAGTGTGGCTACACACACTCTTGTGACCTGATTAACTGTATTTTCCCCCAGAGGTCTATTCTGAAGCTCCTGGCAGTGAGGAAAGCACTGCCAGTTCTCACTATCTGTTTTTTTAATGGGGTGCTGACTCTGCTACCCAGTGACCCTGAAAGGGGCAAAGGGCAGAAGTCACCAGTTTCCCTGCTAAGCTCAGATCTTGAGGCATCTAAAAAGAAAGCTCCAGAGAGCTTATCACATCTCTTACTGAAGATTTATTAATTGCAGAAACGTAAATCCCGTTCAAGAATTCTGACTTGGCTCTTCCCATTGCAGATATTTGCGAGCTGTGTCGGGGAGGGGGAGAACTGTTGACCTAACAAAGACTGCAACTATGAGCATCAGGAGAAAGCTCTCAGTCAAACTTTCTACAAATATTATGTGGAAAATCTCTTGACCTGTGTTTACGTAACAGCTTTAGCTGTGATTATCTGTGAGCTCAGACCATTCTTGCATGAACTGAAGGACAGAATCTCATGAGTGGCAGCTGCAATAGATGCACATCCTTTATCCCTGGACACAGAGATGGATGCGAACTGCTCACTAAATAACCATTCACTTCTCTGAGGGTCCTTAAATGCTAAAATGCCCACATAGGATTCCACTTCCTGCAAGAACAACTTAGGTTACTGGCAGCTCAGGGAAGAAAAAGTAAACAGCATAAGGTCCGTTTTCCCATCTTTAACATCTATTGCTTTTCTTACCTTGGATTGAAAAGAAAAACATTAAACTACAGGATCAAGTCTCTGAAATGTGTTTTCATTAACACTGGAGAGAGCAGAGCCAGGCAGGGACAAGGTTACTGTGAGATGTTAATTAACTGCCCGCTTGACCCTGCCTGTGACCCAGAGTGAGTTTGTGTATATAATTTATTTCACACATGACCTGCTCTTACAATCCTTTTCCCACAATGCCAACCAGACTATACGGTAACCTTGGGCTCTGCTTCTGATATTAACTGCTCTGCGGTGTGCTGAAGTCAGTACAAGAAATATGTGTGTGTGTGCCCGTGCACGTGCGCACGGGTGGGATGGGGAGCATCCTTTGTCTTAGTGAAACAGCTCATGTTTCTGAGGCAAATTGTGTCTGGTCGATGGATTAACAGAACTTGCCTTTTTCTGGGTCTATCCATTTACAAATGAGGCATAACCACCGTTCCCTCTGTTAACTTTAATTAATGCCCACAAAACTAGAGTCAGTACCACACACAGCTTAAAAGCTGTTGCGCTGAGCAACAACTTTAAATATCTAGGAGTCATGGGAAGCAACACTTAATAAGGACCTTATTGTACCAATGGCTTGTGCTGCTGAACGGGGAGAAAAGCACCTGAGAGTGAACTGGGGGCCACACAGCAGCCAGGCAAACAGCAGCGCATCGTGTGGTGCAGGAGTGGGCATTTTCCCTGTCGAGGTGGAATGGGGAGGTACGTTTCCTCCCATCCATGCAGGAGAACCTACAAGTCTCAAATCTTAATGGTACTGCCAAAACTTAGCAGTACTGAACTGCAACACATGTGCATCATGTTGAAACATCATCCAGGAGAGCTAACATAGCACCTTGCCAGTTTTCTGCCCTGGTTCCCTTCCATAGAGGAGCGTGCGGTGGGGCATGCAGGGGGCATGCAGAGCTCTCCCTGACACACATGCAGGCTTGGGCCAGAGTGAGCAACCACGCTGCTCCGCTCAGAGCAGACTAGGACCTTAGTGAGGACAGTGGGTGCACGTAAACGCACCCACTGACCCTTTTCCAGGTTCTGATTTAGCAGCAGTTTGATGGATGGATGGTTTCGTACCCAGAACCAAACATCCACAATTTGCATGACAACAGGAGTAAAATCCTGCCACCACACACGCAAATATCCATGCTTCTGACTTGGATTATTTTACGGCTTTGCAGCTTCTGGCTTTGAGCATGGTCCCACTGTGCTGAGCTATACAAATATAGAATAAAAAGATAATCTTTTTTTTTCCAATCTAACTACACAGCAATGAACAATAGGCAGGTTAAGAAGCAGGAAACACTATGATGGTATTGCTCACCATGTAAGGCAAGACAAACGGCTTGTTTCATATTAGAGTAAAGGGGAATAGGCACAAATAAGAAGTGACATGCTCAGATGGTCTTCCCCCAAGTCTAGCAAAGTGTGGAATGGGAAAATTTTGCAGGTGTGACAACCTGCAACCTTCTCCATTCATAATAGTCAATGAAATCACGAGAACTTTCGCTCTCTTGGGGTGATGACAAAGTGATTTAGAGATATTATACCAAAAGCACCAGCAAGTTTCAGATATGGCCTGGGTTGACACTGAAGTCCAGGTAAAAGCCCAGATGTTTTGTCAACTGTTACTCTGATTACGGTGTTTCCATCCAGTGAGAAACAGCTATAAAAGAGTTAATGCAGTGCAAGGCTCATCACAGACTAACCCCCAGGTCTTTTGCCTTCCTTTATCCAGTTTGACTGCTGCAGATAGCTGAGTCATCTCATTTAAAGGTGGTTTGGCTATGTCTAAAAACTCTGCCCGTTGTCAGCTCTGTGCTGCACCCAGTGACTGCTGAGCAGAGGTGCCCCCAGGTAACAAATTGAAGTTTCCAAAGGATTAAGGAAAAAATTGACTGAAATGTTCCAAGGGGAAGATTAGTCATTGTGTGTTAAACATGTTTAGCATGAACTAATGATTAGACAAACGCAAAGAAAGCCACAGGTAAGAGGTAATTAAATGAGGTTCTTGCAGTATATTGGCTGCTTCTCAATTCCAGATCAAATGAGGCACATTATACTCTTAACAGGCAGCTATTTTTCTTCTACAGGTGCTAACTGAACCTAACATTAAATACAGAGCGAAGAGCACTCTGCAGTGTGGAGTATTAAAAAAAAAGAAAAGAAGGAGCTTCAGTTTTGAAACTGATGCTATAAATCAATTTGCCAAGGAAAAAAAAAAAAAAGATTAAGCCTAACAAGCTTCAGGGGAAGTAAACAAGCACATTGTTTGCTGTTAGAAAGTGTTTGCTTGGTGCAATGTGTCTTTTAGGTCACCATGCCTGCACAGGTAATTACAGTGAACTGCTCTTATTTGCAGGATACATCTGGTATATACTGCCATAGATTCTCACCACTCCATCATGGAACCTGAACAGCCAAAAGCTGGTGAAGTGTGTGGGTTTTTAAAGAGACGAACGTAGAATAAGGACATCCATAAGTGTGACTCAAGGCCATGGGATTAATCTGGCTACAGCACCTTCTTCCCATAGCACAGAAAAGCATCGTGTCTAGGTGAATCTGTTCTTCCCAAACTGAGGGATCTTCCCAGCTGAACTAAATAGAAGGGGTCTAAAGGAAGCCTGGAAAATGCAATAGTTATAATTTATTATTTTAATTGGCTAGGCACTTTGCAGCCAAACAGGAAGGTATAGTCTCCACATGGAAAGTCTCTATAGGCTTTTTGGTGGGTCACTCTTTAACCTACATGAAGCTTTGTGGTCCCTGAATACAAGAATCTTTAAAGTACAAGTAAGGAAATTCAACAGGGTTTATGATGCTTAAAAAAAAGGAAGATGGTGTTTATATGAAAAGATCAAGGCAGTGCCAAAAGAGGGAACTGCATATGACTCTCTAGTAATGGCGACAGTGAGAGTGAGATTGTAGGGATATCACATAGGTTAAGAACTGCTCATTAGGAAGTTGTGCTCGTTATGATGAATTACCACGGCGGTGCCTAAGGCCCTTAAATGAGGTACAATTTTGCCATGCAGCATGTGGAAACACAACCAACAGAGAGAAAAAGCGCTGGGTCATTCAGAGAATTATTTGGGCTATGTTTATGGAGAAGGCTGGTTCCTAACCTGCTGAAAACTAGGGCCGGGTGCTTGATGGAGTACAATAGGGTATGAACAAGAAACATTTCTTGTTTTAACCCTAGGGAGTGACCTGGGCCAAACAACACCTACGGATCTGCCCCACTAGCCTCTGACATTCAAAACCTCCAACTTAAACAAGAAGTAGCAGAGGGAATCAATTCTGAGGCATGTTCCAGAGTCAAGCTCTCCCACTGCCATTTGTGTCCTTGAAAAAACTCCTCCCAAGCCTCTAATCACATCTTTAATGTAGCAGGATGCGTCGTGTAAACAGATGAAAATTAATTGTGCTGAATTCTTCAGGAAGGTATCACTCCCAGACAAATCTGCTCATCTCTTAAGTGCTTTGCAAACATCAGATGATTATAAAGGCTTAAGGCTAAACCCTCTATACTGGAAAGCTGCTTTGGGAAGGCATGGCGGGGGGCTGTGGTTTCCTGAGCAAATCTATTTGTTCACCAGGTGTCAGCACAGTGCAATATTTCATTTCTCCGGGGATCAATTGTCAATAATATGACTCTGGTTACTCAGTTGTTAAATTGCTTCCTGATGTGTGTTTAATGCAGTCTGTAACTAGCCCTTTTTGCTATAATTTCTTTCGTTAGTGCTCAGTTGTGTTTTTCTTTGTTTGGTGAAATGGTTCCTTGCCTTATTAGGCTGTGCAACCACTTGATTATTTTTTCCATCATTTTCCCAGAAAAAAAAATATTTAATGTTGCAGTAAGAACAGAGTCTGAAAAGAAATTAATGCTGCACCATGTAACTCCGAGTGATAAATGTCTTAAAGACATTTAGAAACATGATTCAACCCTTAGATGATCTTTTAGTTATTGGTATTCTAGTCCTTATAGTTTTAGGTCCAGATTTAAAGGCATTTAGGCAACGGATCTCCAGTAAAATCAAAACAACATGTATCTAGTACCTATCTTTGATTCAGATTTCCATCCGCGAGCTCTCAGCTGGTGTTGAATGCTGAAGCCAGACCTGCCTTTACCCCTGTAAAAGATAGCCAGGCAGGGGGAGAAGGAAGAGAAGAGATACCCCTTGAAAGGCAGAAGACGTGCTCTCAAACGTCTACTCTGCTCAACCTGGAAAGATGCTTTCTTAAATCCCGGAAAAGAACCGTGAGTCTCAGACCTTTCTATAAAGACATCTCTTAAAACCTCTTCCTGGAGCTATTCCATTTTGTGCAAATAAATATACATTGGAACAAGTGCCTGACCTTGCCTCCCCCCTCCAGGCCCCTGGACAGTACTCTAATGACCAGACAGTAACAAATTTTTTGGCCTGTTTACTCTTAGGTGCATTGGATATCAAATTATTTATACAAAACAGGGCAATTTCAGTAGGATTAATTTATCCAAACTGACCCAGCAGCCTTGTGATTACAGCAATCTCTTTGACAGCAGGAAACCCACAGCTAGTTCTCTGCTTCAAACCAAACAGCAAAAGGAAACAAAAACAGGTTTTCCAAATCCCTTAGCTACTGAACAGTGGGGCAAAATCAAATCAGGTCCCTCTTGAAAGGGCTTATCCCAGACTTTCTTTTTATGTACAGTGATGTCTCAGCAATATGTTTGGGCATGCCTAGAAGATAAGATCTTTCCAGGCTTGCTGGGGTGTCATCAAAGTCTCAGAGCAGCATCAGCATCTGGATGACCGTGTGCACGCCCACTGGCAGACAGTAGCACCTGGAAAACATTGTTGACAGAAAACTGGGTAGTACAGGAATATAAGTCATGTGGGAAAGAAGTGAGATTTGGAAATCCTGGCTGTACCTGAACATCAGGATTCAGTATATAAGATAGCTATTGGATAGCTATACTTTTGCTATACCTGTTCAGATCAGGTGCAGCTTTTTGTTGTGCTTCTATCAACACATTTTACATTGTAGACTGACTTGACACCAGAATGCTTGTGACTCTGGGCCTGGTGACCTAAAATGTAGTTTTCTGCATTTTATCTGAACAGTTTGTTTGTTAATAGTCAGCCTTGCTGTTCCCATTACAAGGAGAACTTGACGTTGCCTTGGGCTTTTCTTTTGTTGCAAGACCGCTTATTTACAGAAAGTGCACGTACAGTCCTGTTTCTCTCTGCTCAGGAGAGATTTTTTTTTCTTTCCTTGATTTCTGAAGACCACGTGCCAGCACTCTTCCCATAAACCTTCTCCAAATTGTCTCACTGATCCTTCTGGAAGTATTTTCTGCTAATCCACTGCTTTCTGCTGTGTCCTGTATTTGATTGTGGGCTGTTTCTAGTTCTGTCTAATCTATGCCATCGCTGCACCTCTATAATTGCACTGGTATGTTCAGCAACATTCATCTGTGATTTTGGCTGGTGACTCCTGTTGCTCAAGATACTTGACTTTGGAAAAAGTTTAGTGCCTTACATTTCTGCTAAAGGAAGGACAGACACGGCCATCAGCTTTAGCCAATTGCTACCCAACGTTCAGCATAACAGTACTTGAAATAAAAATGACACCAGGATAAAAACAAAACAGATGAGTCTGCACATTTATATTTCAATGCTGCTTACCAGTGTTATGCAAGACATCTAATTTTCTTGGGACAGGCTGGAAAGAGAGAAAAACTGAAAGAGCTCAAACTTTTGGAAGTATTTTCCAAGTTTTATCAGGAAGGAGCTAGAACCATTCTCTTTAGTACGCTCACGGCTATACGAATGCATTAAATTGCCTTTTTGGTCAGCTGGAAACACAGTCTGGAACTGAACAGATCCAAAATCCACTAAGTCACAGAGGACATTTTTATAGACGTTGGTGGACTCTGGGTAAGAATTTGAGGATGCAAGTAGAAAATCCAAGCATCTGCAATGAATGCCATTGAATAGGGTGAAGGAAATTCTACCCATGAACGCCACAGCTGGAACTGCTGTAAGGCACTTGTTTTGACACTTAGAAACACTTTTTTTGGCAAACCTATCCCTTAATGAGGGAGGTCACAAAAGATTTGCCAATGTTGCCTCAAGTTTTGAAGCAGTTTCTTCATCTTAGAAATGTTCTGGTAAATCTTGGCTGAAGTCTGGAACAACGTTATGGGGAACTGGATGTTTCTTTTTTATTTTTAATTCCTCTGAGAACACCGCATTTTCTTTTTTTGTAATGACAAGGGAATGCAACACTGCATCTCCTTTGGAGGTGGGGTTTTTTTTAACACTTTGTCTTTTTCAGGCACAGTGAAGGCTATAACAGAACTCCATTTTTGCACTGTGCTGCTCTGAGATCCTGTGTAATGGACTAGGAAATCATGCATGCTGTTTCCATTAAGATACCTTCAGATACTCCCACATATAATCCTAAATGTGCCTAGAGCAGCTGATGTACTAGGACAATATCCTAATATATTACCTTACTACAGAATTTACCAGATCTTTGCTGGCATTTACAGCCCCTCCGAACATCCACCTTTCTGCCCACTTTTGTTACAAATCTGCTTAGACTGCAGGGTTTAAGTGGCAGGGGCTTTTTTTTTGTTATGTATTTCTACACCATCCACTACAGAGGGGCTTTGATCCATTTTTGAGGCTTCTAGGCTTCACTGAACCAAAATCATTATGAATATGAAAAGACGATGATATAGCGAGCAAAGGAATGAGAACACATATGAAAGCATGTTCAAATCAAGAGAAAGCTGGTAAAGCAGACTCAGAAAAGCCCAAATATTAAGAGCATATAAATGACAGGAATATCCTGGTTTGCTGTGGTCTATTTTCTAGTAATGCAGGTAGTTGTACCACGTAGTCTTGTTCACAAACCCATCATGCTGCATCTTAAGACCAAACAGGTTTCTTTTACCAGCATTTAAGTTTCTCAGCTTTAAAAATAAATATTTATTAAGGCCATTTTGCTGTATTTCTAGAAGGTTGTACAGGCATTTTGTGTACCTTGACATTCTCGAGCATTTGAAAATGCTGTGTTAGACCTTGTCAGGTTCTTTTAAAAACAGCACGGTTGCACAGCTCCAGCACTATGGTTTGCAGACCTATTCAACTCCATAAATTAGAGTTTATACAGGTACAGAAATTACAATCAGGTTTTCCTGAAAGGGAAAGTGAGTAGGGGCATGGCCAGCAGTGAAAGGAGCTGGCAATTGGCTTAATGCATCCTTGGTCTCCCTCTTCTGGCTCAGCTTGAAGGAGCGCACTTCATCTGCGATGTGCTGCAGCTCACCATCACTGCTACTGCCAGGTGGTGAAGGGGACTTTGTGAAGAGGACATGTCGAGAACCTATTTTCCAGCACATGGCTACAAGTACCAGCATAGAGCACAGAGCAGTGGGCATTTTTCACTCTAGCTCTCCCACCTTCCTCCCAGTTTTTGTGCACTGGCTTGAAACTTTGAGAAAATCACCAGATATGTCTTTAATACACACAGAGAGAAAAAAAATGAAGGAGATTTGGAAATATGAGCGGGTAAATATATACAGGTTGTGACCCTAGATGTCCTGATGTAGCTGTTAATGCTCAGCTCTGGCTAACTTGCACGTTTTACACGCTTGCCAGCACTAAGGGCTTAGAAACTCTAATACTCAGTTACTAAGTTACTGATCATTAAAACATCCACAAAGGCTTTTCTGCACTTTTTTATACTGTTACAAGTCATTCTGTCAGCAAAATCAGATGGGGATTTGAGTTTCCTCTAAAGGGATTTTGACATGAAGAGCACATTTTGGATTCTTCCTCTTTACTTTTGGCTTTCTGAGCCTTTCTTTCGCAAACAAGCCACTAAGTAGTTTTATTTCTTTGAAAAAAATAAAAATGTGAAGGCTACAGCTGTTAGCATCTGGTTTTAAAAAACGCAGTATCAGACTTTTGTGCCTCACAGAAGTGTGTTTTGAAGTTAGGCATGAAACTGTGAGAAACAGCATCACTCATTTGAATTGACTTCCTTTTCCCAACACCTGGCTTACAGATATGTGACATTTAGAAGGGAATTTGGCAATAGACCCAAAAAAATGGATTTTAGTAGGGAGTGTAAGCTCTAAGCCTCAAAAAGATAGACCAGCAGGGAAATGGTTTGTCTATATTTTGGGATTGCTGCCTATGAAAGACAGGGACTTGTAACCCACTGTTTGACTGCGGCTGGTACAAGTCCTCCTTCTGTAAAAACAGACGTCTTTGGGACTTTTTACTTGAAATGTTATGTGACAATCATCTGCCTATAGATAGAATATATTTGGGCCCCTCACGACAAGAAGGACATTGAGGTGCTGGAGCGTGTCCAGAGAAGGGCAACGAAGCTGGTGAAGGGCCTGGAGCACAAGTCTGATGGGGAGCGGCTGAGGGAACTGGGGTTGTTTAGCCTGGAGAAGAGGAGGCTGAGGGGAGACCTCATCACTCCCTACAACTACCTGGAAGGAGGTTGTAGCAAGGTGGGTGTTGGTCTCTTCTCCCAAGCGATAGGACCAGAGGAAACAGCCTCAAGTTGTGCCAGGGGAGGTTTAGATTGGACATGAGGAAAAATGTCTCCATCGAAAGGGTCGTGAAGCATTGGAAGAGGCTGCCCAGGGAAGTGGTGGAGTCACCACCATCCCTGGAAGTATTTAGAAGACGTGTAGATGTGGTGCTTAGGTTTAGTGGTGGACTTGGCAGTGTTAGGTTTAAGGTTGGACTCGATGATCTTAGAGGTCTTTTCCAACCTAAATGATTTTATGATTCTATGATTCTATAATAGCAATATCAGAAAAGCTGTACTTGTTTTTGCTGTGCTGCCTACTACTGCTTTTGATTTTTCATTATTGTGTGTGTCCTCATTGATGTTTTATGCGTGAAAGAAAAACAAGACTTTTGAAGTTTGGAAAAGAGCCTGTTCTAAGTATGCCGTAGTTTGAATTGCCTATCAGCTTTTCTGGCTTTGTACTTATACGTGCTTTGGGGAGACGTGTGGCACCTATGGAAGAGTCCTGCAAGAACCTGTGTTTGACAGGAACTGCAGCCCAACCCAGTATTTGCTGAACGAGTTGACTTTTTTATGCCATTATTGGGATTTCAGAATTTAAAAAAAAATAAAAGATCAGGACAAATAAGGGAAGACTATTCTCAGCTTAAACCTGACAAGGTATAAGCCACCAGTTCCTATGTGCAGCTGTACATTGGTACCTAAAAATCAGTGCCACTTGCTCAACTACCTCTCTCACCAAGGTAGAGGGATTACTGTTTGCTGCAGCCCAGATAAAAGTTGGTAGCAAGATTAGAAATTAGAAACTTAGGAAAAAAAAATAACTGTAGCAAGATTAGAAATGGGTCTCACTTTGTTAGGGAAGGGGAAAGATGGCTTTAAGACAAGATCTCTTTAAGTTGTGGATTTAGGAGCACAGGGATGTAAATTGTGCCCTTTACAGAAGCAGATTTCTGAGTAATTGTATCTGTAGGCAACAGTGCCCGTGACCAGCCAGCCAGCTGTGATGGGGCACAGTTTGTGTGCCGTTTCTTGTGATTCTCTGAGGTCTAATTAGAGCAACACTGAGTGCATGAACTAACCCTAGAGGGCTCTCACGACTCAGAAAGAGACTGTTCTTAGAAAAGAAAGGATTGCAGTATGAGAGGAGAGCCTTTTAGTTCAAGCTGTGAATTTTCTCCTTTGAAAAAGAAACACCTGCTACTATTGTGGGTGTATCTTTATAATTATATATGTGTATTGGCAAGAGTTTTGGTGCAACATTCCTCAGTTAGAAATATAGTTAGGAAGTCTTTGGTGTTTTACTATGCTTTTCTCCTTTCCTTTTCTTTTCTTTTTTATTCAGGGAGAGAATTTTATGAAACAGTAAACAGGACTTTTGAATACATTTGGCAAATCTGTTGACAATTTCATAATAAAATATTAAATGTCAGTTGATGAGCTTCAATTGTTGGAGGCCTTTGGGAGAATCATAAAAATAACTGTGAATTGGAAAATGCAGAAGTAATACATCTTCCCTTCATTCAGATGATCTTGATCCTAAAAAAGGCAAACACAAATATAAGATCTGTGATAAAATACCATGAGGGCTGCAGACTTTCAGAAATAGCACATTATGTGTATATTAGACATTAAATTCTCCAAAGCAGAGCAGCTAAGTCAACCTTTTTAGGCTTTTTGACATACAAAAGCTGTATGAGTCCAGCTCTAACAACAGAAATGATGTTTGTCTGTATGGGCCATGTATTTAGTAAGAAGATTTACAGCTGGCTTATTTTTGAGCCAGCATAAGATCTGCTGCTGTTACTTGGAGTACAGTTATGCCAGTTATGTCCTCACTGCGAAGGGCTGTGTCAGCAGGTGATGTAGCATCCCATGGTGAGGATCCCAGCATTTATAGGAGCAGGTAGGTCACTGGAGCACAAAGTTTTGCCGGGCACTGTGGGTCAGTCAAAGACCTTTCTCATTCGAGGAGGGGGGGTTCATTCAAGGGACACAACAGCTGTGTTTTGCTGGCTTGCACCAAACCATTGCAAAACACAACAGGACTTTGTAGTGAAGATGAAGCCTAAAAATGGTGTTAAGTTTATTGGTTAAAAAGGTGGTTTACCAAGTAGTAGCAGTTGCCAAGGTCATGGCAAAGGAGAAAAAGACAGAGTGGGACCAACAAGGAGGGGGAGTGAGAGTTAAGGTTTGGTGCATCACCTCTGATAAAACTTGGTGTGCCCCAGCCAGATACTTCTCAGATTTTATCTCCCTCATAACCTTACCTTTAAACTACAAATATTATTTAATACTTCCACACTCTTGAACTTATGGGGCCAACGATAGGTCCCATTAATCATATTTACCTAATCGATAACACTCTCTTAGCACAGTTTAATGTGCTGGGCAATTTTTCCATATCTGCTGCCTATATCTGCAATTAAACCCTTGAACTTAAAAGTGATCTGATTAGGGAAATAATTCTGTAGCATTAAGAAAACTTTACATTAAGGATTTTCAAGTGAGTATTTGTACACTAGCGATTATAACCCTAATGAAGATGTTATGTTCTGCTCCTCCAGAAGAGAAAGCCCTGGTCTCAACACTAAACTAGTTGCAAGCTTTTATTTTTCCTGACATTCTAATTATATATGAGAACAAAACCAAGACAGCACTCCTGGCATCTGAGATGGAAATTCTGCTCCTTTTTTTAAAGAAAAGTATGGCAAGAAATTGTTTGCAGCCAAGCTGGAAAATCCCACATTATTATTCAGGATTTGTTTGTTTGTTTTAGAAAAAGCAGGAAAGTATCAATGCCAGGCATATTACCTTGATTAAACTATATTGGCTGATCAGAAAACATGTTAATAACATGGCTAAAGCATTGAAGATAACTTTGCTTGGGTAGCAGTGTACTAAAACCAAACAAACGTGTAAAATCAAAATAAAACAATAAAACTAATCTGCTAGGTGGATAGATTTTTTTCCAGAAACATGACAAATTCCTTAGGAATAAGAGCTGCCTTATATTTTAGGGCCTGGAGTAAAGTACTCATAACCCTTTTGCCTTTTGAAATGTTCACCCTCAGTTACTATTCACAGGCATCAGAAATTGTGTAGCACTAGTAACAGCAAAGAGGAAAACTTTTCCTCTCTGTGGCAATTTTCTCCCGTTAAAGAAAACAGTATCACACAGAAAGCAGTAGGAGAAAGTAGCTATTACCATCTCAAAGTTAGCTGAACAAAAAACAGAATGATGCTGTTGCTGCTGGAGGTTAGTGAGTCGAATCTTACTGTGATATCCGCTGGGGTATATCACAACATTAAACCAGGATTCTTATTAAGGGGAGCATTCCTATAAAACATAAAGATTTCATCTGAAATAACAGCTGGGCTAGGAAAGAACATGCAATCAGAGTTTGTTCTCTTGAAAAAGAGAGAGGAAGTTTGCTGGTAAGGGATATTATTTCACAGCATAGGAAGGGCTGATTGGCAAAAGGAGCTGATTCATACATACCTTGCAGAAGTTACGGTTTGAATATGCACTTCTAAAAGCATCAATCTCTGCAAATACCATGCAGTGGAAAAGAGCAACCAAAATTCAGCTAAAAAACTTACAAGTTGCAATCTTGTAACTAATTGCTTCTAAACAGAAGAAGAGACACTATGGGACATGGGCATTTATTTATTTGTTTTTCTTCTATTCCACTATATATCACCTTCCAGCCTCCAATCCTTCCTACCTTCCTGCAAGATGAATATGATATAAATGCCATCCACTAGTTAAAAAGCTACACACATAAAAAAATGACCAGTTGCAAAGTAAAGACTCTTTTCTGAATGGCTCAAGTTAAGCATACTGTGCAAGTCTTACTTCAGGCCCTAAGTATTACAGTATGTGAAGGCATGAAAATCACCTCTTCTGGATAACACAAACTTCACAGGCAAGTCACAGGCAACCCATAGCTTGTCCCAGCTCTCTAGGCAATACTTACAAGTACATTTTCAGGAATGATAACCCAATTGCCAACGGCCGAGTATTATTTCTAAAAATAAGTTCCAGTGTTGCTCTTACCATTTAATGGCTACTCAGAATGTGTTTAAATAAGTATTACTGTATTAATTATATAAACTCAAATTCAATTTTTTCCTTGTTTTGTCAGCCTGAAATCCAGCTGTAGAGGAAATCCTGCTCCTCCTTGTAACTCCAAAAGGGGTCTAGTAAGTCCATGATGTAAGTATAAGATGACTATCTTTAAAGAGGTGGTGAGGAGATACGGGATACTCAGTGCAGGTTGCTGTATTTCATTGCTGGATTCAAACATGTCTCTATTGAACAGGCCAAAAAAAAAGAGTTTTCAGAGGCTTGTAACAACGTAGATTGTAGGAGAATAGCAAAAACACCAATCTGACAGGTTTCATGTGTTTGCTTCAAAGAATGAGATGAGTAACAGTAAAATGGATGTGGCTTTGGTTTTGGTTTTGACTTTTTTAAAAATACTGTTTCAGGCTAGGCAAACAGAACATAACTTCTTTAATTAATTTCTCCTGAAGCACATAGAACACTTTAGAGAAAAATTAAGGGAAAGAAGAATCAACTGTCCCCTCCTCATCTTATCCTTCTTTAGCCCTAGGAAAGCAAAATAGAATAGCTCGAGGCTGCTGGAAAATGCCAGGATGGGAAACTTCAGCCCAAATTGATTATAGTTCTTATTTTAGATGACCTTAATTTTTGCAAGGTACTTTTTGCATCGCTGTCTACTGACTATATCAATCTCACTGTGTTAATATCTTCCTACCTACACTGATTTAACAAACTCCTCACAAAGGGCCATTATTGGACACTGGTGGTACTGCAGAATATAAATTAAGAATTAGCAGGCTTCTCTTTCTGTCTCTAAAATCAGTTGATCTGTTTGGGAGCTCTATGCAGGTATTAGAACAGAGCTTTTTTTGTGTTTGTACTCATTGTCAGATATCTTAGGCATTGTGAAATTTCAGCCACAGCTGCAATAAAAGAGTTCCTGGAACTGGGGTCAATTTTCTGCTTTCCTGCGATGTTTTCTCACTGCACATCCTTTAATTTCATGCAATTGCTCCAAGATGAGGCAGATTATGGATGAGATCCTTTGTAAAACTGAATATTTTGGCCTGGAAAACATGACAGACCGCATTGTAGGTAAGGAAAGCAACCTCAGGTAAGACTGAAAAAAAAAAAAAGGCAAGGGAAGTTTTAAATTATAAGTAAACCCTTTTTTAGTTAATGAAAGAAGTGTCTCTTTAAAAATACAGAACAAAAAAAATTTCCCTTGTCTCTGCATGCATCTGCTTTATCTCCATCAAAGCTGTTGGCTTTCTTCACCCATGAGGTCACAGACTGCAGCACATCTGGAGGATTGTTTCTGGTCTGCAGACCAAGCTGACATCGAGGAGCAGCTAAGCCCACAGGTCCCCAGGTTCAAACTCCTGGAAAGCCAAGCAGATTATTTCTAGTCTTAAGCGAAAAGCAGAGAGGAAAGAAGTGGTCACTTGTGCTTAGGACACTGAACAGATGTGCAGAAGACTTGGGGTTCCTGCCTTGATTTACACTGAGTGGCCTATGAAGACCGTTTAATTTGGGTGCCCAAAGTATTATCACGCAAAAAACCTCGAGATGTCCCATAAAATGGGTTGCATGTGATAGGAGGCAGAGAAACTGCTCCTGAAGAGGCAGCATAAAAGATTATGATTAGTGCTTTTACCATTTCTCAGTTGAGGCAAAATAATATATTGAGAGCCTTTTTGTAGTCACCTCCATCAGTGTATGACAGTTTCCCAGTAATAAATGGAAACAAAATTCAAGTGCACTTAGTAAACGTGCTAGGGAGAGACCAACTGTTTTCCATACTAAAATTCTCAGCCTTGGTCATTTTAACTGAAGCCTTACCGCATTTCTGTAATGCAATGTTTGATAAGAAAACTCCTTAGCAAAAACCTCAGATCAATATCTTCTCTAATGATCCTGTCACTGTCTTTGTCATTCCTCCTTTGAAGCAATTCCCTTTCCTTTATGTACAAATCTGTATTTTACGCTTACTTTTTCTTTCATTGCATACAGCACTATGGATAAGAGTGGGAAAGAACCAGCGAATACGTGCCATAACATGAAGCAGTTATAAAACAATAGTTCAGGCAGCCTTGGAATGGAAATAGAAAATACATATTAAATCAATCAGAAGTGACTTTGGTCAACAAGAATGAAAAACAAGTTATCGGGACGGCGTCTGGGATGCCTGTCAACCTCTGGTTCGGTGTAATGTTTTTTCATGGCACTTATTCAAACGCACTGTTACAGCACGGTCAGAGGCGGCACAAAGAGCTCGCGTGAATTGCAGCAGCCTTCGTGCCTGCCACGTGAGCCACGCTGATCAAGACCACCTGAATATTTGGCCCAATGATTGTGTTTTCTGGGGACAAGTAGTCAGATTTCAAAACACTGAGTGGAAATTAATTTTAAAGGATGTTATTTTGGTCCGTTGCAATGCAAAACTATGCAGGTTCCTTTTCTCTCTTTCTCTCTCTTTTAACACAACAACAACAATCCTTGCCTTTGGGGATCCGTTTTAATTAACAACATTCTCTGGTTGCATATCAAAGAGCTGGGGAAAGAAAATGAGTCAAAACCTGAGCTTTTGGACCCTAGGAGTTTCTCCATCCTGCTAAAATTACAGGAAATAAAAAATGTTTATTCCTTTTGCTTTTGCACATAAAATATTCCAGAAGAATTCAGCTCAACCCAGTTTCTTGTTTCGGACACATCATTAACAACTATTTTAAAAATGTATAAGAAAGTGGGCAAGTACAAACAACTTTTTCCTGGCTGTCTCCTGCCGTTTTCCAACAAGCCACAACTTAGGAACATCCAGGAATATCTGTGTTTCTACAGCTGCTGAGAGCAAGAGTAGGAGGGCAAAAGGACTCAGTTTAGTGTTTCTCCATAGCACATGAGCCAAGATCTGGCTGCCACAACCCTCTCTGGAAATTTCTTATTAATTGCAGTAATTTCATTTCCACTTCTGCAAATCTGAGGCTTTTATTATTGGGAACAAAACGATTTATTGTTCTTCAGAACATAATGATTTCCTGATTCTTCCTTCTCTCTTTCCCAGGTTTAGACACTGTAGGCATCCCCCACAGCCACCTCCAGAAAGGTTTCTTTGAGGAATTCAGCGTATTTTGAAGGTCACAGAGGTGCCCACTACTCTTCCTCTGATAACCTGAGACAGGGCCACGGCCAACAATTTCCTCCCATGCATTCACTAGTGGAGGGATTATAATTTTCAGAAATTCCCGACTGGGAATATTTGACCAAATTTGAAAACCAGATTTACTTTTCAATGTTATCCTTACAGTTCCCTTTAAGCAACATAATATCTTGAAAGTCTTTCTATATATTCCCTGATAGAGAACTTCTTATGCTATCTCTGATTTTTAACATGCTAGCTGTTCAAAAGCTGGAGTTTGATGTTAATAACATATCAAACAAACCCTATCCGTACTACTGAAAGTGATGATTCATTCCCAGGGCAGAAGGAATTTTACATGATTAGTACCAAGAGAATAAGGAAAATTCCTTCTGGCCTCAAATTCTATGAATATCTATATTTTCCATGATCATTTCTTTTTGACTTACAAACATTATTACAAGGTTGTCAAAGGAAACAGATCACTGCAGTTTATAAATAGCTTAAAGCATGCAGCAAACATGGCACTGTTATCGAGGCACAGAGAGAAGTCATATTCATCAAAGTAATACTTTCAGGATATTTTTAAGTGGTCACACTCCTAATTTGCACTCTACAGGCATGAATTCTGTGAAACTATGAGGATTTCTTTCTTTTTGATAGTGTGCAAGCAATTGAAGTTCCTTCAGCTAAAACTGAGTAATAAAGTCATTGCTGATCAGACTACCAGTGTCTTTTTCAAGTTATTCCAAGAAGCTAAGAGCTCATTGAGTCATCAGACTTGTCCAGAAATCACACAGTTAAACACCTTTTCTTGCACAACACAAATATTTAGATTTGTGTCATTCACAGCCTGAAAGGTCAGGACTTAGCTCTTTAGGGACAATCAATGCATCAAACCCTCCTCCAAATCAATTAGTTGCTCACATGAGTTTAGAGTCTCCAGAGAAACCTTTGTGCAATCTTGCCCCCAGTGTGCTGCAAAATCACTGGATTAATCTGTGACTAGAAAAGCTCACAGATATCAGATTGCTGCCTCTCAGGGCAAAGACATTCTTTCCTCCAAAGAAAGAGTAATTTCAGTCTTTTTAATTATGTTTCAGAGCCAACAAACACAATCTCTTTTTTGTTAGGATATGGCTACAGTCAAATACAGTCAACTTCAGCAAGAAGGATAAGGCCATGTGCCTTTTCAATAATTTTTGGATGATTTTTCCATATTCTGAGAACTGGACAGCCTGGACCTTCTATTGTTTTGTGTTGTGTCTGCACAGGACATCTAGTCTGAAACATTCACCTGAACAATTAATTTGCCAAAACTTATCTACCTGTATGTGTACAAATAGATATAGGTATGTGTGTTTTATACACAAACACACACTCATACTTCCAAAAATTCCAAAAGTAGCTGCAGGTGGGGTGGAGATTGCAGAATTGCTTTGGATTTAAATGTTCTCAGGGGCCAGGACTGAACCACAAACCTACCAAAGCAGAAGATGTTCTTCTTTGTTCAAAAGAACAAGACCATTTATTATGCTAATTGCTTGATACAGTTTGTGCTGCCAGATAGATTACAAATGTCCAACCAATCAGTCATATGTTCTTCTATTACCTGAATAGAGTCCCCCAAAACCTGAATAAGGCATCCTACAGTTAATCTGCACATCAGGAGAGTGCCTGCATGAATAACGCTGATTGAGAAGGTTTCTAATGAGAACAAAAGATTCTCATTCCAAGCTGAAAATCTTCTTTTTTTTTAGCTCCGTTTCCTTTCAAACCTCGCTGAGAATGACAGTTATTCTTTTACCATCAACAGTGTTTTCATAGGTCCCATCATAACAACTAAGAAAGACAGCGACATCCAAACCACCCTATCCCAGCTTCACCTCTAAAGTGTTTGCAGAGTTTTTCCCAAACTAGTTGATGCTTTTTCTCTATTCTGCATGAAACTACATGTTTTTATCCCAAATATAAAAAAAAAGATTTCTCTCATGGATATTTCCATATCCCTACTTTGTTTCCAAGAAACAAATGAGCTCTTTCTATTCCCCCCACCCATACGTTTGTAAGCATAGGATAAACCTGAATTTCATTCCAAGATTTTTATAAAGTTAATTTCCCAGTATGTCCCCACCTTTTACCCACACTGGACAGTAATCTGTCCTCCACCAAAGTGCAGAAAACACCAGTGGCTTGTCTCAAGAACAAGCCAATTATTGACCTTTGCAGCCTGGCCACATTCAGAAACACTGACATTTGCTAAACATTGTTCTCCACGAAGCCAGATCAGATTAGAAGGGTGAGTACTGTAATCTCAGTTTAGTTTGATCAGGTAAATTGCTTCAGGGTTTTTTTTTCTTTTTTCCAATGGAACAGGATCCTGGTGTTTAGGTATTTTAAGCTGCTAGTAATTTGAAAGTCATTGGGAATACATACAATATCTTGAAAATGTTAACAAGGATGAGACAATTTCTGGCCTGTCACTATGATGTCCCACAGTGACACATTGCCAAAGAAAAAGGGATGGTTGCTTACATGGAAACCATTACTCTCCTTCCAAGTAGCATAGAAGCTTGAATCCCATATTTCACTCCATCTCCCTATTTTTCAGTCTTTTTCTATTCTGGGCTTTGGTTTATAAGAGAATGGAGTATAAATCATAGCTGGTCCATTCTTTATGGTTCTAGGATCATGTCTATATATATTAGGACTATATATTTTCCCTTATAGAGAATGCTGGGTAAATAAATCTATTTATATGCCATGATCACATTGCCACCAGCCATGGGCTCCATACCAGTTCAATATCTCAAATAGACACACGATCTGCAGAAGTAGTTATTCCCTTCTTTCCCCATCAGAAGTCAATTTTCCCATTTTCCTTAACATTTGGTTTGAATTGTATGCAATTTGAAAGAACAACTGAAATCCAGTGAAAATCAATTGTAATACACGATAACATTGTTTGTATGTTGATATTTTTGTAACTTTCTCATTTGTAATCCATAGATGACCAAATTTGTCATCAATTAATCCTTTGTATAAGCCTAATGCCTTGCATGAGTGAAACAGGGTGTGAGTCAATGGAGAATGTGATTCCTTGAGTGTTGTTCATTATAATTATCATGCCCCTAGCAGCTTTGCCAATTCTCGCAGAAATATTGATGTTCCATTTTAGAACCCCAGCAACTTCTGGCTATTTATTAAATGAGATTCTGAGGGGAAGAGAAAGAAAAAAGAAAGGAAAATTTTCTAACTCAGGTGTTGGTATAAAAAGATTGAGTGCTTCCTGAAAAACCCACTGCTTCCTAAAGGTTGAAAAGGATCTTCCAGGACTTGCATCCTGGAAAATGCATCCTTGCATCCTTGTGACAACAAGAATTTCATTAAGAATATATGCAGTTTTCTGAAAATGTAACAAAAAGCCAAGCAAATTCTATAGAATCTAGTATTTTCTGGAGCGAGACTTTTGCAATTAATATGTTAGTGTTAATCCAGCTCCAGTTGTTACGTCATTTTCTAATGTCAAATAATATGTATTTATGTATTTCAGGAGTTGGTTGACCCTCTTCTAAATATTACTCATTTTTCACTGATTTCACCATTTCCACTTCTGGATCTAAAATTCTGTATGCTTCATCTTTAATCCTTTATGTGGGTGAGTGGTTTAGTTTTGTTTTTCACAGTATAAAAAAAAGCCCTCTTTTAAAAAATTCTAGCCTCATTCAGTCAAAATGTATGTGGTAACGAGCCTGTGTCTGAACACTCCCATTTGATTGCCATAATTTTCCTTAAGGGCAAGTGTCCTTGGTTGCAGCAAAGTACTTATTTGTTTTAATGAACAAGTCAGGAGTGCTGAAAAGTGCGTTCAGAAAAAGCACGAGATTTTCTCATTAATCAGGAAGTTGTGAAGTTAAGTAAGATGCAATATGTTTTCAGAGTTTGTCCAACAGTTCAGTTTTCACCTCAGCCTTCTGCTGTTGGAAGTCAAACTAAACATCGATGAGAAAAAAACTAATTGGTGGTTAAATGAGTACGGAATAGGATTATTGTAACTCATGCCCTTTCTCAGTCTCACACCTACCTACAGCGATCTCATTCTTCTTTTAAAAGTACAAAGTCTTATTCTCACCTTATGATTTTAAATAACATCTCTCTCCCTTGCAGAACAGCACAACCTCCTTGGGATACAACCGTGTTTGCTGTGGTTTTTGCCCATCTGTTGGAAGGTAAGACAGGATAAATGCAAATGAGAAAGAAGTTATATATTTAATTTCAAGGATGACAACTAAAACCGTAGTGAATTCCCCATATGAAGAGTGGATGCCTTTCTGGAAGGTAAACTTCAGCCAGAAGCAATGCACGGAAGAATGGGTGAGATTACCCAGGTAATCCTATACCAGAGGTCAAGCAGGATGGTTAATTTGTTCCCTTCTGCTTCCCCTCTGACTTGCATCTATGAACTTTGCAATACTTAACACAATGGTGTTAATCACCATCTACATAATCTTTCTCATGTGTTCACTGCTCCAATCGTTTTTACAGCAACAGATGGCTTTGTTTCACTGCTTGTCTGCCGAGTTCACAGGCAAATGTGTCACTTCTAGTATTGTTTGTGTCATGTAAGGTCATTGGAATTACATAAATAACCACTTTGTTATATATTTCACTAATCATTCATCATCCTGTGGAAGGCTGTAGGATCTTTGCTTGATGGTTCCTAAGTCATGTGGAAATCAGGCTTTGGGACAGGAACAGAGATAGCATGAATTACTGGAGGGACTTGCTGAGAATTTATGTGAAATTTCCAGGAGTGACATGAAAGAAAACAGTCTAGACCTTCATTTCTATTACACCAGCTCTACTGTATGCTTTATCAAGGACATTGTTTGACCTTTCCTTTTGGCAGCACTATAAAGTGGTCCTCAGAGATCTGCATCTGAAAAGATACAGCATTTTATTCCCTGTGTACAGCAGTGGAGTACACTTGTCTGAGGGCTGGTACAATTAATTAAGCTAAGGGAAATTTGTTTTAGATGTTTGGTTCATTGGTTTTCACAGTTGAAATGAAGGATAAAATCAGCTTCTTTATACATTTGTTAGGAAAAAAAAATCCTTCTTTTTCTTTGTATTAAATTAAACGTCCACTCCAGCTGAATTAAGAAGTGGGTTGCCTTCATGTGCTCCTTTACTCCCTTTCATGCTTGTATACCAAAGAAAGCTGTGTCCAGATGGAAAAAAACTGAGGTAAATATCACAGATATTTCCCAATAGGAATTCTTTTTTTCCCATGTGACTGATTTTCTTCAGAGGGCGTAAGCTTACCAAAAAATAAACACAAGGACATTAAATATATATTTTTCTGTAAGGGCATATGAGATCTGATTTTCTACTAAAATTGAAACTTGGCTGGGAGACATTCAAGCAAAATGAAAGGCTTACCAAAAGTGCAGACAACAAGCAGAAAGAAGACATTCCTTTTCCTGAGTTCAGAAATTGTTTGGCTAGAACTACCTGCCTTAGAGTTAGAAAATGCACTAAATTATCTCCCAAGGTCTTTCTTTCTGCTGGCTTTCAAAGCTTATGTGGTTTTATTGAAGTAGTGCTGTGATATGGTTTGAGGAAACAGACCTGCTGAAGATGACATGAGCATTGGTTAAGATGGCATACACAGAATATGAAATATTGGCGGTCAGAATAAGATCTTTAGATAGATGCATTTGTTGTCTATATCCAACATATTTATCATAAAGAAATGGTGTTTTTCACTCAACCATGATCCCCATGGAGTTACATTTGAGATCTGGATTGTCCTCCTCATGCTATATTATGTATTACTAATGTGATGGACACTATGGCACAGATTCTTCGTATTTAATTTTAGGCAAATATGCCTAAATATGTAGCCGAATATAGCCAAATTGTGGTCTAGGTGCTCTGGGTTGCTCCCATAGTCAATAGAGAAAGGTAAGTGCCAGAAGAACTGCCACATCTTGAGTGGACTGAATTGCCCTGTGTCTCTCCACCAGCTATAAAGGAACCCTGCAATAACTGGGCTTTAATGTAATTGTTTCTGGTAGCTGCCTAATATTAAACAGTCCTTCTACCTTCGGGTTTGAGATGGTGGGGTTTTGTTTGTGTTTTTTTCTTAAACTGCTTATGCTGCTTTCAATGTCATTTTTATCTGTACAGTAGGCCCTCTGCTACTTCCCTCCTCTGGATAAAGGTTAATGGCTTTTTGATAACTTTTCTGAGATTAACACCTAATTCTAATCAAGGTATGCAAGAGCCTGGAGGCAAAAGACAAACACGGAGAAAGTTCTGAGAATTTCTCTCTGTGTCTTGGAAAAGTCTTTGCTTTCTGTCTGCTAAGCTGATTGTAGCTCCTACCAATTTGTACACTAAGTTTATGAGAAAAGAATCTTAAAAATGAGAAAATAATTTTGTGGCAAATTGCGTCATTACAAACCCAATAGTTTCATGCTTCAGAAAAAGCATCTGCAAAATATGTTCCCTGAATTATAGTATTTAGCTATTCAAATTAAGATACATTACTCCTCCACCTTCAAAAGGTATGAAAATATCAGTGATATTATCTAATGAAATATGCATTTTTGAGCTTTGCTTATGGTGCAAGAGATGCATACTTTGTTAGGGTGTTAACTGTTTCCTTGCTCTTAACTTTTTGTGGTTTGCAGCTGATGGAATTAGGTATTTTGTTGTCCCCAGGCAACCTCCAAGGACTAGTGCAAAAGGTCTTTGATGTGGATGTAAGACCAGAGTATGTTTTTTATCTGGACTCTTCAACCTGCTATTTAAGCTAGCAGTTGTCCTCAAACAGGGACGTACAACCCAGGCTGCTAGCTCCTACAGTGCTTCAACAAGCAATTTTGTTAGCATTGAATAATTCATGTAGTGCAATTTAAAAACATAAGCCAAGAAATATTTTGCATTTCTACAGCACAGTCTATCTGAAGTTTTTTCATCAAATAACATCCACTAATGTTAGATGCTGTATTTAGTGGACTAGACATGCTGCCAATCTGATTTAACATCAGTAAACTTTATTCAAAATCGGCCTTAAAAAGCATTCAGGTTGGTCATCCAGACAGATCTTTCTATCTAGCAGACAAAGACATATTAAGATTTAATGGCTGGAAACTAAATCTAGGAAAATTCAGACCTATAAATAAGTCTGAATACTTCTGAAGTTATTTCAATTAACCATGGGAACATCTTAGTAAGGACTGTGTGAAATTCAATGTCACTTGAAGTCTTTAACTGAAGCTTATGGCTCCAAGTAAATCACATGATGTGGGCTTGTTGAAGGGAGACATAGGATAAAGTACTATAGTTTTGTGTTATTTAAATATCAGATGGGATGACCTAATTTTATAATCTGAGAAACATGCCATCAGAAAATTAAAATATAATTGAATTAGTTGGTCTAATAAATCAATACTGAAAACTTGCCAAAATGACATATCTCTTCCTCTTTAGCCTGAGAGAAAAACAAAACCCAGACTGTGTAAAACAGGGCAGCATAGAGCATAAAACTGAACACATATCTCCATGTCTTTAATGCCTGTGCTTTTCCACAAAACCCTAATTACTCACTGTGTCAGAAATCTGTTAAAATTAATGGGAATTGCCATTTATCTCATCTAATACCTCTACCCACAAGGCCACCTCCCCTGCTCTGAAACTCAAAAAACCCCAAAAAAACCCAAGTGATTCTGAGCCTGCTAAAATTTCTCCTAGCTAGTTTTAGAATGGCAGAGCAGATTGCGAGGACAGGACTATGCACTCTCCTCAAGTCACTGCAAATACAGTGACATAGCAGCTCCTGAAACAAATTAACTTCTACTGCCATTTATTAACTTCCTCTGTTATCAGTCATCCATGATTTGAAGGTTTGTGACCCTGTAAACCTCTGCTCACCTTTGCTGACCATGCTTTCACAAGTTCAATCAGAAAGTAACTACGGCAATTCTTTTTATTCTATTTTTCATCATACCCTGTCACAATTCGAAGATCTTCCTACTATATAATTTTCCTGACCATAGACAGACCACAGAACATTAGCTTCATTTTATGTCCATTTAAAAAAAAAAAAAAATCAATGATCCTGTTAATTGGTACTGTTTAATTCAAGTAGGTCTTCCCCGAGTTGCCATCAGAGGACTATATTCCAGTGTCATTGTCTCTCAGTACAGTTGGGTGGGACTATTCCATCTGACCTTTATGAAATGCAAACTAACCACATAAGGTTATTAAACTGTTATAACAATTATTTTGCAAATGTTAAAATGTACCTTCGTATCAAATGCAATATGTTAGATTTCCTGAAAGAAGGTAAATGGGAGATGGGAGCGGGAAGAAAATGAGGAGTAATACACAGCTGATGTCATCTCGGAAAGTGATTCATTATCAAATACAGTGGAGAACAATTCATTTTCATGCCAAGTAGCTGTAAACAAAGGCACTGTGCAAAAAGCTTTTCTAAATTAATAAAGGTATATTAATAAAAAACATTTTTAATAGATCCTTTGAAATGTCATTTACCATCAATAGCACTTGGAAAGGCTGAGGGGAAAAGAGCCTTCAGTAGAAATCCCAAAGACACTGTTTGAACAGAAGAATATTTGTGAGCCATGCCTTGGGTCTCTCATATGGCTCATGAAGTACACTCAGTAACCACTGGGAAAAAAAGTCACGCACACTCTGAATCTGTGCTTTCTTATTTCTCATGCATGTCTTCCAGTTTTGTTATACTAAATGTAGACCTTTTGCACTACTAGAATAAAATCCCAGCTTTCTTGTAGGTTGTGTTTACAGCGTGCCCAAGTGAGCACATTGCTTTTGAAGAAGCAGGAGATCTAGAGAAAATGCTGTTACAAGACATATCTTTCACTCTTTTTGCCAATCAGGATAAAGTGAGTATTATGGAGGCTTAAGGACATTTTCCCTGGGAATTTCAAGAGCTGGCTTGAGGGGTGAAACCCTTCCAGGTATATCTTGGTTAACATACCACTAACATGGGTGAAGAGGCAGCCCAGCAATGCGCAGCAGCGGGAGAAACCCATATTGTCAGAGTAACTGCCAACAGCAGAGGCTTTAGCTCAGATTGCCAGAATTTAAGCTCTGAAAGACACATCTGGGAGAGCAACTTGGAGATGTTTCCTGCCTCACATAACAAAAAGGAAACATTTGGCTTTTCTCGTATTAGCTACCTCCTCAGCCTTCCTGATACCCAGAGCCTATGCTCTGTAACCCCCAGCACTGCGTGTGTCATGGGCACATCATGTCCTCTTCAGTTAGAGCCACTCTGCGTTATTCTTCTCTCCTTGAGATATTGTCTCTTCTGCCCAAGTTGCACCAGAAGGTAGCTTTACCCTGAGGTAAGTGAAGCTTTACACCACTCCAGACCTTGATATATCAATAAAGAAAATATGTGTTGTAATGGTATCTCACTCATGTATCAGAACTGTAGAAGCCTTCACATAGACAATATTCAAGGCCTCCAGCCTTTGATGTGTCCCAAAGGGCTTGCTTTCTTCCAGTAAATCACAGGAAGAAAGGTGGAATAAAAATTAAAGTGAAAAGAAGTGACTGCTCATTCATTGCTACCTGACTTGTAGAATTAATATGCTGTAAGATTTGTTTGATCAGTGTCAACATTTTGTGGAAAAAGAGTATTTTAATGAAATGAGAGTGTTTGCTTCTCTGATACTTTGGAGACACATGCTTAACAAATATAAAACACAGACAGGAGTAGATGGGTTATCTTGACCAGTTTCCTGTTGTGGTTTTTTTTTGTCTGAGTACTGCCTGGTCTGTTGAAGATGTAACAGTGCAACCGAAGATGATGACAGAAATTGAAACAGTGGAGAAGAACAAACTGGTTTTGCACTTAGTGCTCATTTGCTTGGCAAACCTGCATGGTCATGTTCTGAGCATTTAATATAACAGCTTTGGCTTTGGCATAGTACTTTTTTTTAAGTAAATGTTAGACGGAGGTGTGCGGGGAGAAAAAAAGCCATATTCAGAGTGATTAAAAAGCATTCAGCAGCTGTCTCCCAAATCATCCCTGTCATCCCTGCACATATATGTATTTTTATACATATCTTTTTCCAGCTCATTATGGAGTCAGTCCAAAAGTCACATTGACACTGTGCAGCTGCAACATCCCTTGGGCATTCTAGAGACCCGATCTCCTGTGTGTTCACCACCTTATTCAGCTCATGAAGCTTTTTTGGTAAGCCCGCAACACCACCATTCTAGCTGGAACATTGCATTGCCTGGTTCTCACACAGCCCACCAGCATGCCTCTTGGGTTGTCTGGTTGCCCCCACACCAACAATTCTGCCTAGAGCTCCTGGGCCCATCCACCCAAGAAAGCCTTCTGCATCCCCATGCTCTTGTGTCATGCCCCAGATCTGTCATTGTCCTTGTTTCAGCTGGGATAGAGTTAACTTTCTTCCTAGTGGCTGGTATAGTGCTGTGGTTTGGATTTAGTATGAGAATAATGTTGATAACACACTGATGTTGTAGTTGTTGCTAAGCAGTGTTTTCACTAGTCAAGGACTTTTCAGCTTCCCACGCTCTGCCAGGTGCACAAGAAACTGAGAGGGGGCACAGCCAGGACAGCTGACCCAACTGGCCATTCCATACCATATGACATCATGCTCAGCATATAAAGCTGGGGGAAGAAGAAGGAAAGGGGGACATTCAGAGTGATGGCGTTTGTCTTCCCAAGTCACCGTTACGCGTGATGGAGCCCTGCTGTCCTGGAGATGGCTGAACACCTGCCTGTCAATGGGAAGGAGTGAATGAATTCCTTGTTTTGCTTTGCTTGCGTGTGTGGCTTTTGCTTTACCTGTTAAACTGTCTTTATCTCAACCCATGAGTTTTCTCACTTTTACCCTTCTGATTCTCTCCTCCATCCCACCTGGGGCGGTGTGAGCGAGTGGCTGTGTGGTGTTTGGCTGCCTGCTGGATTAAACCACGACAGTCATGTAGGACATGTCTCTTAAAATACTCTGGAGCAAAGCCATGCTAGCAAAGTTGCTGCCTTACAGAAAGTATGTTCTCTATGCTAGAAATATCCATCCCTTCTCCATGTTCACCTGAGCCCCTGCTTCAGTAATCTTCAGCCATCCCTAGCCTGACCAAAGGCTAGGTGTACTGATGGTCAAGGAGACACCAACCCATTGCAGCATGACAAGTCTGAAGTTTTTATTCTAGAGGGGAAAAAGTGAGTCTTGTACAAGACTATCAGAGGACGTTTTTTGCATGCTTTAGAGCCCTTTAACCATTCCTAGAATACTGCAGAAAGGCTTGGCACTGAGACTCCTTCTGAGTCTAAGGATAAGTTCAGTTTTCAGAGTACATTTTCCAAAACCAGCCACTTATTTGCAGGATTCTATCATATTTTTGCCACTTTTCCCACTGACTGGAAAAGGGGAAACATAATCCCCATTTTTAAAAAGGGAAAAAAGGAAGACTGGAAACTATACAAAGGCACATGGAAAATAAGGAGGTGATTGGTGACAGCCAACATGGCTTCACTAAGGGCAAATCGTGCCTGACAAATTTGGTGGCGACGGGGTTACAGTGTTGGTGGATAAGGGAAGAGTAACTGACATCATCTGCCTGAACTTGTGCAAAGCGTTTGACGTTGTCCCACATGACATCCTCCTCTAAATTGGAGGGACATGGATTTGACAGATGGACCACTCGGTGGATAAGGAATTGGCGGGATGGCAACACTCAAAGAGTCGTGGTCAATGGCTCAATGTCCAAGTGAAGACCAGTGATGAGCGGTGTTCCTCAGGGATCGGTATTGGGACTGGCGCTGTTTAACATCTTTGTTGGCGACATGGACAGTGGGATCGAGTGCACCCTCAGCAAGTTTGCCGACACCACCAAGCTGTGTAGTGCCGTTGACACGCTGGAGGGAAGGGATGCCATCCAGAGGGACCTTGACAGGCTTGAGAGGCGGGACTATGCGAACCTCATGAAGTTCAACAAGGCCAAGTGCAAGGTCCTGCAGGTGGGTCAGGGCAATCCCAAGCACAAATACAGGCTGGGTAGGGAATGGATTGAGAGCAGCCCTGAGGAGAAGGACTTGGGGGTGTTGCTTGATGAGAAGTTCAACATGATCTGGCAATGTGCGCTTGCAGCCCAGAAGGCCAACCGTATCCTGGGCTGCATCCATAAAAGCGTGGCCAGCAGGTTGAGGGAGATGATTCTGCCCCTCTACTCTGCTCTTGTGAGACTCCACCTGGAATACTGCATCCAGCTCTGGGGCCCCCAATAAGAAGAACATAAGACCAATCTTCCAATATAAGAAGGACATGGACCGGTTGGAGCGAGTCCAAAGGAAGGCCACGAAGATGATCAGGGGGCTGGAGCACCTCTCCTATGAAGACAGGCTGAGAGAGTTGGGGTTGCTCAGCCTGAAGAAGAGAAGGCTCTGGGGACACCTTATAGCAGCCTTCCAGTACCTGAAGGGGGCCTACAAGAAATCTGAGGAGGGACTTTTTGCGAGGGCATGTAGTGATAGGACAAGGGGTAATGGCTTTAAACTGTAAGAGGGTAGATTTAGATCAGGAAGAAGGAAGAAATTCTTCACTGTGAGGGTGGTGAGGCAACTGGAGAAGTTGTGGATGCCCCCTCCCTGGAAGTGTTCAAGGCCAGGATGAGGCTTTGAGCAACCTGGTCTAGTGGAAGGTGTCCCTGCCCATGGCAGAGGGGTTGGAACTAGGTGATCTTTAAGGTCCCTTCCAACCCAAGCCTTTCTATGATTCTACGATTCTATGATATTTGAACGCCAAGTCCAGCTGGCTAGCTTGAGCTGTGTTAGTAGGTATCTTCCACTGGACTTCAGAGGCACCTGATTAGATTTTAACTGATGACAGAGTAGAAGACAGTGTGACAGGTTTGTGAAGCTGCTCAGATCTCACTTAAAATAGGGATTACAAGCCAGGGTTTAGATGTCATGGCAGGGGGTAGAGAAAGCATTTCCCTGAATGTTACATTCAGAAAATGTATAGTTCCAAGGGAATTGATATTCACTGAACAAAATCGGAATTTAAAATTAGTACTAACCAAAAGCCTTCTGTGGAATATTCTTTCGTATGAAAATGAGTTGATTATAGTCTCACGTCTCATTCCGAAAAAGTGTCTAAATGCTTAAATTTTAATGCAATTGAAGTGGAACATTTTGACTATGCAAGAAATAAACATTTCAAAGTTTTGTTTTACACTGACTCATTTCAGAATGCTATTATATATAAAGTTTTTTTATATTCTAACTGTTTTATCAAAACAGAGATGCACATGTATTTTTATATAAATATATATATGTGCACATATATTATATGTGTTATACATATATATTTAATAATTTTGGCTTCTATTAACATGTTAAAAAAACAATGTTTTTTCTTCCTACTCAGACCAACAATGAGCAAAAGCAAATTTAAAATGTGGAATGAAATCGAGTAGAACCAGATACTTCTCATTTAGATACAACACATTCTTCTGCACAGCAGCGTGATCCAGTTCAAAGATAAAAGCATTGTCTTCCTGACAGAGAAAGGAATTCACATGGTTTGAACATCACCTACCCTTCGTCACTACAATGATCAACTTATAGAGCCCATTCACTGCCTTAATAAATGGGATGGACTGAAGCCAGTTGTGAACTTGCTGAAAGCAGTTTCCTCATACTTGTGCTACAAGCTGCAAAGAGCAGATCTGTGAGAAGTGAGGTCATTTGGACTGTCAAAAAATATTTCTGAAGTATTTGCTAGCATGCCTCCAGCAGGAAAGCCGCCAAGGCACATTAGAGATAGATATCTGCAGTCACTGAAGGAGGACTTCTCTAACCCAGTTTAGAACTCCTAAATCCCAATTTTGCATTAATAGTTAGGCTAGGTTAAAATTCTCTTCTCCCCTCTGCTCTATAAGTGAGGAAGACCACCCATAGATGAGTGAATCCTTCCCCTATTGCATATTTGGAAGCCATTTCAGGAGCTTCATGGGAAAAGATGGCCCTCTGCTTTCGTCAGGAAGGCACTTAAGGCTCAAAGAAGGGTGAGAAGGTAAGATATGGCAACCAGCCCTACTTACTCCATGTTTCCCATGTTTCTCCATGGGAAATTATATCAAGGGCTACACTTACACTGCATGTTATGTCCTAGAACCTAATTTTTAACCTCTGACCTGCTTGAAAAATGACAGCATAGTCCAGGGAGGATTGGATGTGTCTCCAGACTTCAAAACTCACCGTTTCTTTCGGATCTGCAGCATTTGTTGCTGAAGCTGATGTTGCAAGGGTGTGCTACTCTCAGACACCTCTAACCTTTATGGACTTACCCCAAATATCCTTCTTTTGCAGAAGAAGCAGAAGTTTGTATCTTGGCAGGGCCAACAGGGATAAAGCTCAGCTCCCCTCCAAAAAAACACTGCTGTGCAGCAAAGTGGCAAATACAATATCCTGGATGGCCGGAGACAGACAACAGTGGCCTTGGAATATGCATTTGTTAGAAGGTTTGGATTTGACTTAAGTGCTCTGAACTTCAAAATCCAGCATTAGATGTAATGCCGCTGGCACAATCCGCAATCGAGCAATGTCCCTGGATAATGCTGCAGTCACTTTGCTATTATTTTGAAGTGCTTTTACTTTCGTAACACCATTTTGCTAATAGTTTACGGAACTATGGTAAAATATTTGCTTTGCCATCCCTGGGGGTGCTTTGCTGAAGGATCCAAAGCTGACTGACTCATCTCCTATAACAAGTGTTTTGTTTCTCCTTGCTCTTTTCAAATCAAAGTCATTTGTAAAGTAAGTGTGGGCTGCCAGCACAGGTACAGAATAATGTCTTTACGTCTCCCACCACTTTCACAAAGTTCAGAAGATACAGTACTCAATGCCCACACATTGTCCATGTCTTTTTTGCTGTTTCTTGTCTATATCAACATATGCTGCAGTCATACCCAATGTCAAAGCCTCTGTATGGGAAGACTGTCATCATGCTTTGCCAAGCCACCATTAGTTCCCATTGACTCCCATTTCATTAGGGAACTCTAAAGAATTTTATTTTTCCTGACTGCCACTTTTTGCCTCGTAGCTTTAGGCAAATAGAAAGTCCTACTTGATGCTCTGTCAGTCGGAACTTTCAATACCCTCAACTGACATGTCATTTGTCTTTGTCTCTCTCTCACTATGTGTTATCTTTACCTGATTTTGGTTCTGATCATTCCATTATCTTCTCAAGCGATAGGAATAGATAATTTAAGACCTGAGTTGTAATAACTGAAAGGACAGAGGTACTGCCTACTCCACCTTGATTGATAGATGCAGAAGGTCTGGCCTCCTGGATCTCTGCTCTGTGTTAGTTGGAAAGCTGACAGGTCCGGGGCCATCATTTCTAGGGAATATTCAGTCCTAAAGGCAATGGCAACTCCTGCTGCCTTCACTGCCATAAAAAGACTGGTAGAGAACTGAACAGATACAGCTCATCATTCCTGTGGGCTAGGCTCCCGGGAATTCCAGAGTTTTGCTGGGCTCCGCCACTTTCTTCTGAAGACTTCCAAGTGCAAACCTTTGAGAGATGGGTTTGCAAGAAGATGCAAGACTGTTCTCCCTCATCCCTTTGGACCTTTCCCACTCACGCTGAAGTAAAATTGCAAATAGTATCTTGATAGCCATCACTGCCATGTGAGTGCAGAGCAAGTTAAATGGGAGGAAAATTTTGCACTTGTCAGTTGGAATTGTCTTGGTGCAGGATGCTGCCTCTCCCAGAAGCTACCTGCTACATCTTTAACTCTAGCCCTAGAAGAGGTGAAAACCTGGCTCACAAATGCTTTGTAGCTAGGATGTGCAATGTGCATGTAGTCCTTGGTCTCATTCTGTAATAGCTATGCCATATAGGATATTTACCACCAGTTCTGGGCTTACATGGTAGCTCTTTGGCTCAACTGATAATGTATCTCAGAAATCCTGAGCTTCAGCATTGCTTACTGAAGGGGATGAGAAAGTCTCAGCCACAATATTGGTGCTGACTGGCATGTCACACACCTGTAACTTCTGGCCAGGCACATGGGCATGCTGTCTTCTCCATTTGGATTACAACTGTCCTGATTCAGCTGCAAAGTGTGGAGAGTTAATCTTCACGGGAATAAATTCAAATATTTTACAGTGCAGCTGTGGGAAGAAAGAGCATAATTTTACATCTGGCAGCACCATCGCTCACTAGTTCAGCATCAATCTGTGCTGTAAATAACACTGTGATTCCCAATATGAGTTTTCAGACTTCTTGTGGATTACACTGACTTGTACCTATTAATCTGATCAATTCGTTGCTGAAACATCTGTTTAGAGTGAAGATGTCTAGTTGTAAGACAAACAAAAAATAAAAATCTGTTTGGGACTGTGGATGACAGAACTGTAGATACATTTTACAGACCAGAGTTATCAGCCTTCACTCTGTGATGGCAGGACAAGTTTGCTGTTGCTGATCCTTAAGTTTTATGCTATAAAGGCATCCAAAATTTTAGCACAGTATATGTAGGAGTTTGTCAGTTTTATCATTTGTGAATACACCGCAGGCTGCTGCTTCCTCACCATGGTGTTCTTCTAGATAGACATTTCTGCTGAAGCCTGAAGAGTTTGATCACCCTTAACTGCAAAGAAGTTACAGCTTGGGAAAAATCTGTGTTGGAATGGGGTGGTGAAGATTAGGAAGTTATTTAAAGCTCACTGCCTGAGGCAGGCACCCATGGACAGCAAGGGCTGACTACAAAGGGCCTGAGATCACTTTCTGAGGACACCATAAAGGAAGAAAAACAAATCTCTTAGTCTAGAGACTGCCCTCGTCCCTGCTGAGTGAAAAGTCTGAAGAATCTCTCCTTTAAAACAAAATGCAAGAGTCTGCCTGTGGTATGTGCTGGATTAAAAGCTACTTCTTTTTCCAGAGGGAGTCCTTTGTGTGAGCTGGTGCTAGTCACATACATTGGTATCATGGTCCCCAAGGAGGCAAAAAGAATGGCAGTAATGTCAGTTCTATTTTCAGAAAAAAATAAAGGAAAGGTGGTGGCAGCACCTGGGAATATTAACTCGTACCTTTAGAGGTCACTTGATCACATCACTACTGAAATTAAAATAACTTCCTAAATTAACATTTGATCTTGCAGAGAATTTAATTTAGATAGATTTAAGCAAGAGGAGATGGAATGACCTTACTTGTAACTGCAAGCCGCTGCCTAAACGTGGCAGCTTGAAACTACACTACCCGTGATGAACCGTTTATACAGCTGTGTGCCTTTGATCTGAGAGTCTTGAATGCTTCAGAACATGGCCATGAGGTGGGAAATATTCCAAAGGTCAGTAATGTTTACTCTATTAGATAAAAAAGGAGTGTTTACTCTATTAGATAAAAAAGGAGTGCAATAAAGCAGTCATATTTTCACAAGTACATGGGATAAATTAGATTCATTTTCAAAAGAATTTTGCTTTTTTTTAAAGAATGTGAAAGATATTTATAAAATCTCTACAACTTACCCCTCTTCCATTTTTGATACACTTAAGGCTAGAAGCATGCACAAAATCATTGTGGCCTCCAGAGATGAGCTAGACCATCTTTCTGTCCCAAGGTAGGATCGGGTATCATTTCTAACCCTATCAGGTGTTTTGCCCAACCTGTTTTCAAAGGACACCAATGATAGAGATTGAGCAGTGTCCCAGACAATTAATTTCAACACTTCATTATCCCCACCTTTAGAAAGTTCTTATTAATGTGTTTTTCTGTTGTTGCAGTTTATGTTTCTCACTTCTTTTTCTGTATGCCACAAATACAGAAAGAGATTTTGCCTTTTCTTTACTGAAATACTTTCCATATATGAAATTTCATGGATCACGACAGAGCATGCTGAGTGGCGAATGACACAGGGATGTCAGCTGTGGATGACCTTTCCTCTGCAACACATTGCAGAGAGCTCCTGATGTCCTACCAGTAGCAAACGTCTCATACAAGAGACTCTGCCAGTCCAGGAGTAGTGGAGAGCTCAAATTGGGCATCATAGCTTGATGTTTTCCTCACCCTTAGAAAGCTCTAAACTTTTTCACTGTGAAGGTGATTTACATAAAAAAACCACACCTGTGATAATAATTACATTGTGCAGCATTAGGTGGGAATTGCAAGGAATGGATACCTGTATATGTTCCTTAGGGTGGTTATAGTGGTTTTCTTTATTGCAGTAAGATCCTTGTGGGTGTGTTTGTATGTGAAGCTGGATAAAGGTGATATAAAGGAGACAACAAATGCACCCTCACAATACCCACTGAGCTGCAAGAAGGAAAAAAAATAGACACAGATGACATTTAAAAGCTCAAAGGCAGCAACTTTATCCTCATGTGCCCTGTCAGAAGCCAGCTCCTAATGCCAATAACTGCTTTAAGGTCAAGGTCAACAGTAGCTGAGCTGCTGAACCTACAGATAGAAACAAGCTGTCATGTAGTGAATAAAGTTTGTTCCTATAAGGCAGGAAAAGCTTGCAGTATGGCAGGAGTTGCTGCTAGTGCTCATTAGATGGCACCCTTCCTTTATGTTAGGGAGGGAAGTAACAGTTTGACTAGTTTTGAATTCACTACAGTCTCTCTAACAAACATTAAAAAAAATAGATTCTACCTACTTGTTGTCATTGGCAAGTTTTTATATTAGTTGCTATGTTGACCCACCAGCCACGCTGAATTCACGTCACCCACCCAAACTTTCCCTGCAATAGCAATCCAAAACCATTCCCCTCTCCAGCTCAAGTATGACTCACAGCGATGCTGTAAAAAACAAAAGGTGAGCATATTCCTCCCTGTGAAAACACCTCCAAATCACTCTTGGTTGAAGCAATTCCTAGACAGAGAGTTATATATAGAGTGCTCTCTGGAATATTTCCAATGCTAGAGACTCAATCAATGCATAATAACATTGTGTAGTTTGGCAGAATAATATGCCATGACTGAAAAGGGCTTCAGTAATGGGAGAGAGCCCTGAATTGTAACATATAGCGTCAGCAGAGAGGGTCAGTGTCACGTTCATGGAGCATCAAATTCATCTTAGTGACCTTGGTTTGATGTTTTGTCATTAGACATCAAACTCTGCTTTCAAACACTTCATGAATTTTTTACTTTGCATTAAATAATTTCCTTTAGGATGGCCATGCTGATGATTTTTTTTTTCATCCTTTTTTAGCAATAGGAAACATTTTCTTTTCATTAGTTGAAGATTTAAGCTCTACAGTAAGCTCTTTTAATTGATTTTGGCATTCATCATGCCTTTAATTGACTGCTTAGCCAGTTCATGATTTTAATGCCAAGTCTTTTTTTTAGGGGGTGTCCCTTCTATTATCTAACTTTGAAAGGCAAGTTGTTAACTTGCAAATCAGCTTTATTATTCTTCTAGATCTGAGTGAAGAGAACTTTGTTAATAGAACAAAAGCTAAAACAAAACAAGCACTGTGATCTATTAACCACTAACACTTTGTTCAAGACACAGAAATTGTATTACAAATTGCTATGAAACTGATTAGGATGGGAGCAAATCACAACTCCAATACATCTCTAATTTCATGGCACTCACAAACGAAGCAGAATTAATGGTGTCTGAGGTTAGTATCCATGCTTATTAGAAATCCAAATGGTGTGCTTTGTAAATTTATTGGTGCACCTGATATGATGTTAAAACCAATAAAGCAACTGACATTTACTAGTTGAAAATGTAATAAAATATGATGTTTCAGTAGCTGCATTTTAGCAATTCTCACATTGATGCTCCTGCCACTGTAAATTACTCTGAATCATTTAATTCCTCTGAACACCTGCTCTGCAGTTTATTTGCAGACATTTTGCCACGTGAAAGTAAAACTCTCATTCATCTGTGTTCCCATTTGTACTGGTGTGAACCTTCCAGCTCACAAAGATAAAAGAAAAAGGAAAGCTGGCTGACCCACTCACTCCTTTACTGCTATTACTGCTTTTATTATGTTTGTACTTAAGGACTTAGAGGTCCCTGTTGTGCTTGGCATTGCACTAAGAGGAGCAGACAGCGCTGCTTCTGAGGAGCTTATAATTTAAGTAGAAATGTTACAGCCAGGATGGAGGGAGAGTTATAACACACAAACAGAGTGTGACAGCAGCTAACTTTCTCTCATTCCTGCCTGTCATTTTTTAGAGTAAGGGTTTTCTTACTATGTGTGGACAAGCAGACAGTGAGAAACAGGAGGAGGCTAAAGGATCAGGTAGAGAAAAAGGGAAGGAGGGAAGGTGGAGAACTGCAAAGAGAAGGAAGGACTGAGGAATCAAGGGAAGAATTGGGAAAAAAGAGCAGAAAAATTCGATTGCATGCTGCAGGCAGCTCCCTGGATCCAGAGGTCTCAACTCAGGTGGATTCCAACTAATTAGCCATTTCACAAAGGCACCTTATTTAGGGACCCTGTTGTCTTGCATTTGCTATAGTTAATGGATGGAGATGGAGGCCAAAGATATAAATCTTCCTTCAGAATTGCTTCTCTGTCTCCAGTGACAATGGACCAGTTCCAAAGGGACTACCATCTACCTGACACAGGTGCCTCAGATGGATACTTAAAGTTAGATGGGATCAATCCAGGCCTTGGTTGTTTCCAAAGAGTGTGTGGCTTGGCTAGAGATTTTCCCAACATCATCCCACACCCATGGGGTTATTGGGAAGAGGGATGACCTTAGCTAATCACTTTTACAACCTCATTTTTCCACAGAGTCTTTGCTTTGCCTGCTGCTATTTCTGCCAGATGGAGAATTTGGATGTTTCTTTCTCTAATCCCTCTTAACCCCCCACCAGCACATGGTGGAGTCTACTGAAGATGGGACGGTATCCTAGTGTAGCGTGGTTAACCTGTTCTTCCTCCAGCATCAGCTGCAATTCAAAATGGGCTGTCAGTTCCCAGAGAAATGAAACGGAAAGCTCCCCATTAATGCTATTTGTCAGAAGCCCTTAATATCATACTTGCCTTTTAGCCTTACTCATCAACATCCAGAGGGAAAAAAAAGCCCCACCATAACCAAGAAACCTTCTGATTAAATCAGATTTGACAGAACTTTCCTCAAGAACAATGGCTTTAAAACCAGCTAGAAAAATGCTTCTAAAATTAGACCAAATTGATCTGTCGTGTTTGAAAAAAAAATCAATCTTAAGATGAAAGAAAAAAATTCTATTATTCCCCTTCTACTTTCTCATAATTATTTTTGAAGTCTGGGTTTCACCAAGAAAGCCATTTCAGTCAGTTCTTTTAAAATGGATTAGAGAGTTCCTCCATTCTTTTCTCTTCTTTTTTTCCTTGGTGTGGCAGCATGGTACACACCACCTTTCACATCTGTACTAAAATAAAGAATGTAAATCTAAGTTCCAAGACCAAGAAATGTCATGAGGAAGAACCTGAAATTAAGTGTATTCCTACTGTTGCCAAACAGATTATTGGACTATTGCTTTCATTTACTTACATATTCATTTATTGTTTAATCTTCCACTGGCTAAACAAAAGCAAATTGTCTAAAGAAACTTCAATTGACAATCACTTCTCTGTGAATCTTGGTAAGCTCGAGGTAGATATATACATCACCGCAAGTCCAAAATGCCCTCAATAAGAGAGAGAGAGAGAGAGACAGACAGACAGACAGACAGACAGACTTTTTAGCAGGGCCTTTTGCGATAGGACAAAGGGGAATGGTTTTAAACTAAAAGAGGGTAGATTCAGACCAGATATAAGGAAGAAATTTTTTATGATGAGGGTGGTGAAACACTGGCCCAGGTTGCCCAGAGAGGTGGTAGATGCCCCATCCCTGGAAACATCCAAGGTCAGGTTGGACAGGGCTCTGAGCAACCTGATCTAGTTGGAGATGTCCCTGCCCATGTCAGGAGGGTTGGACGAGATGGCCTTTAGAGGTCCCTTCCAACCCAAACCATTCTGTGATTATATGAGTCTGTGATTCTATGATTCTATGAATACTTGCAAGCTCAAGGTAGATATATACATCACCGCAAGTCCAAAATACCCTCAATAGGATATATAGAGAGATATATATATATGTATTTTACACACCCAGACATTGGACCTAATGTTCATCCAAGTCTATGGAAAGATGGTTGTTGATTGTAATGGGCTTTGAATAAGATTCGTAATTGCAAGCTACTGTTAAAGGTATCTGTCATCTCCCAAAGCGACAACTGATGATGAGAGAAGAGAGGTTTCTCAGTCCTCAGAGGCAAGCTCGCAGGGACATACAAATACTTATCTGCAAAGCTTTTGGAGGAAACAATGACACGCACTGGTAGACTAGTACTAGAATCTTATTATTGAGTCCCAGCTCTTTAGTTGCTCAGAAAAGGAACTAATCACTCGGCACCAAAGATCCTCGATGCTTGACTTCAAGCTCATGAATAACGCGGCTCAGCCACGCTCTCAAGCTCAGTGTTAGTGGTTTGCTTGGGGATCTTTCTGAACTGAAGCCTTGATGAAACATTGCAAACTGGATTGCAAGCTGGACCAGGCCACTCACTCATTTTGTCTTGTAGCTTTGGGAACAGTCAATCTGTTCCACAGGAAACTACATGAGAAAAATTCAGGCTAGACTTTTGCATGAGAAAATTACAGAACAGACTATCTCCTGAGAAAACCTTTTCCTAGCCACAGTACATGGAAGTTGCTTTAAATCCTGATTCATTCTGGGGATTTTTTTTGCTGATATAACTCTAATAATTTGTTACCTGACTCATTCAATCAAATGAAACTCTCTCTGCAGTTTAAGATACACTTTTTTCAATGTTTGTTTGCCTTATTTGACAGGCTAGGTAATGAGCTCTCTATTATTTCACAATGTAATTATTACATTAATCACCAGGTGAATAAATTAATCGTCAAATGATTGCATGACAGGGAAGCCTCCCAGACAACACAGAATCATGATTTTTCTGTCTTCTGTGCTGTTACAAGTTCTCACAGTTTGGGTTAGGATTTCTTAGGTTTTAGGATAACTTTTAGGTTATCCCTGCTTCTTTTCACCTTTCCTTTTTCCCAATTCCTTTCCCCAGGGTATGTTGGTACACACATTAAACTCTCATCCCTAGCAGCTTTTGTCTGTGTCCCAGGATAAAGACAGAGCACTGAATAAATCCTGGTTTTAAAGATTTCTGATTAGCAGATGGAATTTACAGAAGGATGCAAACTACTGTATGTTTATTCATCAGTATCCTTCATTTGTTCTTAACGTGCACAATATCTTTTGCCTGTGAACATTTCATTACATTAGCCTCTTCCTATGTCACTCTGAATGCATGTAAATACTTTTTCTTGGACGCTGTTGTAAAAGCGACAGCTGACACTCTGCAATGTCCTTTTAAATTTATTGCTTGTTTAGCAAACATAGATTTATCCTGTGAGTAGAAAAGGCTAGAAGGAGGGATAAGGATTTTAAGGTGGCTTTAGTATTGGCTGATGTGACAAATCCACACCTGTAATTACCTCTAGTATACAGCTCCTCATCTAGTATGGTCAACTCCTGGAAAAATTCGAGTGTAAAATCATACATGATTTGATGAACAAAAATTCACGCCTCTTAAGCTGCACTCTGAAGTATTATGTATGCAAAAGACTTACAGAAAAGGCAGTATCTTCAGCAACTGGTAGATGGACAGTGATCTTGGCTCAGGCAGTCCCCACTTGCATGTCTTCAGAGGAGCTGCTTCACCTCCCCATGCCGGTTTCCCCTCCTGCAATGCATCTACGTTGCAGTGGGAAAGTTCTCGCCTCCCTGAGGGCATTAGCTGGGACTGATATGGAAACAAGACTAAATTTCTTATGAGGGTCAACATTTGGTGGAACTATGGAAACAATGTTGTAGGAAACAGAATATTGAAATGAGATTTCTGACATTTGTGTGTGTGTGTGTGTATGTGTGTATTTTCCCATTCTTTTGATTTATCTACATCTTCCCAGGCTATTATTTAGGATGATGAGCTTGTTGACCCTAGCAATAGAAATAAGGCTATAATAGAAGAAATTTGCTGCAGAACAGGTCTATTTCTTTGAGATAACTCTTGACAGTTGCATCCTCTGACTAAAAACCAAAATTGCTTGGTCATTAAGGGTGAGCAGGTGTGAATTGATGGATTCAGAGCACACACAAATTTTGATTTCTAGATGCAATCAGCCAGTCCTTTACGTTCTTGACAGGACTTAAAAATGCAAATACTGAAACAAGCTGAAAGCAGCTCGCATTGATCAGTAGTATCAAAGGAAAAGGATTTAGTAACATTAACATGATAATCTTATCTCCTTTATGCTTAATTTCTAAGAACTCTACAGGTAGCAGTCTTTCAGGTAGTGATATTATTAGCCTTCAACTTGCAGAGAAACGACAACAACAAAAAAAGAAACCACAAACTTTAAATGCTAAAGACCTCAAACATTTTGGATGTTATCAATGAGGATAATAGTTCAAACACACAAATATAATAGGAAATGTAGCCATCACCAAAAAAAAATCACCAAAAAGCTTTATTTATGGGTAAGACTCTTAATCTTTGAAAAGCTTGCACCTAGACAAAATTTTGGGGGAATTCTGTGATTAAAAAAAAAGCAATGGACTGCATGACACTTGTCAGGCATAAACATCTAAAATCTTAGGTCTGGGAGAGACTTCACTCTACATGGGATTTGCCATTCTGCACCAGGGTGTCATTATTGACCCATGTCCAACATAGTGTGGGGCTTGTCCAGCAGTTATTATTCCAGTTTCATCTGGTTGCTGCCCTTTAGTTCATATTACTTTGCTTGCCTGTAATGGTTTCAGTCCCACACTTCAGCCAACGGCACAAACGATCACCATGTTCCTATGAGCTCTCAAGAGTGCCATTGTCTGCCCTTGTTGTTACTTTCAGAGTGAAAATAAAGCATACAAGGGAAATGGCAGAATATGAGTCTTGGCGTTAGTTTCTGGAAAGAGATGTTTGAGAGTTTTTTGTTTTCTCATTGTCGTCAGAAGAATTAGACTTGTCCAAATCAAAACGACTACCCTACCTTCTTTGGTTAATTCTTATACCTCTTTTTTTTTTTTTTATCATTGGCTGTAACTGGCCGGCATCTTCACATTGTAACATCTTCACTGCAAAAATGCTGAAGTCTGGTCTCACCATATCCATGCATATATTCTCTAAGAATCAATTTTATCTGGCATTATACAAATGTTAAGGACATTTCCCTCTGGGGAAGCAAAAGGAGGAAAATGGAAGACAACTGTGAACTTATTATTCCAGCATACTAAAAATTCATACTAAACTTCATGTATTATTGAGATTTTACTACAATTTCCTTTAAAGAAATAATTCACTGTTTTCACTGAGGCTGTGTTTAATAATAACAATGTTATTATTATGAGATTATAATTCCTTCTTTGACTGGAAAAAAAAGTTCATCAAATATTCAATATAAATTTTCATGAACCAAATATTTAATTGTGTGCATATAGTCTTGTAATTGCAAAGTAATGATGTAGTTCAATATAAATTTCCTCCACTTTAATATTTAAGTACAATTTAAAAAAAGAAAAAAAGTTTAGGCAAAGCTTGTGATGAATATTTGAAACATAAATAGCATTTTAACCAGATGTGGTTTTTTGCCAGTTCTAGTAAACATGTCGTATCAGGTAATATTTTAAAGTTATTTAAATTAATACAACATGCCCAGTTTGGAGTTTGAAGTATTAAATGTACCAGAAGGTTTTATCGGAAGTTAACTTTACAGAAGGAATACAGGGAGACATGAAGACATTTTGTATTGATTAATATCTCCTCTAACTCCACACCTCTGAAAGTGATTTTTTCCTCCCATTTTGTTGACATAACAGACTGCAGTTCTGCCACTGAATCACAGATAGAGTAAGAGATGGTTTCACAAAAACCCTCTAGTCATTCTGTGAATAAATATTACAGAGTTATTCTTTGTCTGCGTGAAAGATTGAGTAGAAAACTAATTTCCCTGTGGAGAATAAAGCAGAAGTTACATTGAGAAAAATGAAAAAGGAATAACAGCCCGCACAAAATGTGAGAAACAAAACTTAAAATAAAAATCAAAGCATGTAGACCACACTTCAAACTAATTAATCAAAAAGATTGGATAATTGGCTCCTGACTTAAAGAGTATTGATCCACATGTAGTGCATGTTGCATGGATAATAAAGACAGGTTTGCAACAGTGAAAAGCCAGGCAAGCTGCCTAGGTATTAAAGTGTAATCCCAGGGAATATCCTCTAGGTTAAATTTGTAAAGTATAAAAGCTTCTCTTCGGTATTTTAAGAAAAATGAGAGCGAGGAGATAAAGACAATACAAATTACTATGTCAATCTATTATGAATACAATTCAAGCAAAAAGAGAACATTTGTAGTTCCTACTTACAAAAGATCAAATTAGATCTACACATCTTTGCTTTAACTAATATTGGAACTCCTGATCATTGCAAAAACAAAGCAAGCAAACAAACAAAAAACACTTTTGACTGATGGACACTTCATTCTTTCCCTCTGTCCCCCCTTTTTTGGTTCTTGTTCAGGAGTTTTCTCTTTCGGACGGGCACTGAAGCTCAGGTCTGGGTGTAAGTGGAATCAATATGGCATAAACACACGATTAAATAGAAGTGCAGACCTAAGTGTTTTGCTGAATCAACATGTGGGTTTATTTTACCTTCTGTTTGTGGGATCAATCTCACTTTAGCAATTTAAAATTTAGGAAAGGCAGTTTCCTGAAGCTAAAATGATAGATAATGGCTAGAGAGAGGCACCTGCATGATATTCTGAAACATATGTTGACATTGCCATCTAGAGAGCTTTGGTATTATTAGGGGATTTCATGTAAATAAATACAGACAGTGCAGTGCAGTGTTGTGGCTATCTTGTTTACTCTAACTGTTCTCCAGATTTTCAGAAAATGTTATTTTGTTTCTGTCTGTAAAATCAGTTATTTTTCTCTTACATAACTTTAGTCCAATTTTTTCTGACTCGGTACTCGCAAGCTCCATTTAATTTCATTTTATTCTTTCATAGATAAGATTTTCCATTTATCATTTCTGGGAAACAGGTACAGTTTGTAGGGGAGAAAACAAGACACACAGATTGCCCAGTTTTGCAGTCTTCTTATAATTTGTTATGCTGTGCCACTATGTAAAGAAATGATCCAGGAAAATGCCAAACACCTTCATTATTTTTCATTTGTAATGACTTTTAGGAACCTGTCATGTTAATGCACGAGCATATAACAACAGTTTAAACCAGCAGTTAAATTAAACTAGGAAATATAGACTTGGGCTTCTGTTCTGTGAAACATTTGGGATCCCAGTTTTTCAAAACTCCAGCTCCAACCAGGGTGAGGTCAAATCCATGCAACTTTCAAAATGCACAGACAAGAAATATTAACTAGTCCACAGAAGCATTATTATCAATCCCAGCTGCAGCTGTAGCCCAAGAGATGATGCAGCTCCCTCACATCTGTAGGAGCAGGAGTATCCAAGGAGGCAGGGAAATGTTCACCTTCAAAATCTGCCTTGGAGGATTTACTTTCAGACTTATTTCTTTCAGTTCCTTTTTTGGCTCTCAGGTCAGGTCAGCTCAAAGCAAGTTAGTTCAGCAGGGAATGCTACCACTGATTAAGCATGCCTCCCACACCTTGCACCAATTTTGCCATAAAATCTTCAACGGTTAAAACAAGACCATGGCCCTTTACAGGCCAAATCTGTCCAAGATAAATCCTCAATACAGATAAAAGATATTTCCTAGTTTAAAAGAGCAATCAACCCCCCCCCCTCCAAATTTGATTTCTTTTTTTCTTTCCTCTCAATTCCCAATCCCTAAATACTTTATTCTTCCCCAAACTCTAACATCTTTTATCTTTTTCTTAGGCTGATGGAAGTTCTGTACATTTTCATTGCCTCTAAAACTAGTTCTTGTAATCAAAGCCAGCTCTGAGTAAAATCAGACTGCTCTGCTTTGCAGAGCAGGTTTCCTCCTTCTGCAATTCTGATCTGTAAGCCATGATAGGCATCATGCCCACCTGAAGGCTCAGCAACCTAATGTCAGAGTTCCATCAAACTCTGGATTGAATGTCTTCCAGTACTGGAGTTTAATTGCTGCCCATTGCCTATTATTTGGTGAGATATAAAACAGTTGCATTGGCTCTTCTGTTCAGTTCAGTGAGAGTTTTACAGAAGAGCAAAGCAGGTCTGGTAGGAACATCAGGGTTTCGTATTTGTTCTCACTAGTAGTTCAGATTAGATGACCTTAGAGTAAGAATGGCACGCTGAGCAACACTGAAATGCCTTGATAAACGTATGGTATATGTAATTAAGACACTGTACAGTTCTTCTTATTGCATTATCTAAGCACTTCACAACCTCTATGCATATATCCTGCTCAGACCATAAGCACTTCAGACTACGTTTCTGTTGGCTGTTTGAATAACCCCCAGCACAATGAGGTCCTTCTCCATGGATGACATTGCGAGGGGGAAACTGTACTTTGTAGAAAATAGCATTGCAGTAACGCTCCCATTTCACAGGGAGGAACTAAGACACCAAAATCAACATGAGTGCTCAGACTTGCTTACACACTTTGGAAAATAACAGCAGAAATGCTTAGCACAGTATCACACAAAATGTGTATGATAGACTAGATGAGAAGCTAAATGCCCGAAAATTTTTCTGCGTCCCTGGCTGCTGGGTACTTCTCTTGTCTCCTTCTGAGCTTCCCAGACTGCAGTCAGTGGGCTGCTTTGGATTATTCTCCTTGAATTTTGTTTATTTCCGAAGGTATTTTAAAGTTTAAACTATTTAATGGGTAGGTGCTCATTTTCAATATGCATATGAATTTAAATTTATTCATACTCCCCCACCTTCCAGTGTAGTGACTGTCAGTTGTGCCTGCAAAACCTGCCAATTATTGTAACTTACAGAACAATAACAACCTAATTGTGAGGCAAAGTAAACGGAGGAGCAATGAAGAGATCATCAATGCCAGCGAGCTAGTCAACAACACACAAAGCAGTCATCAGGTATTCTGCTACATAAAGGAGGTCAAAGCAGCTAATAGAAAATAATATTACAATGTACAGAGAAGGAAGTCTGTGATCCTGCCTGCTTCACTAAGGTTGGGGCAGAGTGGAGAACTTAAAATTATACAGGATTTTACAGCCTAATTCACTTGTAATTGAACTGTCCTAAGTTTTATGAGGGAGGACATCATAGAGAAGGATCTCTCACAAAAGTTTGCTTGAGCCACGTAGCTCCATATGGCCTTCAAGAGCAGACAGTGTCCAAACAAAGCAGCATAGTCCTTAGTCTTGGTATAAATCTACATCTTTTCAATGTTTTCAGTCTCATTTCTGCATTTTTATGTAGTGGAACATATGTATCCAAATGCTCCAAGTATGGAATTACTTATCTTACTCTTAGAAAATGCATGAGAGAAATAAAAAGGTAGTTTCCAAAAATGGGCCTCAGATGGCAGATCGAATCTTTTCCTGTCTTCTGGGGGGTGGGCTGTTGATTTCTGCTTTCAGTAGCATCTGCCTCTTACATTCTTGCTATGCTGATGGGTTGATTTCATGGAAGGAGATAAAGTCCTGGACAAAAGATTTATGGAACCTTTATGTCACAGGAAATTTTTAAAATCTGGGACAAATAGCATCCTCAAGACTTTTTTGGGGATGTTAGAACAGAGGTTTAGGTTGTGGACCTGTATCAGTTTGTCTGAGATATCCAGGTAGTGTTTCGTGTTACCAAGTGATACTGTTATATACAGGCTGTCATCTTGTTCTACTTCAATTACAGTTTGGGGTTTTTCTTCTTTTTTTCTGTTTAAAAAAACCTATGAGGAAGATTCTAGGACAGTAAAAAATTGCTTTGCTGGGTTATTTACACAAGGTTCTGGGAGCTGATATTTCTCATAGGAGGCTGTACCTGCCTCTCCCCCATAACGAGCTCTATTCCAGAACATATATAACTATATAAATAAAGGAAGTTACACTTGTAATATAGCCAGACACAGCATCATTGATTTCAGGATGAACCATCCTGCCAATTCCCTGCTACAAGGCAGTGCTAAGTGTCAGAAGATTATTATTTTAGCAATTGAACAGAGTTTTCTAACAGAAAAAGAACATGAGTGACTACTTCTTTTGAGCCAAAATGAAAAAAAGTAAAAGAGAAGGTGGCAGAAATCAAAGCATCCTGGAAAGTCAGGAATGTGAATCCTTAAGGGTACTCGGATACTTGTTTTGCTATTTTAGTTGCTGAAGTCCATAACAGGGTAAGCATCACTTTAGTTATATTTGCAGTCTAATCTCATGAACTCCTCTGTACTGGAAGATGTTATGTGTCCAGCTGTGTCACATGGAAATTCACCTAAGCACTGCCTTACACCTAGATTTTTTTTCCCAGAGCTTTACCCCAAACAGCAACCGGATTGTTGATCTGGGAAGACATCATCAGCTAAATGTATGGGCAGCTCTCCCAGCAGCGGACCCAAAGCACAACATTCTTGTGGGTAAGGGTACTCCAAATCTTGAGAAAAAAAAATTCATTCACATAGGAGCAAGAAGAGAAAAATACTGACAATGACAGGGGAGAGAGAGAGACAGCCACCTCCTAAGTGGCTGCACTGAATTACCTAAAATCAACATTACAGAAAATACCTTGGAGAGAGAGAATAAAAACACTATGTCTTTCAAAAGTTATTAGCAGTCTCTGAATGGCTATAACCTTGATTGCTTTCTAATTATCTTGTCCAGTCATAAAATGAGGTAAAAATGACAAAGAAGAGAAGTTCAACAGGAAAAGCTCTTAGTTTGTGAATAGAAAATCCGGATACTATATGGAAATGTACAGGCTGAAATGACAATTTTGGTAGTTATTTGATGTACTTAATAGATATAGAGTAAGACTGATAATTCTAAAATAATAATAATCATCATCATCATAACCTAGCTCTTCTATATCCCTTTTCATCAGAATATCACTAAGCACTTTACAAAGGAGGTCAACACCATTATCACTGTTTTAGTTTCTAAAAAACACCTGAAAGAGGATTTTAAGCAGAAATCCCTCAGTAGCCTGCTCTTGGAATTTTCTTATGATGCTTTCCTCTTTTGTCCATCAACGGTATTTGCAAGTCTAAGCAGCCTGGCAAAATTGTACCAGGTGATTTTCTTTCCCTTTTTAATATGCGAATGACATTTCTTTTTCTTCACAGTCACTCATCAGAGCAAAACCACAAAAAACAACTTTGGTGTCTGCCTTTACACATTTCCAGAATAAGACAACAAGGTTGCTTTAAGATTTTCCTTGGAGGCTTTTTCCTTCCAAGTAAGGTAGAGTGGCACTGTGTTCTCCATCCTAAAGTGTTTCCAGGTAACTCAGGATCATTCCTTGACCTTTTAACAGCCTTCAGCCTATGGCTTATTTACCTAGAAATAAGCTTGAATGTGACAGTGGTGCCTGTAATTCAAAAAAAGAAACCATGATGAAATCCAGTTAATTCTCTCCATCATTAGCTGTGGTCATTGGGATATTTTTAGCCAACTAAAAAATAGATTCTTCATTACAATGTAATTGGCTACATTTACAGTGTTTGCAAAAATGTATTTTGAGTGTCTTGAAGTGCACATCAGCAGCCCTCAGTCTTTTCAAGTGCTATGTCAAACTATGCAAGAAAAAGACTTAACGAACTTGCTTGATGAGTGGAGCAATTACTCTGGTTTTGTTCAATCGACACTAGGAAGAAAAAAAACAAGCCCAAACAAAAAAAAAAAAATCCAAAAACACACCCTCTGGCTGATTTTTCTCATTTATTGACTGTAACATAGTAAATGGTTGCTCTAAACATCTGATCGCCCGGAAGCTTAGAAGGCTGGAGGAGGAATTGCTCTGCATGCCCTATTTATCATTTACTTCCTGCAACAGCCTTTATGGACCATGTTCAGAAGTGGGATGTTATACTATGTGGTCCTTTGGTCTGATCTAGGATGGAGGTTCCTATATGTTTTTGGGTAGAGTGAGGAGAAACCCTGGGACTGAAGAATTCTTTTTATTCTCTGTGTTCAGACAATTATTTCAGTCAAAACCACTAAACCATGAAATTTTATGTATTTCTACATAAAGAGAGGTGCCACATTTGGTTCAATTTCCTACTGTTCAACCAAACTTCAGATCAAAGAGGAATAACCCACATTTCCAACATGCTTTAAATTATGAGGAAGAGCTAGTATTCCACAATCAAAAAACCCACCAGACTAAACCATTATGAATCTAACTTTGACCATGGCCGCCTTAGCCTGAGTGAAATTAGACACCTCTGTGACTTTAAAAACAAAATATTTTGGAGAGCCTGAAGAAGATTTTGGAAGAGATTTGGGAGCCAAAACATTTTTCAGAGAGGAGAAATAACAGTTATTGTATATATTTCAAATTTTCTCCACGTGTTATAACATCACACAGTTATGGTTTGAAATTTGACATTAAGTTTTCATCTCATGGGCATAGTAAAACTTACTGGGTCTCTGCACCCAGTTTTCTGTACACGTCAGTGTGTGTGTGTGTGTGTGTCTGCAAACACAGATGCACATGGTTGCTTTTAAAGGTTTCAGGTTAAATCTGAAACCCTGAGAGTACTTGAAATTTGAAACCTAATTTAGCAGTTTACAAACATCTTTGTTTATCTTCTAAAACTCTTCCAATTTTTGAATGCTTCTCAAAAAAGGGGAAAAGGCAGATAGAAACCATTTCATTGCATTATTGCCACTCTGCCCCAGCAGAAAGAGAGTTTGTGAATCTCAAGAGTTTGCTCTGATACAAGAGAGCATTCCTAGAAGGATTTATAAAACAGTCCAAAGAGTGGGACGAACCCTTAGTGGCAGCTCAGCAGAAGTACAGAGAGGTTAAGAGAAGTATCCACTTACATGGATAACTTGTGTGTGTCTCCATCATGCAAAATGTTGCAGAGCACAGAATAATCCAAGCTACCTTCAAACTGGTTTATTCAGATATCAGAGGGAATCCAAAGCACAGCAACATGAACCGAAACCTGGGTAAACCTACACCACAAAGCCCACACCGTAAACGTGAGCTGCTGCCCCCTAAATTGCACCTGTGTGCAAGGTTCAGGTTTACATATTCAGGAATCTGCTGACCCTCAGGTGACTTGAGACACTATCAGGTAGTCCCCATGATACCTGAAATTACCACCTTTTGTTTTCATCAAATAACTGTATTTTCTTAAACTGGTCAAAGTTTGGAGGTCTACTTCTTCTTCCAACCTGTTTTAATTAGAATGTTGTAGAGGAAGGCTGCACTTTTGGGAGCCGGACCAGGGTTTGTTGGAAAGCAGTTGATGATGCTCTAAGAAAACAAGATGATATTAAACTTCTGGTCCAGGTAAAAGGCTGTTTCCCTGCTGAGAAAGATCACTTTAACACGATTGCTTTAGCATGGAGGAAGATGGGGCCATTGCTGTCACTCTTACTGGGAAAAAAATTGTCTTGTTCTTTTGTGGTTTGGCAAAACTACTCTGAACCCAAGGGTTCTGTATCAGTGTGTTTGCAGCACTTGTTGCCTTTGCTGGTAGGAGATATGACTAAATTACAGGTGTGACCGCAGCTTGGACAACACAGGAAGGTTTCTGGTCTGCCCAGATTCCCATTCTGCAAATGAGAGATGCGTCCTTTGACTGTGATTCCTTTAACACCTTGCATGTAAAAGAACTGTAACTTACAAAAAAAATCTTCTTAAATCTCGTATCTGTAGCATAAGACAAGGTTGTACTTGTAAAAAAAAATAAGCCCTGGAGAGAAAGGAGACAATAGCACCTGAAACAGCATGTGCCATAAAATTTTGGACATTTTATACTCAATTTAGCCACCATCTCCCTTCCCTGCAACACCACACATGTTTCAAGATATCCTGAGATGCCTCTGCCTGTGTCAGCTTTCACGCCAGCTCCAAACTCCATGTTTTGTTTGTCCATTGAAAGCAGAGTGTGGAAGATGGCTCTAAGCAGATAGATCTGATAGAGCACAAATAAAAAGTCCCTGGCAGAGATTAAGCTCTCATTTCCCCATCATTCGCTGCAGAGGGTGCTGTCTGCCCATATTCCTGTTCCTCAGGAAAGAGGTGGGAAAAAAAGGGTTGTGAACTATTTAAAAGTTGAAAAGGCAGGTCACAAGATAGTATCAAAATGTACAAAATATTTGCACAGTTAAAGACATAAACTTACATTTCAGAGTCATGACAAAGGAAGCAAAGAGTGGAGCAAAGCCGCTGTCATAGCCTGATCGGTAATCTAAAGAGCAGAAGGCAGCCAGCCCTGATTTATAATGCAAACAAATGAGGCTTTCCTCCCTACCTTTAATGAAGTTTAAATCTTTCTGAAGTCATCCATTTAGGCAGTAGCACTAAGATAAAAACAACAATTCTTTCCTGGAAAAATTGCAATATTTTGGAAATCTTTTTTCATATTGAGTTTTCACTCCAACTCTGGAAACCAGTTGAAACATCAGAATTTTGTTATGAAACAAGAAATCCTGAAAAGATATTTTCTCAGTGTAGCTGCAGGGTTTGGATTCAATAAGAGTGGGGTTTCATTCAGAAAGTAGCACCCAGTACTCAAAGAAATCAGTCAGTCATGTCCTTCTCATGTTTGTGGGGATGTCAGGGAAGGTCTTGCTTTCAGCATAAATTACTCATCTGGTAGCATCAGAAATTGGAATTTTGATCCCTGTATCCAGAAGTGTTTGTGTTGTGTTTTGTTTAATCTATAATGATCTCATTTAAAATACAAAATTATCATTTTTGATATGCACAGAATATGTCAGATTTTCTCTTACTGACTCCCTCCAGGTCTCATGCTTTTCAAATTTCCAACTGTGAAACAGGCTGCTCCATCAGCAGGGGTGAACAGTGACCACCCTTCACAAAACTCACCGTCCGGTGGGAAACGAATGTTCTTGGGTTAGAGTGAAAGACCAAGAGGCCAGATGTCCCATGTCCTTGGTATGTCCATGGACCACTGTGCAATTATGCACAAAAGGTGGAAATGGCATTAGGATACAAAAAGGAACTGGCTCTGTTTCTTAAGGTGGTATCTCAGGAGTCTGTGTTGGCCAGAGGGAAGTGTCTAGCGTTTTCTAATGGTTTCCCCTACAGGCACTGGAGAGATAGCACAGATCTCCCTTCAGAGATCATCTGTGGTGCTACATCCTTCTTCTTTGATTTGGTAAGAAAAGCATAAGGAACATCTCTAGAGAGGAGGGTGGAAGGCAGCTCATACCTAGTCATGGGCTTCTACAAAAAATCAGCACGGGCTTTTGTGATCTTACAGTCTCAAGTACCGACACCAAGTATGGAAATGAGAGTCTTATGTAGAAACTGAATCTTGGAAAGTGTGGTAAGGTGGATATTACTCCTTCCCAGAGAAAACTCTCTGAGAAGACTCTTCATTGGTTGTTTTTCCTTTTTAATTAGTTTTACCACTTTTATTTTTCAAGTTACATGTAGACACCTTAAAAGCTTTGGCCATTCCACAGTAGATCTGTTGGTATGCTTTGGCACTTAAATACCTTTACCTATCAGGTCCTTTGTAAACACCCAGTGTAGCCAGTAGATCCTTACACTGAGTCTCACTATTGCCTGTCCAGGAGCAGAAAGGATAAATAAATCTGAGCTCCAAGAAATACAAAATATCATCAAGAAAGTCTGACCCACATCATCAGGAGATCCTTTTGGCTAGCAATTAGACGTAACATGAGAATGAAGTGGCTGTACATAACAACAGGTAATTTGCTACAAAGAACAAAAGCAAACCAACAGCACTCGTGGCTCTAAAAGAGAATGACTACACTAGTGTTATCCATGAAGAACCAAGTTAACAATAATACCATATCTTGCCATGTCAGATTGGTGACTTTGAACTAGAAGCTGAAGTCCAGAGGTGCATAGGATGGAGTAATGTGACAGCCTTTGGAGTCTTTTTGAGAAGCAAAGAAGAAAAAGCTAAATGGAATGCAGGAGTTGGGAGCATGCTGGAAACAGCAACTCCGTCTCAGCATCAGAAATAGGCAGAAGGATCATGGAGACAACAGGAAGGATTTCAACACGGAGACAGGGTACAGCTGATTCCTGGAGGACAGGAGCTGCACCTTCATGAATAACCAATGAGCATGGCTGTTATATGTGGCATGGAAACTTTTGCACGATTTGTCATGCTGAACTCGTCCAAGTGAGCAGAGCTGAAATTAACTCTTTTTATCTGGCCAAACCAGTTATCAGGGTTCAGCCATTCCCATGCTTTGCCTAACAGACATCTATTCACTTTGGGTTTTCTGTATTCATGTTGTTAGAGGAAGATGTGTTAGCATGAAATGTTGTGTCTTAATGCGGAAAATATGGGGCTGGGGGAATTTTATGAATGAGGTCTTTTCCTGCCATTTGATAACAGTTATGCACGTTGAGTCATGGTGTAATTGTTCTCCATCACTGAGATACATAATCTTTGATGAAAATTCAGATTCTTTGTTCCCAAGTATGCAGCATTTCAAAGCTCCATCCTGTTGCCAAGGCTAAGTGCTGTTGAAGTGGTGGTTTCCCTGTGTGAGAGGAGAGCAGTGAACACAATGAGGGAGGGCAAGATTTAAAACCAAGAATAGCCTTAACAATCATGACAGCTAAAATAAGGACAGGAGGGAAAATGAGTAATTCTGACTGTTATCCCTGGTCTTTGAGTCTTTTCTTAAGAAATCCTTGGATTCTGCCTGCATGAACCTAAGGACAGAAAAGATCAAGGCTTGACTGAGAAAAAAAAATTAACTCCTTGAGTACAGTGTTAAAGTCAGTTATCTACTCACCTTCCACATAAGAAATTTGCCTTGACTGCTTAAGCAAAGCCCATGAATCTTGAATTGAATCAGGTGAAGAATCTCTTGCTTCTATACCAATTAATTTTTCATTGCATTAGGCTAGTAAAAGTGAAATCACAAAGATTTGGAACTTTCACCAGTTCTAATGAATGTAAATTTTATATTCGATGATCAGTACCAGTTCATTGAATTCTTTAACAGCCTTCCCTCAACTGAACATAGGTATAAATCAAATTAAATCGATTAATCTTTAAAAAATGTGAATGAAAGAACCTCACAAAAGTCCACAGTTTTATTCATTACATACAATAAATATTCCTTATAGAAAGACAACAAATGACATCTTCTTGGGGATTTGCCTTTCCAAATCCTTGCTAGCAAGAAGTTATTGAGCTCAATTGGGGATTTTGCCTGAGCAAAATTTCCAGATTTTTGTCAGGATCAATCCCAGAAAACCAGCCGAGCAAAATGATGGTAAACAAGTCATCATCATGACACTCTGAATGCAGCGGTGCCGGCTCTTAACAGCTCTGTGTCTCCTGAATAGGACATCAATCGCATTCCTTTAGTCACCTTTATATATACAATGCATTATTTGGACTATCCATGAGCATTCATTCTGGAAACGTACTTTATTTTTCTTTTTTGCAAAGGCCGCCTTCTTCTCTTTCCTTGTGTATAGATAATCCGTATATGACTGAATCATCTTTATAGCCAAGAATCCTCTGAGAGATATGCCCCAGTTCACCTGGAAAAGCCATCTAAGAAGCAGCCGCGGTTGTGTAAACATAGACATGCAGAGCCATTAGAGATGCACCAGGATACCTCAGACGTTGGCACAGGCAAGCAGGTGACTCACGCAGCCAGACAAGATGCTCCAGGGTGTCTATGATTTGAAATTAAGTGTGTAAAAATGAGACAGAATTCAGGCAATACATTTTTGTGGTGTAAGCTCTTCCAAAGGCCAATTAACCTTAAATTTAAACTACGTATAATAGAACACTCAGTCAGCTAAACTCTTAGAAAGTGATAACTCCAGGGAAATTTTAAGGAGATACAATAGAAAGTACAGTGATATTCTCAACTTTGGAGAATTAAAAAAGAAATTCATGAAATAACTGGCATTTTAGTGACTCTGCTTTTCACAAAACAGCTTTTTCTAGACAATATGCACTCTACAATAGACATACAGTAACTTGTCTTCCATATCACAGACTTCTACTATCTTTAATTTTAGCCTAACTAATTTCATTAATATTTAATACTTATTGATATGCCAATAATAGCAACTCTAGTACCCTCTTTTTTCTTTTTCCTTTTTTTTTTCTTTCTGTGGAGGACAGAAATATTCTTCACTGAACCAGTAGCAAAACCCCTCCCTTTGCCTTTCATGCCAGCAAGACTCACCACTCTTAACTTATTAACAAGGACTTATTTATAGCAGTGCTTAAGTCATCAAACATCATTGAGATGACTTCACATGAAGAACACAGTGAGTGTAGCAGAGTGTTATAATTTTGATGCCATGTTTCATATAAAGAAATTCCCTGCAAATAGTCAATACAATGAAATATTCCCTTTCCAGTATTATATTTGTAAAATTAATTACAGAATTTAAAGCTAACAAGATCCTGGAAGACTTTTCTGGCCGCTGGCTCATGCATTCAATCATGATGAACTTGTTTGATCTTTAGCAAGTGTACAGAAACTAAGTGAAATATCTGTTGTGACTCTCAGACATGCAATAGTTATTGGAGATATTAAGCTACATTTCTAATTTTGAAATATGCTAACAACTGGGAAAAGGAAAAATCCATAATAAAGGCAAACATAATCCAAAAGTGTATTGGAGAAATTTTGTTAAGATGAGATATTACTGGAAACAGATACTCACTATGAAGCTAGAAGCTAGCAAATCCTCATAGCTTCCCTGTCCTCCAGCCCTGTGGCTTGTGATTCAACATTAATTAATTCAGTGCAGATATTTGATTATTTGTGTAAGCTTCAGACCTGCTTTTGCCCAGAACTGAAATACCGTAATAAGGTAGAAAATAAGTTTCTGAACTGCTACACTGTCTGATCTCGATTCTTCTGGAATAAACGGAAATAGTCCCTTTGGTCTTTTCCTTGTTCTGGAGAATTGCATTAAGTTTCTCTCCCACCTTACAGATCTTTTTCTCATTTACTGCATCACTTCTCAACTTCTCACAACACCTGACTGTGTTCATTTAAACATCTCCTTGTTAATGGTGTATAAATAGCTTTTAGTTTTACTTCCTGTCAGATTTAATTACAAGCTTCATGTTTCCTTCGCTACACTTGCCTTTGCTGATGTTTAACCAGTCTTTTTTTCAGGGAAGAGTAGGGTTTACACAAAAGCTCTGATTATGTTAGAGATAATTGCATCTCAGTTTTTGGAAGATTATGCTGCTAGGCATGCATGCCTACATGCTTATAGTCACTGCCACAATCTTAACAAACCGACAGCCAAAACAATATGAATGGGTAAATAACAGTAAATCACCAATAGCCTGATCCTCCAAGATGCAAAATGACCTTTTAATCCCTCCTTTTAACTTGTTGAACATATGGTCTAACATATGGTCTAATCAGTAGTTCTGGGTAGCTTATCAGTGATTTGTTGTGTTTTGCTTATAGATGTATTCAGGAAGCAAATATCCTTTTCAAGCTAATTTCTTTCATTCTTGAACCAAGTTCTGTTTTCCATTTCTTTTCAAAGAACTGCAGTGGCACTTTCAAGATCTGTCACCTTTTTCCTTTATTTTACCTATATCTGTTTTACCCTAGGTTGCTACCTAACATTTTTTGGTGCATTTGTGGTTGCTGTGAGTTCCTTTGCTGCTACTTCGTCACAGACAACACCCAGTTCTTCCATCTTATTGATGCAGTCAAAGTGACAAGTTTTTTCATATGGAAGCATAGTAAACACAGAAAAAACTGCTTCACTTTTATTTTTTTCCATCTTTTGGAGAGATTATTTGCATGTTTCGACACAGTATGTATGGATTTGCTTTTTTTTACTGTCAGTATGTATGGATTTGCTTTTTCATTTTTCAATCTTCCATATTATTTTTCACTGTGTTGATGTCCTCCAGCACATTAGCACTGAGGATCCCACTGTGTCCCAAGTAATGAGCTGAGAAAGAGGTAATTAAACAGTGCTGCAGTGTTTTGGTGCTGCAGACTAGTACTTTGCTGTCCCTACCTGCACCAGTATATTTCAAAAAATCTTCCAATTTCAGAGCTGCTTTATATGATTCTTATCTTATTCCAGAGGGACAATCAAGTGGCCATCTTTTTTTTTTTCCTTTTCTTATTTTTCTGGCAGAATGTAGAAATTTTACTTTACTGTATAAGATGAAAAGGAAGAGTAAGGCAGTTCAAAACAAACCCCCTGTGTTTTCAGATTTTGAGATTTCATCTTCAAGCATACTGACCACAGTTGTGTTTAATATATTTCAGCCTTTTATTTTTTATCTTTTATAATTTGTTGCTGCTGTGAGTTTAAAATCACCTGACTATAATTAAATACTAATTTAAATTAAGAAATTAAAGGAATTATATGCAACCATCCTCCCCTGACTATGAAAGAACAGTGTTTATCACACTACTTTACAGAGTGGTCAGGGCAAAGTTTTCATTCAAACAGATTCAGTGCTATAATGCTATAATGATCTGTGTTCTCTCTTTTCAACCTCACTTCTATGGATTGAAGGGAACTGAAGTTAGCCTGATAATAGCATACTCACCAGGACAAAATTTAATAGTACAAAATGAAGGCTTTGAACTTACAGGGTCAATAGTGGTGATTTTTGATGCAACAGAGGAACTTTTTCATTGGAAGTGACTGAGAAGAAAGACCTGGGTACACTGACTGACACAGGACAGCTCTGACACTGACTTTTTCAGCCCTGTGCTCATAGTCTTCTTCAGGTCTTTGGGTTTTTCATATATTCCTGAACCAGGAAAATGCGTGGATGTCAGTTAGTCATGCTCAGCATTGCACAGAGTTGAACAAGTTCTCACATTAGACAGGTAATTAAAATATTTTAAACTTTGTTGAAACAAAATGTTTAACTATTTTTTAAAAGTTGTAGGACAAAATGTTCTGACAAAACTTTCGGAAACATTTTTCCATTAAATAGTATTTTTCTGTACTGGAGCATTGTAACATACAGGAAAGATTCAGCCTCCGATAAGGAAGGAAGAGACTCAGCTGTTCTTTTGTACAGTAAACGTCTTCAAATGGCCTAGGCTAAATTAACTTCACTCTAGGACACTTACAGAACTAAAAGATGTTAGAAGTTATTTCCGACTGCTTATGGATGATGATTGAACTTTCAAAGATGGTAAAAGCTGCCATAAAACTGGAGAGAATATTCAATGCATGTAGAATAATATCTGTTTCTACAGGCAGTACCCCCCGCCCAAAAAAAAAAAAAATGTTTTGCACAAGAAAACAATTTTGGCAGAAAGCTACTTTTGTATTTAAGTAAACTAACATCCATAGTTGTTGTTGTTGTTGTTGATGTGTCACTTGCTGCAGTAGATAAACAACTAGTAAATAATAAAGTGTTTAACATTTAGCCTTTGTAGTACCTAATGAAGATGACTGCCATCTATGCTGCCTCAATACATCTTGTCCTCAGGGTCTCCCTGGGGCCTCCCAGAAAGAAGAAAAAAGGAAAAAAAAACCAACGCTGAAAACTATAATGGCAAGTTTCAGCTATGCAGATGTTACAGCAGCAGCTACATACCCTGAATGGATTGGAATCTTTGCATGTACTTGGATATGAGATTTTTATCTGGTATTTCCTGCTAGGAATACACACTGTTGCCATTGAGTTGCCTGATTAAAAGTAGGGATCTGCTCACAGTCTTGTAAAACAGTTGGTGCTGTCATGTTACAGGAATGATGCAGATATTCAGAGAGAATAATACAGTTTCTTTTACTTGCCAGGGTATGTATTTGTTATTTTCATTTAGAAACTCAATTTGGACATCCACATACAGGTTTTTAAAAAAGTGTTATTAAAACCTTTACTGTATGGACCATAATGATACAAAGTTATTTCACAAAATAGTTGCTTGCCCATATCAACAAAGATGGAGCACAGTGCAAATTTAAAAGCAGATATGCTGTATATCCACCTCACACTCACTTCAGCCAGAACTCTTTTAAAAGACTATGATTCATCAATGAACAGAACAATTTCCATGTCTCTTTTTCATTGTATCTCTAAGTACCTCACAAGCGGTGAATTGTCATTTTCCAACCCACATTTATGTCATGAGCTAAGTGACTAACCTATTTGAAGTGTTTAGTGTACAGCTTGAAAAACACAGAAAGATCCACAAAAGGAGAAAATTAGCATCCTGAGGAGTACGAAAGCTCATGTAAAGCTGAAGATTTAAATAATCTCTATTCTAGTCTTCTGAAAAATACCCAAAGGTCTATAAGCAAGGATTTTCACTAAATTTGTGGCTGATGATATATCTGATACTGAGTTTTCCCTAAACAGAAAGTTTTACCATGCTAGAAAAGTTGACTTCTAGACTGTGTGAAACTTTGAAGGAGTCTTTGGAGCATTATATGTGAAGAGATATAAACAAATGAAAAACAAGATAAAAAGCAAGCTGAATTTACCGTGGGTAGATAATGCCAGAATAACTTGATACCTTTCTCTGGAAATACAAGAGTTTTTCCAGGAAAAATGTTACACATTTGATCTAGCTGAGTGTGGGTGTAACATCTGATGCAATGCCATGGAGACACTACCAGAACTCTATGGTGAGAAGACACCAGGTAAAGGGGAGATGACAACAGACAGCAGGTAAAGAAACCACTGATGGAATTCCCCAAAAAATAAGACTCAGGCCTCATCTCATTTCATGGTTTCTTTTATGAGTTTGCACAAAATGAGACTGTGTTAATTCAATTTCCCAATGACATAAAGCTAGAGGGCATCTTCTATTAACAGAAAAATCAGGACTTTATATCCTAAAAGCTACATGACCTTGAAGACTGGAATTAAAAGAAAGCTCAAAGGAATATAATAGAAGAAAATGTAAGATTGCATACTTGGAGACTGATCATAGGCGTTTCTGTTGCTAACTGTGGGGTTACCAGTTGGAAACGAGTGAGAAAGAAAAACAGTGGTGTAGTGCAGCTGATAGCAGGGTGACTGTGAAATGCTGGTGTGATGCCAGCAATGAGAAAGTTGAATGCAATAGCCAAAAACTATTTCCAGTAGACTCAAGAAATATTAATGCCCTGATATAAGAAATGGAAGTGACCTCATTTGAAATGCAGTGTTCAGATCTATCCATTCATGGTCAAGAAAGACTGCGTCTTGAAGAGGTGTAAGGAAAGACTGTCTTGATCAGGGGGACTGAGAACCCTCTTGGGGGATGAAGGAGTGAGGGAAAACCAGCCTTGGTATGTCAAGTAAAAGGAAAGCCAAGGAGAGATGTGATTTTCCTCTATCAGTACCTCAGTGGAACAAATTCCAGGGGAAGAAAAGATCTTTTGAAGCTAAAAAACAATCTTGGAACAAGAACAACTGGATTTAACTGTCCATGAGCACCTTTGAGCTGATAACAAAAAGATTTCATACTATAAGACTGGTGAAGTTTTGGAATAGTATTTTAGTAGGAGAGAAAGAAAGAAAATGGGTTTGTAACAAGTGCTATGTGGGATTCAACTGTAATTTTCATCTCTTACAAGAAGGTCTTTCTTAGCAAAGTATTATTATATATTTTAGGAACTTCTGGCTAAATGTTTATCTCTGAATCTGCAGAACAACTCAACAATGATTTCTGTTTTGGCAGATTACAGCATGGAAAATAATGGCATCTCAACAACTTTTCTTTTACCCTCTTATAGTAGGACATGATGAGAAACGACTTTTCTCTCATAAGCCCAGGAGATGGTGGCACATGCTGATAAGTTCCTGTGTGGCTCACCCTAATCAATGCTCTCTGATTGACATCTCCTCTCTAAACTGCTCAAGAAGTTCAGAGGTTTATATCACTGACCAACACTAATAATTTAAAAGCACTGCTCTACTGTTAAGATCTTGTAATTTCAGAGACTTTTTCATAAAAAAATAATATTGGCTACGTATGCCCTCTTAGCTACTGGAAAAAAAACTTATATATTATTTCACTTTTGCTAAGCTCCTAGTTGTTTCTGAGTGGAGGCAGAGTAATTCCACAACCTAATCTTGCAGTTGGGTTTTATTCCTAATTTTTTTTTTTTTCAATTCAGTTAATTGAATTGAAATGAAATTAATTGAAAAGGGAAAGGGATTTCCCTTTAAGCTCATTGCCTTAAATTTCTTTGGACACTGCTCATTGCCCCTTATAGTGCTACTCCACCTAATTTTAACTCCTGCCTCTTTTTCTGTGTTTGAATGAAAATTGTCACTGTAGGCTTTTAGTGTGCAGTACAGAAAGATGCTTTGTGATGTGACCTTGCAGTTTCACTTACGACGAGGAACAAAACCTAGTGTTTTCCATGGGATTGTTCATTTGGGACAAATAATGGAGATTCTCACGTGGACTATGTAGATGCCCTCTCATCACTACTTTTAAACATGTACAACATGAAACATATAACTAATCTAGACCCTTCTTCTTCTCAGTTGGAGAGAAGCTTGTAAATCTAACGCACTTTGACAGCTGTTCACTCAAAAGTTACTTTCCATCCTTTGCACCTCCTCCATTTTCCTGAAGCTGCCTGCGTCTCGTCACCTGTTTTCTAAGATGGCACTTAGTGTTGCAAGTACCTCTGAAAAGTGCAATGTTCCCTTACCAGAGGTTGCTGGGATGCTCTTAAATTCATCTCCTCTTTTTCTGTCATTATTTCCTTATTTGACAAGGTCAAAGCCCTGCTCCCATGCCAATATCTCCTGATGATCAGCAGTTGGAAAAATCAGAATCTTAGATGATTAGAGGCAGGTTGAGAAAGTAAAAACCTCACCAAACACTGTCCTGTTTCCATCTTTCTCTCCTTCTTTGAAGGAGGGCCTGACATGATTGGTAACTGACTTTAACAAAGGAAGAACCTTTTCTTGTCGCTGTTATTCCAGGTGAGACCAACTTTCATCTTACAGCTTTGTTTTAGCAGGATGACACTGAGAGGAATGTTGTTTATGGTGGGAATAAAACATGCAGAATCTGGTTCAGAGTAAAACCACAAAGATGGGTCCTATTTCATTGTTTTGTTTTGAAGAATAACTCATTTGGACCTAGTTTCAAAGGCAAGTTTTAATTAAAAGCACATTGTACAGATTTGTGAAGAAGCGGCTAACTGTTAGAAGGTCAGCTATCTTGTAAGCAGCAAGTCATGGGAAAATTGTGCTATTATGGGTTACATAAGCATAACAAAGCTTTAATCTCTAATTACTATTTAATTTGTCCTCTTTGAATAGATTGCATAGCTCAGTTGGCCTTCAGGGCTTTAGTTAACATAGGTTTTGACTTTTTGCTAGTGGAAGATACTTCCCAGTCAGAAAAAATATAATGAGATCAGTTTCTTCACTTTCAGTGGGCAGAAGAGAGAATACTGTACAAAGGTAAAAGAACATAAAGACAGCTGGAGCACAAATTGCACCAGATAAAGGTCAGCCGGGATTCCAGGACAGACCAAATTTAAGCCCAGAAATTCTTTGTTCATTTATAAAACATTGAAGTCAGGCACGTCCTGCAATGACTGCTAATAAAATGGAGCATCACTTGTCATCTGTGAAGAGTAGGCAGTTCTTGGGCAGTATGTAATATTCAGAGGGAAGAAAATGATTACTTACCATAACTGTTCCAGGAACTGTACCAAGCAATTGATCCATCCTCAGGTTCAAAGCTTGGAAACAAGATGAGCATCACAAGGATCAATCATCGGCTGTAGAGAACAAGGTAACACAAGCAGAGGCTAAAGTTTGGAAGGTGAAATTAGTATTACCACATGTCAATATATATATCTCTAGGTATATGCTATTGGACATGTTGCAAAATAGAAGAAAGGATTAGATGGACTTTTGGTTATAGTTATTTTCATGTTGTATTGTTATAACCAAGAACAGAAGTGCTCCTATACATGTATATATAAGACTATATCTTTGATGTCCTTCACTGAGACACATTTGCCTAGGTTCTGCTCAACTCATTCAGCTGTCTAAATGTCCACTGAATAACATCTAGTGTAACGCATGCTGGAAGCTGGACATTGACTCTGAAGCACTTCTTATACACTGCTGTTAGCTGCTTTTCCTTTTAAACTCCTTTTTTTCAAATTGACAAGTACGCTAGCAGATCAAAGTCAAATGGTTGAAACGAGTTAAATCTGAAAGACTTGACATGACCCCATCCAAACTGAACCAGAAGTACAGAAATTACCGAGCTGACTGGACATGAAAAATGCAGTCTAAGGTTTATTTAAAAGAAGTTGCATTCAACAAAAACATCATTAGCTCAGGTGTAGCACTATGCAAAGACGCTTCACTGACAAAATAGTGACTTCTGGAGCAAAATTCTTTATTCATAGTTATTAGTGTGTCCAAAGCTAATGCAGTAAACTTCTGGGTAATTGACAGTTTTTTATGGGTTGTAATAAAGCTTAAATCTTTTTTTCACAGAGCAGGAGATTGAGACATTGCTTCTTGCAATTGTTTTGGCCTAGGACTATGAATCCATTAATCCTTCCTATTTTACCAGTTAGGATAGAGCAGATTGTATTGTAAGTTTTGAAGAAAAAGTCACATAAAGAACAGAAAGTCCCCTAAATGTTACCACTGGTACATGACCAGGCACCTGTAATGATTGCACCATTATGATGCTGTCTGGCCCATTGAAGTTCCCTAGAGAAGATCATCACCTTTTATCCTAAAGACATACTCAGGTTCTCCCTCCTGCATATCATCTTTCAGACACTGTTGTGATAATTTCTATAGATATTTATTTTTACTGTAAGCTTCTTTATTTCCTTGGATGTTTTCTGTCTCTTACGATAGAGTACAGCCAAATTATTATAATTTTTTCTTTATTAAATAACACAGAGCTAAAAATCCACTTATATTTATTACATGAATTTTAAAATATTTAATGATACCTTTTTTCCCCTTAAATGTTTCAGTATATACATAGACTAAGACATGTATAAGTTCTGCTTCTGGGGAGACATAGATATGTGCTTAACTTTACAGATAAATGCAAGGGGACCACCTGTGCATATGTTTTTGTAAGACTGGAAACTTAATGTGCCATATAAGAATAGCTGAAATAACTACCTTTCAAGGAACAAAACACGGAAGTGTGTTTTCCCAACAGGTCTATTTTCCTTAATGCCTCCTTTCATTTGCTTTGAAGAGTGAAAAATGACTCCCTGAAAATGCATTCTTAGATTGAAAAATTAATGACTAGGACATGTTGCGTATGTTCTTTCATCATATGAAAACAGCATGAAAACACTATTTTGTGCATAAATATCTGGGAAAACATCTGCTGTGTATCATTAGAACGAACTCATGTACCAGCTCCCTCGTACTGAATTTTTCTATACCAGTTTCCACTACTGGAGCAAGCAGATAATTTGTGGTTGACTATCAAAGCATAACATTTCATGTATCTTTCCCAGCAGTATTTTTTTTCCCTAATTACTCTTGGTCTTTTTCCATATTAAGATTGCAGTGTTTTTCTTTACCTGCAACCCAAACAGTTACTGCTGTCTATTAACCTGCATAGTCCATTTTTTCATATCTTTGTCTCTTCCAAATAATATTTAATTTCTCTTCCTCTGTTTGGTTTTCGGCTTTGGAAGTACTTCTCCAATGATTCTTAGAAACTTATGGCATTGGAATGAGATTCTATTTCTCTATCAAATAGCCCAACAACAGGATTTCTAAGACATGTGTTGCAACAAGCTGATATAGGAACTGGAAAAGAGGGCGTACATGGATCTTCAGTGCTTCTAATAATTGAGTGTATTTCTGCCTTTGCTTCTCACACTTACACTATATGGCTCAGGAGAAAAAAATAGATTTTTTTTTGAAGAATATATTTATAAAAAGAGTGTATTTACAAAAAAAAGGCTTGATGATTCCTGTCTTTCAATAAGATCTATACGTACCTAAAACATATTTATTCTTCTTAATTATGAACGTTGAAAATTCAGGGTAAAGATGTGAATGAACACTGTTTATTTCACAAGTGATACAGGATATGTTGTAAACCCAAGTAAAGATGTATTTTTGAGCAAGTTTTTTAGATCAATACTTAGGAGCAGAAAGCAACAGTTACAATATCCCCTGGCTTTAGATCAGTTTCTGGATCATAGGCCACTTTGCTATTTATAATGCATTGAAAGTAAGTGAAGTGGCAGAATTGCCTACTCTCCAAATTTTATTAGATATTTCTTAGTGCTATAAACCATGCCCCAGCTCTAAAGATTCCTGATATCTTATAAGAAATATCAATTTTCAACTGTAGAAGGTTTTGAAGTTGGACAGAAAAGTTAAAAACGTGATTCTGCAAATGAACTCCAAATGATAATATTAACAATTCAGAATGATAATATTAATACAATCCATCTGGTCATGATTTCTGAAGATTTGAAGTTGACTGGACCAGAAAGATTAAATAAAATTGGAATAATGTTGCTGCTTTATATCTGCTTAAAATAATGCAGGATATAGTCTTAATCAAGATTAGGATTTTAGGTGATGGGTTTGCGTATGTGTATGTATGAGGCAAAAGAAGATCCTGAAACAACAGTACTAAAGCTGCTTTGAGGGCCCACCCTTACTTTTCGACTATGTACATCTGGATGCGCTGTAAATACAAATGAAATTTCCCCTCCACCTCCATTTTTGGGGGGGTTGGTTTGTTTTTTTTTCCCCTTCTTTTCAGCTGAATAGCAGTCCTAACCTTATCCCAGGGCCAAACTCCAGTCCAGGAAGACCACTAATTACCACAAAACACAGATTTCATACTGGGAACCTGGTTACAGCAGTAATTAACTCATTCAGCTCAGGAGTTAGATCCATACACTTTAGCTCATGCATTTGTTTAGGGTTAGCAAACACGGCTGCATTTTGATCAAGGGAAGGGGAACTGGCATTGCTCTTCAGCTACACTTTTGGTAGGAACTCACTTAGGGCCAAACTGCAAACAGGATAAAGTAAGAATTGCAATGAACTTTTTGGTTTAGTACAAGCAAGCCATTGTAAAATAGCACTACCAGAGAGGTACTTCATTCAAACAAAATGTCTGTCTTCTTGGTGGCTCTGACTCGGATCAGAATAGATAATCCTTATTTATGGGAATAACAAGTATTATTAATGAACGTCTTGAAGGTGGCCAAAACATGAAGGATTTCAAGTGACATGTGTGCATTTGTGATTAATGAATTTACACAGTAAGAATTTCAAAAGGACCATTTGATCATCTAGATCAGAGGCAGACCAACTTTTCAGTAGTGAAATTTTCCTGTGACCAAGACATATAACATGTATTTCAGACAGCTGAGGGGAAGGACAATGCCCATAACCGGTGGGGCTGGATTTACATGGTCCTAGGAGCTCCTCCTGGATTTGCTCCTTCTCTCAGAAAGTAATTAACCAAAAGTCACTTGTCAACATTGACCTACACAGTCCTGGCATAGGGGCTGTTCTTCAAACTGCTTGAAAACCTCATGAAACCATCATGAGATACCACACATCAGCATAAAAAGATCCTATGATTTCCCTCTTTTCTTCTGTATTGCTCTTGATTAATACTTATCTTCCCGAAACACAGCCAGTCTTCATCTGATATAGCTACTGTTTTCCTGGGTAGACAGTTCCAGTTGCTGTTACAACAGACGTTGTAATTCTCTCTTGAATTTGTCTATAGTTTACTCTGTTCAGATTTTCTCTGGTTACTTGAAAAAGATTTTATTCCCTTGTGTTATATCTCTGTGCAGGTATTTACATACTTTAACCAAACCGTGTCTCTATCTTCTCCTCGGATAAACTTAAAGATCTGATTTTTTTCCCCCTCTCACTGTGAGACCTTTAAAATCATTTTTGTGGCTCCTTTCTGAATCATCTGACATATTTTTTCAAGATTTTCTGATGCAGGAAAGCCACATATCATAGAACTATCAAAGGCAGTAGCAATAAGAAAGTCAGTTCAGTGTTTAGAGCCAAATTAAAAAAAGCTTTAAGTTGTTTTTAAAGGAGAAATGACAAGACAGATTTCTGTAAATACAATACAAAAGTCCTCTCAGTGAAAATAGATTTAAGGCTGGGAAAGGCTGTTGATTTTGCTGACAGCCATGAGATTCCAGATGAAAAAAGAAAATGAATAATAACAATAATAATAAAACAATTTTGCAGTGCCCCAAGCTGCAAGATAGGTTTACTTTTTTTTTTTTAATGAAACAGTCAAATTAGACATGTGAAGAAATAAAAAACTACAGAATTCATGATACCCAACAGCTAATGGAATCAAAATCCAAAGTGAAAAGATAAACCAAAAATAAAGGACCTTAAGGTTGCTCGTTGGCTTCAAACTGAAGTTTGAACTGCAGTTCAAAGTGGAAAATGTGGATTTATCTCAAGAGGCCACAGATTAAGATCTGCCACCTGCCCTGAAGACATTATACTCAAAGTAAATCAAAATGAGAGTCTCTCTGGGGATTGCTTAGTGCCCCTAGAAGGAGCCTTATGATTATAACAAAATGCCTTGGGGCATTTTGAGTGAAATCCCAGTTTAGAAATAAATGATCCAAACTCTGTTTTCTGTTATCCCTCAATAAATCCATCATGAGTCTCCTGATAAAAACTTGGCTGATGTGTCTTCAGCATATCTAAAATGTTAACAAACTATGATGTTCCCAGATTGTAACAAAAGTTGTAGAAAAATCCTCTCCTGACACAGTAAATCTAGGAAGATTAGCTAGAAACTCTTTAATTTGTTGGCCTGACAATTTCAATTTCGGGACAAAAAAAAACAACACAGAAATACAGAAACTAAGGCAAAATTTCCAGCTGAATGAGACTGATTTGTGAGCCCTCTTTGCTCCCCACATGGTGAAAAATAAAGACAATTTACTGGCTTTTGAGAAATGCAGATTTGCCCCCCCTTCCCCCCCCATTAATGTTTATATAGCTGTCCTGAAAAGTACCAGTTTGACAGTCCTGAACATTATTTATTCCCAGAGCACTTTAATTACTCACTCATTTGTTTTTCATGGTTCAGTTCACAAGATATATGTAAATTTTGGGCTGCTGCTCTTGCAATACTGATGGCAATGAGAAGAGAGAAGGGAAAATGAGAGTGTGTAAATAAAATTTACCCCAAATCAATGATTTTCTTTTGCCAGGAATTTTGTCCAATCCCAAACTTTTGCTTACAATGGTCCCAGGATGTGGGATGGAATCCCAATAAGACTGAGGAGCAATGAGGAGGAAGGATGGATTTTGACTTAAAGATACAAATAGCTGAGTGCCATCCTCATAGTCAACTGACAAGCTCTGGCTGAGCCTGGTACCTATATGGGAAGTCCATCTTCCTGATCAAGAACTGCAGAATTCAGTGATTCAGGATCTTGCAGTGCCCAGCAAGCCCTGAGCTCAGGGGAGAAACCAACTCAAGCCAAAAGGAAGGTTGTGAAGACAAGTAGCCCCATGTCTTGTCTTATTATGCATGGGAAAACCATCTGTAAAGTTATCGGATTCAAACAGATATCCATCCCTTTGTGTAATACCAGTTGCCAAATCTTCTCTCCCCCTTATAAAACTGCATCCGAGCTGTAAAACCGTGTCTGCATGTGGTCAGTTCCCACGGCTCAGCCGGCGTGCGGTAACTTGGTCTTCATAAGGCAACACCTCAGGGCCCACAAGCACCAGCTTGACTCCCAACCCAGCTGCAAGCTTCCTTGAACGGTTCACTGGGCTTTCACTTGCTATTTGTGAAATGGGGATAACGATACTTCCTTTCTCCCACTCACTTCCTTTTTAAAAATTGATTTCAAATTTGTATAAAGACTGTCCCCATAACACCAGTCCTGGATCCCTTTCCCAGCTTTCCCAGGGTCCTACTGCGATGGCTAATAGAAGCAAGGAACAGATATCTAGCATCAAAACTATCTTTACACTAATGAAGCCTCTCAGCAAAATACAACTGCCAAAATGAAAAACAGAAGAAGGAACATAAAATCAGCATGAAAGGGAAAAAAAGAAAAAAAAAAAAAACAAACAATAATTATGAGAAAAATCATTAGCAAAAAATAACTTATTGCCATAAGCTATACTGTGGCACACAGCCACCTGAGTTAGTGACTTCAAAAATGAGTAAGTGGCAGGCTGCAGGAGAAAAGTGTTACCCTTGAGATCATTCACAAGGAAGCTTGTAATGATTTAAAGATCCCAAGACCCCTCAGAGAGACAGGACTTCAGAGCACCTTTTGCAAAAAATTGACTTTCTTCCCATTCAAGAGGGCACATATATGTGTTTTTGGGGGGTGGGGAGCGATAATTGATAATGTGAGAAACAGACGGGTGCTCAATGCCAACAGGCGGCTTAGTCACACACAGTAATCTCTGAGGTATTAAGCCTGCAGGTTAGAAAACCCATTTCCTGGAGACTTATTTTGCACACAGGATTATTTCCACTAGGGCACCGTTCATTTTTTGGCAGGCTGACACGAGAGGCACCAAAGCAACTGGCAGAGGAGATGCTCAGGGACAACGAGCGCGGAGCCAGGAGGTGCTGTCAGAGATGGTACCACCTCTGCCTGTCTCATCGTGTCCCCACTGCCTCTCCAGAGAGCAGGAGATTATTAACAGGGAAAGATGTATCGGGGAATGGCTCACAAGAGACAAGGAGACTGCATTAAAACTTCAGTGCAAATCAAGAGGGCCACACTCTGTATTTCTCAGAGGCAGGACCTTTTCCCAGTCTGACATTCACTTGCTTTGGCATGTTGCAGGTGCAACGTCCCATGTGCACAAGTGGCTCTTCTTGTCCATTGAAGTACTATGATACCTACGGTGAGGAGTTCTAAACGTTAATTCCCTTTGAAGAAAAATAAGGACAAACTCAGAGAGGTTTCAAGAGGTATTTTTTGCTTTATTTTCATATCTCATCTTGGACAAAGAAAATCTGTGGGCCACCTTCATTTCCAGAGGATGCCACTATTCAGTTCTTATGCAGAGTGTTAAGATATACAGTATAGTACAGCACAGTTTAAAGACATCGACCAAATCTCTTACCTATACGTTTGTTGCAAAGTTAAAATTGGGCCTGAAAACTGCCTCTCCCTAGTATATTTTTCAAAGCCTTCATTCAATGAACATGATAAATGATGAGAAAAGATGTTACTCTGCTGTTACACCAGCACAGGTGGGAAGGGATGTATGGAGGAGGTATGGGATGATGAACCAGACACGTGGGGCATGCCACTTGTTCACAGTTGGGAGTGTTTGGGTAGGTGATCCAAATGAAGACAAGTATGCAAAACTGAAACTGTACTGGGCACTGGTGAGGCCGCACCTCAAATCCTGTGTTCAGTTTTGGGCCCCTCACTACAAGAAGGACATGGAGGTGCTGGAGCATGTCCAGAGAAGGGCAACAAAGCTGGTGAAGGGCCTGGAGCACAAGTCTTATGAGGAGCGGCTGAGGGAACTGGGGTTGATTAGCCTGGAGAAGAGGAGGCTGAGGGGAGACCTCATCGCGCTCTACAACTACCTGAAAGGAGGTTGTAGCGAGGTGGGTGTTGGTCTCTTCTCCCAAGTAACAGCGATAGGACGAGAGGAAATGGCCTCAAGTTGTGCCAGGGGAGGTTTAGATTGGACATTAGGAGAAATTTCTTTACTGGAAGAGTGGTCAGGCCTTGGAACAGGCTGCCCAGGGAAGTGGTTGAGTCACCATCCCTGGAGGTATTTAAAAGACGTGTAGATGAGGCCCTTACGGACATGGTTTAGTGGGCATGGTGGTGTTGGGTTGACGGTTGGACACAATGATCTTAGAGGTCTTTTGCAACCTGTATGATTCTATGATTCTATGATTCTAAGTATTTCTCACATCAGTGACTTGTGAGAAAAAATGGGTGGTGGTTTGCGTCAGTTTAAATACAACTCCAAATTATAAAACTGAAAGCATTAAATACTTTTAAAATAGAGTTTAATCACATTACACAAAGGGCAATATAATGAGATTGCCTGGGCTGGACAGTCTCTGCTGTACCTAAATGACAAAATCTCATAAGTGGAAGTATGCCCAAGGAGTCCCCTCTGGGGAAGCACAGGAAAGAAAGAAGGATACTGCAAATTTAAACTGAAAAATCAGACAAAATGATTGTGTCCCTTTAAAATAACACACTGTTGGGCCTCTGTGTGACATGGATTTCAACTGGTTTGCAGCAGTGGATATCTGCTAAACAAAACAGTATTATTTCTGAATATATTTGGATAAGTAAATGACAGAGTTATTATGACTAGAGCACCCAGAGTATGTTCTCACTGTAGGATTTCATCCAGAAAGGCTGTGTACAAAGCACTGAGAAATATCTGCAGCCAGATGAGAGCAAAACAGCTACAAACGAAGGCCAGCAAAATTGGAAGATGAAAGCTTTGTGACAACACAACTGTCTTATTTCTCCATGCCTGCCTGCCTTCAAAGCAAGCTGAAAGCAGATGAACCTGGGAGCAGACTCCTGCTCAGGATTGTGGGCTTTGCTGTGGGCAGTGAATCACCTCCCCAGAGAGATGGAAGAGAGCGGCCACATCAACCTCCTTCTCCTGGCAAGGATTCGCTGAAACCAGGACATCGCCTGAAGCTATTCAAAGGATATAGACACACTGGACCTCTCCATGCCCCCACAAGGCAGGTTTTTATTTTATTCTATGGCTGAGAAACCAAAGCATGGGAGGGTCAGTTGACTTCTGACAGCAAAGCTCCTCATTCCTACAGAACATAACCCCTCTCTTCCAGCACTCTCTGGTCTGGAAAGTTAGCCAGGAAGATATAAAATTAAATATTTGAAGGAATTAAATATTTAATCAATCTTAACACCCACCTCTTCCCTGCTATATTCCACTTCTTCATTCCTTCTCTATTTCATGTGCTTTTTTTGCCTCTTCCCTTCCTGCATCCCCTCCCCGTGGTTTATGCCTACCATTTTTACCCTGTCAGTTATGTTACTGTTGCTTCCCTGCCTTTTTTATCTCCAACTCAAGTAGCATGCAATGTTTTCCATCACACACTGACTTTATGAACAGAAGTTCTTGAGACACAAAGCCTCTAACCTGTTCTAAGTATTCCTCCCACCACCCTACTTTCCAATTTGGGTGTTTATTTGGTCCCTACATGGCTCAGTGCTGTACAAGGGGCACAAGAAACTACCGTATCTCATGTGATGGGATGACACCAAGCTGGGCAGGAGTGTTGATCTGCTCGAGGGTAGGAAGGCTCTGCAGAGGGACCTGGACAGGCTGGATCAATGGGCCCAGGCCAATTGTATGAGGTTTAACAAGGCCAAGTGCCGGGTCCTGCACTTGGGCCACAACAACCCCAGGCAACGCTACAGGCTTGGGGAAGAGTGGCTGGAATGCTGCCCGGAGGAAAAGGACCTGGGGGTGCTGGTTGACAGCCGGCTGAACATGAGCCGGCAGTGTGCCCAGGTGGCCAAGAAGGCCAACGGCATCCTGGTCTGTATCAGAACTAGTGTGGCCAGCAGGAGCAGGGAGGTGATCGTGCCCCTGTACTGGGCACTGGTGAGGCCACACCTCGAATCCTGTGTTCAGTTTTGGGCCCCTCACGACAAGAAGGACATGGAGGTGCTGGAGCGTGTCCAGAGAAGGGCAACGAAGCTGGTGAAGGGCCTGGAGAACAAATCTGATGAGGAGCAGTTGAAAGAACTGGGACTGTTTAGCCTGGAGAAGAGGAGGCTGAGGGAAGTCCTCATCGTGCTCTACAACTACCTGAAAGGAGGTTGTAGCAAGGTGGGTGTTGGTCTCTTCTCCCAAGTAACAAGCCATAGGATGAGAGGAAATGACCTCAAGTTGCGCCAAGGGAGGTTTAGACTGGACATTAGGAGAAATTTCTTTACTGAAAGAGTGGTCAGGCCTTGGAACAGGCTGCCCAGGGAAGTGCTTGAGTCACCATCCCTGGAGGTATTTAAAAGACATGTAGATGAGGCCCTTAAGGACATGGTGTAGTGGGCATGGTGGTGTTGGGTTGACGATTGGACACAATGATCTTAGAGGTCTTTTCCAACCTTAATGATTCTATGATTCTATGACTGTGCTCAGTCAGTTACCATAACAGCTTGTGAGCTGGGTGACCCAAACACTACCACAGCGCTGCCAGATAGACCGGCTCCAGGTCCTGTGTGAGTGGAGACGTGAGCACATTTTTGCAAAGGGCTGGAGAGCTGCTGCTACTTGAGAGCCACTTCGACTGACACCTTGATCTCTGCTGGTGCCCAATGTTAAAAGGCTGCTATGGATATTACTACCCATCCCTCTTCCCTACAGGGTTAACCAGATGAGCAGAGGATGAGGGGGAATGGAAAAACTAATCCACCTTCCAGAGCATGCAGGAGAGGGAACCAATTTGACTGTTTGCAGATGTCAGGTCGTGCAAGTGAAGTATAAGTGGAAGAAGGAAGGTGTCTCCGTCCTCACTAAAGCAAAGAAACAACCCCTGACACAAAGGTGATCTGGAAGCTGCAAACTTGCTATTTTTTGAAACACTTTGGAGACAGTTGAACTTTCACCATTTTGTGTTGATTATCATTTTGCAAACTTTCAGTTGGATTCTGCAAATATCCCAGAGAAAAGGGCTAGTTAGTTGTCACTTATGTGACAACATAAGTGACATTATCTAGTTGAACATTGTCTAGTTGAAGATGTCCCTGCCCACGGCAGGGGGATTGGACTAGATGACCTTTAAAGGTCCTTTCCAACCCAAATTATTCTATGATTCTATGATTCTATGACAGTGTCTGTGGTTATTTCTCTTTTATTCCTCTGAGAGTTATCCTATAATTTTTGAAGTTGTAGGTTGGTGTCAATAAGCTATTTGTTCAGGGCTTTTCTATTCTCTAAACTTCTCCTGTGTCCTCACCCACTCAGAGACAAAGGCAGAAGTGTCCAATTCCATACATTGCTCAGCTACAGCGTTTCACCTCTCTGTCCTGGGTAATTGGATATTAGTCACCTTATGTTATGTTTCTATTCCCTGGACATCTACATGGAAACATAGTGAATAGTCAGTAACGGACAAAGACTTTTCTTTGCTAAATCAGTCCATCCACAGCTGAATAAGAGTGTTTGTATGAAAAACAATTGTTCCTTAACCCCCTGACTTAAACAAAAAACGGATCTACACAAAGAATTACAGCAACAGAATACCGAGAACAAGGAAGTTTGACCTGAGCAGCTGTTAAGAATCAGGGTGTTGTTAATTTTGGATTATTTGCAACCAAAACATGCAAAACTCTCCTTTTTGTCCCATATTTTGTATCAAAGAGAAACTTAAGCAGGCTTTACTGGGAGACTCAGAAACATTTCCAGTGACATGGGGGATGGATTTATGGCCCAAAGATTTGCTTAGCTTTTCCACAGAAGTAGGCAGTGTTAAAAGCAAACCAAAACTAACCCTGGAGCTGCAATGCACAGTACAAAATAGCTTTTTCCTGAGCCAGGGCACTGTGCAGCATCAGGCACATGCTGCCCACTGGCACTAACGGGGACAGTAAGGGACCTCGGTTCTCTTTAGGCCGCTAAATCCCATAAATGTGTGTTTATGAGCCAACTTGGAGCATTTCAGATCCCAGTATGAGTGTGTAATCAAACATTGGTTTTACTTCCCTTGGACTCTAGGAAATTTCCCTGCATCTTCATGTATAAAATCTAAGTTTCTTCCAGCAGGGTCAGTCTTTTTGTTCCTGATTTTTAAAATGCTGAACACCCCTGGCTTCTGAGTAAGCTGCTGAAGTCCTACAACACTACGGACGATTGTTACCATTAGTCCCATTCCTGATTCAAAGGGGACTTTCACAGGGAGGTTCCTCTTTCATCTCAGTACAATCAGTTTGGAGCAATGGGGGTGGAAAGGATTTTAAAAGGCAGGCTGGAATCAGCATGCATATGAGGAATCAAGGAAGACAATAGCCAATGTCCAAAAAGAGATTGAACTTTACTCTGCTCTAAATAGTAGGACACTAGGGGGAGTTTCTGTCCTTTTCCTGCCAAAGACCTCTAAGAAAACTAAAGGGAAATAATTTTCTGCAAGCAGTGAGTTAAATACAATTCATATTTAATCACACAGAATAATTTGAGGTGCACGAAACCAACACTGAGTCATCACATTGACATATCACCATGACCTCTGGCCTGCTGCGCGGTTGCTTCTCCGATATCCAGTGTGTTGTTCTCTTTTTTCCCCCCTGTTTTCCATCTCCCGGTAGGGTTGTAAACTGGCTGGGGCAGGACTGCCCTCTTCTCAGTTTTCTGTGCTGTAGTAGACTCCTCTTTCTGCCTTAAATAACCATAATAAGAAACTGAGGTGCTAGTGTATTCATCTGGTCAGTCAGGTTAGCTGATAATCCAAAATAAGTCTTTAAATAAATAGAAGATCATAAACTGGCAGAGATGCAAAGCTTATAACTTTCTAGTTACAGAAAGCAAGTAATAGTATTGCAAATATTAAGGGAAGATGATTGTGTATACCTTTATTTAGACATATTTTATATACATATGTTTCTAAATCTGATTTTTAATATATATACACATATATATATATATATATGCGCATTAATACAAAGTATCCAAATAGTATCCCAAGAAAAATAAACTATGTTAAGGAAAATTAAGGATATGTTTCAGTGCATGTTGCATGTCTTAACCTGATGCATGGTTAAATTCAGGGTGAAGCAGATATTTATCTCAAAGTAGCTAGCTGACTGTCATGCCAAACAGCTCTATGACCTCTTCTTTGTGATCCTGTTCTGCAAAAAACATTCAGAGGAGAACCGGTTAATAGAAAGGGAGAGCAGTAGTGCATGGGCCATGATTTGCAAGCTCATTTGACTATCAAAGAGGTCATGAACTCAACAGTTATGTGCATAGGAACTGAAAGATGTGAGGAAATTTCTTAACAAGCACATGCCAGTAATTTGAGAGGCTAATTGGTGTAGGAAGCAACATCCCAAAAGTTCTTGGAGAGATTACACGGAAATTAATTAAATTGATTTAAAACACTTTGAAAAATCAGCTATCATAAGTGACAGTCTTGGGTTGGACCATAAAATAACTGATCAAGTGGAAATAAATGCTATTGGACTTGGATAACTAAATCACAGACAGCCAAAAGGGGATGGATTAGAAAGTGATTAGGGTAATCTTGAAGGGCAAATGAAATAAGAGGAACTTTCCAATCCTTAAATGCTGTCATTATCTTTGTTAATGTGGACAGTATTTGGTTATAGAGAAGTCGGGCATAAGAAAGAGGTACACAAACTGCCAAATTATTTAGCAAATGAAGGCAAGACATCCCTATATGCCCCCTTTCTTACAACAAGGAAAAGGAAGGAAAGCAAAGAAATCAGAAGACAACAGATAAGTGGAAATGTTTTCTCAGAAGATTTAGTTCACAGTATCTTTAGCTCCCAAAACCTTGCAGAATTCCATGAAGGATTAGACACTCATACAGACACTGCAAGCAGGAAACTGCTTGAGGGGAAAAAAAAGTGTTAGAGAGGCCCTTAAAGGTTAGATAATCCATTCTCCAGAGTTAGGATCAACTACATCTATCTCATCCTCCTAAATTGCCTTATCTCAGAAACAGCTTACCAGTTTCTGTGCACAAAGATTAGCATATTTTCCTGTATAGCTCCATGTTACAGCTTTCACCATCCTTGGAAGAAATAAAAACTGGGTAATGCAGGACGTTGTCCCTTGTTCTGTCCTGTCGGGTGGTTTCTAGATCCTGAGACCGGATACACCTTTTACAGGTGTGTACAGAAATGGAGACAACTTTCCTTTGGATATATGAGCAGGGAATTCACAAGGTGGTCATATTCAGATCTGCTGGCACTTAAATTAAAATGAGATAATGATATACATAAAGGGTTTGCAGCCTTTTCAAATGGGGCATAAAGAAATATTAGGGAGCATGCAAAACTTATTGCAATAATTCAATGTAAGAGTTAGCCCACAACAGCTTTTGGAATCAGCCTTTGAAAATACACAAGCTTTCACCATCATGTCATATTGCCTCTTCTTTCCCCAAGGTTTGTGACTGTACACAGCCACTGCAAGAGAAAATGCAGTAACTCGAGTGTCATTTGGGAGCCATTATTCACAGGACTGAATAGTCAAACCTATGAGAGCAATACAGACTTCAAAAGCCAGGAATACAGAGGGGAAAAAAAGAGGAGCTGAAACATGATGCTCTTCGAAAAGGCTCCAAACTCATGGTAAGATATGACTTAGAGGCCACTCAGAGGCTTCAGTCAATGCCAGGATCTTCCTGTGTTTAATTAAAGTGCAAACAGGCACACAGAACCTTCCTCAAAGCTGCAAAAAACCAAGATGACAAGTCAAACACACAGCATGTGGTGGCATTGAGAAAGAAGCTTACACCAAGTACCAACATAGCTTACAGACAAGCGACAGTTATTCATTTAGTGTAAATATATGATCTGCAATCTCCATCTCTGGCTCAATTAAACATTCACTGCCCTTCTTCTGACTCTGCATCTTGGTGTTTTACCTTAGAGGACCATCTCTTGGCTAGGGTGTCAGTTCTTACATTGTTCCTCCAACTTAACTGCAAGAATATCACTGTGTGGCTGCAGGCCTAGTTGAATGAAGAACATACTCCCACAACTTTGCATGATGAAGGATCCAATCTTGAGCAACCAACACTTTTGGAAGCACCGTTGCCTATATCAACACAAAGAACAAGGACAGAGTTTTAAAGAAAGCTAGCTGAGTACTTTTTTCCACCATGTTTCCATCAGCAAGGTCTTCACTAGGGAAAATAAAATGGTCTTCACTCAAGTTTCTAAGCCTGAGTTATACAACTTGATGTAAAATCCAAACGAGGTGAAGATAATGCAATGTAGAGTTTTCAGAAAATGTAGCAAGTTGAGTAAAAACCTCAGGCTCCTCTGTAACCGTAACTCTGCTTGCAAACACAAATGAAAATGAAAATCTGTCTTCTCAGTAGAAATCTCTCTGAGATTCATGGTTTCATGTTAAAAATGCTTGAGAAAACGTGAGTGAAGAGAAGGTCTTTTTCATAATTGGCAATGCTGAAGGCAGTTCAGTATGGTCACAACAGGTGACTTAACTATAGGAAGTGGGGAAGAGAATAGCTGGGAGATATTACATTGGAAGTAGCTTGAATAATCAAAGTAGGGATTTCTGGGGAAATAAAAGGAAAAGGTTTTGGTGTGTGATCAAAATCAAAAGTGTTAGGGATTCTGGGAAAGAAACCATTTGGATACAAATTCAAAATAGGTAAGAAGAGCTACATGCTGCTTTCATTGTTCAGATTGTTTTGACCTCACTTTAAATGTTTGGGGGCATAAAAATACAGAAGATTCTGAAGGAATAAGCTACACATCTTTTCAAAGATCAAAGAAAAACTGAAGCAATATGTTAAACAACAATTTGTAAGTCTGATATGATTTAAACTACAGAAAGAGTAGAAGATAGAGCTGGCAGAGATTCAGAAGATCAACTCAATCACTACCTGAAAACTGCCAACCTCGTATCTAACTGATCCTGAGAGAAACACTTTCACACTGTTCCCAAGGCTGCTTTTTGTGGGAAGTGGTGCAATTTCCCACAACACAGCCTATTCTAGGGCTTAGCTTTCCTTACTCTTACAAAAGTCTCCTGAGTAGCTAATACAAATCACTTGCTGTAATTTAAACCATTTCTCCTTTCCTACAGTGAACAAGAAGAGCATGTTTCTACATCTACTGCCTTTAACTTAGTGGAAGACTCTTGCCACATCTTCTCTCAATCTTCATTAATAACCATAGCTTTAGGGTAATTTTCTAGACACTTGCATTGATTTTTAAAATGCTTCAGAGATGTGTGGTCCAAATGTAGCTCATCTCATTCAACTACACAGTAGCATCTGCCTTTCAGCTAGTTATTCTGATCTTTCTTTGTAATCAGGAGAGACAAATACACATATCTGGAGCTGTCTATTGACTACAAAGTCAACCATGAGGCTATTGCTCAGATGGAGGTGTCTCCATTGAAGAAGAGTGACTCAGGTGTCTAACAGGTGTTTGGTACTACTCAAGACGTTTCAGAGTATATTAGACATCTGCACGGAGCTGGCAGATCTGCACAGCCTGTGGGATTCCTGTGCCATTCTGCACTGATCATAAAATTTCCCAAATCATTTTTGTCCTCTGTCTTGGTTCTTCAATAAATTCTAACTCCTTCCCCTATATGAATTTCTAATAAAGTACAGGGTTTTTATCACCTTTTTATTGTCTTATAGAAAGATTGTTTCAGAACCCCAGAAATTTAGGAGCTACGAGCCCTCTTCTAATTTCTTCCCAACTTTATCTAAGATCAGTTAAGTCACTGAAAATGCTATAGCCTTTTGCACTTGTGCCAACGTGTTCTTTAGCACCAATAGCTTCTTTTATCTTCCCTATTGTTGGTTGTCCTGACAAGTGTAAAGAGAGCAATCGTACCCTCTTTCAGGCCTTGCTCTCAGATAAATAAGCTAAGTTCTTTTGGTTTCCTCTCAAGAAGCTTTCTATATTCGTGGTACTTCTAAGTACAAAACCTTGCAAATTTCCATAGTGATTTTTACCCCATTTCCATTACACCAGTTCTTCAACTTTTGTACGATTTTTAATGTCCTTGCCTCTTCTGTCTTAGTCATGCTTCCACTTCTTGATAATACAACTACCACACTGAAATGATGTGGCCCACCTGTTTGGAGTGTGTCACATTTTCCTTCTACCACTGTTGTGCCGTTTTCTGTACTGTCATTCCTATTATCCATCCTCTCATTCCCTGAAGTGCTTTTGTTGCAAACTAAGGCAGAATATTTATTTTGTCTTCTAGCCATATTCAACATAATTTGTGGGTCTTTCTGCATAGCAACCTTTTTTATTCCTTCCTCACTTTGTTTTATTTATAGGACTGAAGAACCTTTGCTAATTTTTTCATAAACATCCACTTGACTTTTAGCAATTTTCATTACAGTCATATCCTTCTTGACCCCAAGAGCTTATCATTCTTTGCTGCTCAGTCCTTTTATCTATTCCTTTTAAGCTCTTTGTTCATTTTTTTAGAGCTAATTATTCAGAGAAAGAAGCCTGGAATTCTTCCTTACTGTGCTTCTTTTTGCTTAATATACAAATTCCTTATTATTTTTGCATCTTTGGCTTAAAGAAACTTTAGAAAGCTTCTATATGCAAGTCTTCAAACTTTGCAACTGAGTTAACACCACTATGCACTTCTTTCAGCCATCGATAGTTTTGCTTTGGAATTTTAAATCTTATTTGTAGTCTGTTTTTATCCTTGCATAAGTGTCCCAATGCTATCTTAACATTATTTTTTTTTTTCTAATTGATTTTTGCTGAACCAGACAATTAAGTCTGGCTTCCCATTCCAATGCCTTTATTAACATTTTTTGTTAGTAACATGTTATCCCTATAGCTTCTTGCTGTAGGTCTTAACCTGTAGTTTGTATTGTCTTTTTGCTGCCTTAGTTTCCTGCATATAGTTGTTTTGAAGAGACCATTCCCAATGACCTAAGTAAATCAATTACATAGCCGCTGCTGTCATTAAAAATATTGTTCTTTACCCTTCAGCCAGAGATTGTCTTTAGTTCATTGTCATATCATTTGCTTAATTTTTCTTTTCTGAACTAATACCAAACTTTTCCCATCTTTTCTTTTTCTAAAATTCTTTATCAGTCAAGTTACTCTCTTCCCAAGAAACATACTATTGTAAGGCCATATATGAGTTGAGAAAGTCCCCCTTTCCAGTAGTCACTATCCACAAACCTTCCTGAGAGTACCAGTTCTTGAACCATCTGTTGACCGTCACCTTACCCCTTTCTTTTCCTCCTCTGTGAAGTGCAAGATTGCCACAATAATGCCCTGAGACTCCAATTGCTAGTATTTCTCCAGAAATGTATGCTGAGCCATTATTCGGGAATCTGGCAGCATAACTTGTCCCAGATGATGACTGGATTCTTCTTTGCTCCTTTCAGGGTCTTTTCCAGCCTCAGATCTACATTTATGCCCTTCCACCTGAGAGACACTGCACTCTTATTTTGAACCCTCTCAGAGGCTGTAAAGCTTACTCCGCAATGAGTACCTGGCTAGCAGATTTGCTTCTTCCTCAATTTGATATCACCTTTCCAGTTTTTGTTTTCCTTCCACCTGTAGCTCCTCTGTTGTTTTTGTGCTTCTGTTTCTTTTTTGTGCTCTAATATCTGGTTATCTCTATTTTCTTCTTTGGGAATGGAAGCATCTCCTCTCCCTTGGCACTGCCACATCTACCTTTTTTTCCAGAGCAGATAATTCATGAGTTCTTTTTTCTTAGCCTTTTGCTTCCTTTGGCCTCAAAATCATAACTTTTCCTAGGACACCACTGTCAGTTAGGGATTTTCTTTAGCCCAGCAAAATGATTCACCATTTTTAATTTCCTGTGCAATTGCCAGATGGCACTTCACACATATGCAGCTTCTACCAGCACCTATTTTCTTGGGTGCAATTTTGCAAGCCCCACAGCTTCTGCACGCAGTCATCTTTTAAGAAGGAAACACCATCCCTCTTGCAAACTCTCAAACACCTTTATTGCTGTGTGAAAACAGCAACAGCATTTAAAAGTGAAAAGTGCAATTGAGATAAATGCTCCCACTGCACCCTTTACCCTAACAACTCAATGTAGGAATAAACATCTTTCCTTATGGATAAGGTTGAATCATGAGCTTGAACACTGCACCACATTGCTGGAAAGGAAAATAAGTTATAGCTCATTATATTCTCCAGGCAGAGTGTGGATGATCCTTACAATCCAGCCAATAGCTTGATCTGCAGCACTAGGTGCTTACAACACCTCACTCCTAGCTATTCTCCTTTTCCTTGCTTGCAACAGAAGCAAGCACGATGGTAGGCCAGCAGGGGATCTACACAAGAACTTCCTTATTTTCTTCTAAAAAAAAAATCGTATTAAAAATATCAAAGTGGCAGCCTGAGGGGACAAACCACCTCCTGCCTTTTCTCTTTTGCCTTCCTCATCTGAACGTAGCAGATTTCAACATAGCCCAGAAAAACATTGCTTTTCCAGCAGAAGAACAAATAGGGACAGATGGGAGATAAAATTAATAATCAGAAAAACAGAACAATAATATGGTTAGCATGTACCTGCTGGTTTCTTCCCAGCTTCACCAGAATGTGCACGCAAAAAGCAATGAATCTCCCAGCCAGTAACAAGACCACGGAGTTTCAACAGTGCTCATTTACAAGCTCTCTCTAGCCCAGCATAGACCCTTTTCTGGAATTATTTATTACCTATAAAGTTAAACAGCACACTCCAAGAAAGTGATACTGACTGATTTTTCAACTAATTCGGATCAGAAATGCTTGTATCATTAATCTGTGTGAAAGCCTATGCATGCTTGCTCATCATAGGATAAATGTAGACAAATTGCCGGTGTGCTTGAGCGTGCAAACTGTCCAGAGCCCACTCAGAGCCTTCTGGTGCGGATTCACAGACCAGTCTGAAAATTAGAAAAGAGGGCTGGAGTGGCTGTGTAATGCACCCTCTCACCCAACGTAAGATCAGGTGTAATTCTGCAATATTTTTCTAGACTGTTCTTAAAAACATATAACGATAGACATTACACAAGCTTTCAAGGCAAAACCAAGAGACAATTCAGCAGGTTGTTTCAAACTTGTGCCTTGGTCCAGATGAAGTACTGTGTTGCAGCACATGCTACCTTGTCATTAATTAATGCCACTCTTTCTATATAACATCTTAAGTGAATTTTTGTCTTACTAGGCAATGGCTGCATGGCACTGATTGTTCATGCTCGGTTAATACAATCTTCCATAAATCCTAAGTATCACTTATTTTGTTCTCAATTACTTTAAACTCACAGATACTTGAGTACACATGCTTTGCTTGCAGATAAGTTTTCATTTTCACCACAAAAGGATTTACAGTGTCTTATAACCCTGCTCATGACACTTGCTCAAGACCTGCTGCTGCTGCCCAGCCAGAGTGATGGCCAATACCACGCTGCTCGAAACACAATGGAAGTAGGCTTCCTTGTGAATATTGTCTTTTGTTTAAAAGAGTTTGTGTTTATACTGAGAGGTATAAAACCAGTCAAAAATCGCATGGGCAAAGGAAGTTTCATAGTCACCTATTCTGATGCCTTCAGAAACCTCACCATTTTGCTGGAAACATTGGAAAAAAACAATCAGTCTTACAGATTTTCTGGTAAACAATTCAATTCAAACAGTATTTTACGGAGAAAAAGCCTTTCTGCTTCACGATGGATGGATTATACAGAGGGATAAGACCCTGTAATTCAAGCATAGACTTCTAATATTTGAGCTAACATATAATTCTTTTTGTTAATGTCAGAAATGTTAAGTTCTTAATCTGCATGTAGGCCAATTGCTAGACCGAGTTCACATTATTTTTCAGCAATATTTATCATGTAAACATAGTCGGTTTCATTAGTGTTTGTGAAAATTCTTAATCTCTCCATTCACTTTAAGCAATATTTAGTTCACTTTAGTAGATGAGTACAAGCCCTCGTACGTACTATAAACCTATATGTCCATTATAAATCAAACTCAATGTGATTAAATTATTTTGTTTTCATTTCCTAATCTGAGCAATGCGAGGAAATGAAAAGACAGAACAGCTTTTTATATAAATATATAACAGTCACAGAACTGTCTCAGATCTATGCTTCTTCTTCTACTTAAACTCTTGCACTATTTAGCAAAAGCATTTTCACTCTAAATTCTGAATGTCTTAAGAGAATATTACCAAATGTAACTACAAACCAGTGCAATTTTGAGTTGCTTGACACTTATCAAATTTAATTATTTCACCTGCATTAGCTTTCCTCACCTTAAAATTTTATTACCAAAATATAAATCAGTCATTTATACTCAAGATATTAATTAAAAAATTTAAAAAAATAAAAGAAAACCTCTTTGCTTGCACTGATTGAAATTTTGAAGATAAATATACAAGCACTTTATTCCAATAGTGGGTTTTTTTTTTTTTTTTTCGTACAACCAAGGTTAGTGCTCACTAAAGGTATCAAAATGTTTTCAGCATTTTTGGGAGCAGAACTTTTCAGCCTTCCTAGAAAACATAAGTCAAGATTTATTATAGAAGAAGAAATCAAGCAAGGAATTGAAGAAAAAGATTAATGCTCTTACAAGCTGAACACTTTCTAGAAAAGACAATGGATGTCTTCTACCACCTGTGGTGGAACTCAACTTTGTAAGATACCATGTGATTTAACAAACGTGATAGGATGGAAATATTCTCTCTGACATTTACAAAGAGTGCAATATATGCAAAAATACATGTCCTCTTTGGCCACAGAATCATCTTTCCCACAAGGCAGTAAAATCCTAACACAAAACAAAACAATTTTAATCTACGTCTTCTGAAAAAATACAAAAACTAAGAATTTTCAGCTCAGAAGTTCAAGTTTTCTGCACCAATTGAAAACTAAACAGCTAATTTAGGAATTCAGATATTGGCTTTATTTCTTCACTTTACCTACCTGCATTTGAAAATGTAGTTCTGGGACTTGATGTATATGCATTTCTTGTTTTGGTTTCCTAAGTCCCTCCCAGCTGGGAATAGCAGGCACTTAGCAGTTAGCCATCCCATTATTTACTGCTATTCTGTTGACAGTCCATCAGCCTCTTTTCACCACCAATTCACTCATTCACCATGGAAAGAGAAGTCAGACTCCCTGTTAGGGGATATCTTGACAGCTAAGTGTGACCAAAGACCAAAGATAGCTTGCTAAGGTCTCTCTCTTCCAAACCACATCCCTATTAGTATTATCCACTCTGCAGTTGCTGCCCTTCCAAGTTGTATCAAGACAACTCTTCTATGTCCCTCACTCATGGTCTTTGGTAATGTGCTACCAGTACGAATCTTTCCTACTCTTGTTTGTACTTTTTGCACTTCAGTCTTCCCTTACCCCAAATTGTTTTTTCAAGGTAATGGTAATAATGGTGCTTTCACCCAAATGACTCCCTGAGGAAGCATCCTTTCCCCATGGGAGCATAGTGACAAGGTAAACTTTTCATCCTCTTTTCATTTCTTTTGTCCTCTCAGCAACTCAAAGGGTGTGCATAGATTAAGGACTGAGACAAAAGTTGGACTGAGGACGCCAGGATTGACTTTGAATGATGTAAAGGTTGATCTTGGGTAAATGAATATTTGAAGTTCTCAAGTAACCTTAAGTTGGAGTATTTCTTCTGTGTCCTTATAGAGAAATGTCACCTTAACTTCTTGTCGTAAAGATAGTCACTAAGCAGAAAAATCAAACTGGTTTTTGAGGCTAAAAGAGAATGGAAGAGGTTAAGAGATAGTGCCTGAGAAATCTCCTAGACGTTCTTTTACTGACAGCCATCAGGGAACTGTTTATCTGAGAGAGGTAACATTAAGATGGGGGTCTGAATCAGGCAAGATGCATCTGCCTCCAGAAGTCATAATATAGATATATTTGTCTATACTTAATTGCTCCTACAAACACATACAGCAAATTTTTAAAGTAGGGTTGCAATCAAGGAATTCTTGGTTTAAAAATCTAGTCTTGTCATCAGCTGCGTATGATACTCAAGAAGAAAAATCATAAGAAACACGGAGTGCGTATGCAGGACCCTAATGACCAACATCCAGCAACACAGGGGCAATTTCCCCTCCTAGGAAAATGGCTAAGATGGATGAGATGAATCAGTTTCCAATTTTGTCTCTCTCTCTACTGAAACTAAAGGGAATTTATAAGAACAACTTGTACCAGACAACAAAATTTCAAGACAGGAGAGCTCTACTCACCTACCATTAAAAGCCATGAGTAAATCAATTGCAGTATTACTACCTGGCAAAGATATGAAGCCTAATATTTGACAAAGTGCTTTTCAAAATGCTTGAAATGGCTCAGCATGCAAACACCTCTATCACCACAATATGAGCCAAGATCTATAAAATCAAGAAAGGTGATGTTCTGTCCACAGTAGAACAAAACTGCACCACAAGCTTGACTTCTCTAAACTTTACAAAAGCTAAGAAGAACCTTCCATGTAAACCAAAGCAACATTTTGCTGTGAGGAAACTGAGCAGTGAAGATCATGGTGTGGAAATCAGAGCTGTTTAGCTTTATTATAGTCTTCCAACTTGTTGTGTCCAGCGTACAAAGATGGTGTGAGCAGTAAGACACGTTGAACTGGGTCGTTACTGAACATTTCAAACTCACTCACTCCCATCTCTCTCTGGGCTTCTTTTGTGCAATCCTTGAAACTATAACTAATGCCAAAGTAAAAGAAGGATATAATTCGTGAAGAACTTGGAAACACCAGTCACACTGCTCAGGATGCAGCAAATCAGTCACGGAAGGTAGAATATTAATTTTTTATGGTTTTTTTTTATTGTTTTTTTAATATTCTTATTTTGATGTTCAGAACCTCCGAACTGTGCTGGTTGCATACAGTTGAGCGCTAGACTCATTTTTATTGACAGCTTGGGTGTGTACAACAATAGTGTGGTATAGCAGCAGATAACCAGGGTATAAAAAAGGTACATGGATGGCTGAATTCTGCCATTGTTGAGTTGCTAATCAAAACCCACATTATTATACAAAAATAGGTGGTTGCATCCACAGAGATGGAACTTGCCTGTCAATTTAAAGTATTATACATAGACACAGCCTCAGACCAAGGTCTAAAAATGGTTTGACTGACAACTGTACTCCGTAGCTAGAGCAGAAGTCTCCCCTCCCAGTTTTAATTACATGCATCTTGTAAATACATATATTTAAAAATATTAACTAAGATGCAGCTGTGTTTAACTATGATTTTCTTCCTAATCTTCCAGAGACTTCCTCAGCATTTATGCAAGACTTTGAAGAACTGCATGATATGGTAAGTATTATTGTTAAGCTGTTTGCCTCTCATGGAAAATTACAGCATAGCTAAAAGAAGCAAGAGAGTTTCCAATATGACACAGGACAGTTAGATGCTGAAAACTTTCAGAAAACAAAAGGTCTTTTAAACATGAATATTTTCAGTCACTCTCCACGTTAAGTAATTTGAAAGGAAAATATGATCCAATTTTTCGCTTGACATTTCCATTCCAACTCATTCTCTGACTTCCTCTCTTCTCACCTTGACTCAAGCTAACTTATTTCACAGCCATAAGTGCAGCTACAGTGCCTTGACTCTGAAAGTCTGTGTACATACTGATAATTCAAGGACAATTTTGGCAGAAGACCAATTGGATATAAACCAACCTGGAATATGTTTAGGCTGGGAAAAAGAAGAATTTCTGCTAATTCTATGTAGTGTATGTTGTTCTGTATTAGCCAATGAGATATATTTGAAGGCTATTTTCACAAGGATAGTTTGTAAGGTTAAAGCACTTTTCTATCTTATGCAAAGCTGGAAACTAAATTTTTGTGAAACTTTGTGTCAAGAAGACTAGCTACATTTTGTAAGAACTTCTGCAAAGTATTTCTAAAATTTTTTAGTGATTTTTTTGATGAGTTTTTTGCCTTAACTTTTTACATTTCTGTTTTTACAATTGCCATATGGATACCAGCTATGATAATTTGTGTCTGGTACTTAGGTATTTTTGTACATCTGCTTTTAAAATAAGCAGATGGAGTTTAGCTGAATTCTGTAGAGCTATAAAAAAGTGCATATGAACCAGGGTGCGTGAAAGAATGTGCTAAGCTTGCTCCATTTTGTTTGTTCAACTGCAAGAAAAGATCAAAGCTTCCTTCAGGTATACTTGCATTACTGATTGCTGAATAGTACAAGAAGGAACAGAACCAACCTATTGAGGTTGCATCATACCAAACAACCTTTACAGACACAGGAGGAGAGCCTGCTCTATAGAGGCTGCCTTGCAGAAGTGCTAAACACAAAAGGAGTGTACTAATAATTAGGTAAGAAAGGACAAGAAAAGCAAGGAACCTCCAATAAATTCAGCAGACTAACCAGACTAACCGTGTGCTCAACCTATAGATTCTGGATTTTGTGAACATTTCTGATATGCTCACTATAAAGATATTATATGTGACCAAAATATTTTGCCTCCTTCGATCATGACAGCATAAAGTAGCTGCCAGCTAGAGATGCTGAAAAGCCAGGTGTCCAAAAAGACCAGTCTCAGGTCAGATATGGGCAGAGGACACTTAGGCTCCTCACCATAGCTTCATGCTGTGTCTTGGTTTCTCTCCAACATAGAATCATAGAATAGAATCATAGAATAATTTGGTTGGAAGGGACCTTTAAAGGTCATCTTGTCCAACCCCCCTGCAATGAGCAGGGACATCTCCAACTAGATCAGGTTGCTCAGAGCCCTGTCCAAACTGACCTTGAATGTTTCCAGGGATGGGGCATCTACCACCTCTCTGGACACAGTCCTGGTTTCGGCTGGGATAGAGTTAAATTTCTTCCTAGTGCTGTGTTTTGGATTTAGTATGAGAAGAATGTTGATAACACACTGTTTTCAGTTGTTGCTAGGTACCCTCCTAGTCAAGGACATTCAGCTCAAGAAACAAACAAACAAAGAAAGAAACAAACAAAACAAAACAAAACAAAACAAGCATTGGGAGGGAGCATAGCCAGGATAGCTAGCCCAGCTGGCCACGGGGTATTCCATACCATGTGACGTCATGCTCAGTATATGAACAGTAGGCGTGATCCAGAAAGTACCGATCGCTACTTGGTTATCGGTCAGTGCAGGTGGTGAGCATTCTGCATTGTGCATCACTCATTTTGTATATTCTACCGTGATCATTATTATTTTCCCTTTTCTGTTCTTTATCTCAACTCACGAGTTTTCCTCACTCTTATCCTTCCAATTCTCTCCCCGTCCCATTGGGGGGCGGCGGGGGAGTGAGTGAGCGGCTGCGTGGTATTTGGCTGCCTGCCAGGTTAAACCACGACAGCAACCTGTGCCAGTGTTTCACCACCCTCATTATAAAAAATTTCTTCCTTATATCTAGTCTTATTCTATCCTCTTTTAGTTTAAAACCATTCCCCCTTGTCCTGTCGCAACAGGCCCTGCTAAAAAGTTTGCTGTCATCTTTCTTATAAGCCCCCTTTTAGTACTGATAGGCCACAACAAGGTTTCCCCGGCACCTTCTCTTCTCCAGGCTGAACAACTCCAACTCTCTCAGCCTTTCTTCATAGGAGAGGCATTCCATCCCCCTGATCATTTTCGTGATCTCTGGACCCGCTCCAACAGGTCCATGTCTTTCCTGTGCTGAGGGCTCCAGAGCTGGACGCAGCACTGCAGGGGGGGTCCCTTGGCAGGGCTGCTCTCAATCCCTGTATCCCCCAGCCTGTATTGATACTGAGGGTTGCCCCGACCCACCTGCAGGACCTTGCACTTGACCTTCTTGAACTTCATGAGGTTCACATGGGTCCACTTCTCAAGCTTGTCCAGGTCCCTCTGGATGGCATCCCGTCCCTCAGGCACGTCGACCACACCACTCAGCTTGGTGTCATCTGCAAACTTGCTGAGCGTGCATTAGCCATCAGGCAGGAGTTGGCAGGAGAGGACAGGTGAATTGAAACTATCTGGTGTGAGAGAGCAGGAGGCTATAGGATGTATTGGGCTAAGAATAAAGGGAAATTTGCAGTCTTGGCAATTGTATGGTCACAGGTAGCAGACATAGGTATGAATGATATTGAAGAGGTGAAAAGTACTGAGCCTGGGGACAGCAGAGAGGTGATGGCAGGAGGGCTGAAATGGACTACCGTGTCTACCTCCTTTCTGTCCATGTCAGGTTACAATGCAACAGCAAATACTTGTTCTGCAGGCAGCCAGTGAATGACAACTGGGTTTTGCACGGGTAACTGATGATAAGCTCTTTCTAGAAATTCTTGCCTTTTGGGCTTTCCATTTTCTTTTCATTAATCACAGAAGTTTGCAAGCTTCATACTAGTCTTGTACTGAGAAGTGTTTTGTAGTCTGTGGCATATGAAGTCAATGCTCTAGGTATGTTGCAGGGCTTAATGTCTGTTACTCTGTGGCCAGTACCCATTAGGGAGTGGAGCTAATGACCGAGGTGGTTCCCTATGATTTTTGTTGGATATGAGTATAGAGGAAAATGAACCACCATGGGCTTCCAAGTCACCCTGTGCATCCCTTCACCCACAGAGGAGTGGGGGACTCCTCAACTCCCATTTCTGAGCAGCATCTAACATCCCTCCTTCTCTTGTAGTTCGGTGCTGGTGGCCAGTTGAGGATTTTAACAGCAATTTGTGACGTCAGGAGATTTGCATCCCAGCACTTACCCTGTTGTCTGGCTTATTCATACTGGGAACTCTGTGGGATAGTGGCCATCCTACGTGTGCCTGCAGAGCGCATGATACAGAAGGCCACAGTCCCAGCCAGGGCCCCCAGACAGTACAGCTATGTATAAATAAATGGTTATTTCAAGTATCTAAAACTATTGGTGTGACTTATATCATTACCCTTTATCAAGTAATTACTAAATGCCATAGCCTTTTAATACAATTTCTTGTGCTTTTGTGTCAATTTTTGGAGTGTTTTAGGGCACTAAGATTCATTATAGATAAGGCTACACTGACATTTGTTTTAATTAATTTCTCTATTATGTCACAGCTTGAATGAGAAGCAATCAAATTTTATTAAAAATGAGAGCACTATGCTTCTTTCATATTGAAGAATCTTCAATTTGCTTATGAAACTATCTTGGAAGTAAATGCATAAAAGTAAAGTAGTTCTCCACTCCTGACTGGGATTGTTGGGGTTTTTTTTTCATTTTCCTTACAGCAGAAGATGATGCTGATAAAGTCATTGTGTTGCTAGTGGTAGGGCCTCCATCTTCTCGTTTTGAACAGCACCAAGTACAGTGGGATTCCTGTCTTAAGATGGGGCTTCCTTGGGATTGCTGCTAAACAAATATTGATTAATAATTATTAAAGTGGAATATTGGGCTTAGCTTCTCAGATGACTGACTTACCACATTTCCAACAGCTCACAGGGAAATATGAAAACAATGTTGTCTAATCCTAACTGCCTAAATCCAGAGCTCCCTTTCTTTTGCCCCTACACCCATGCATGTGCAGAATTGCTCCAGCCCAATGATCTGCCCAAGCTCAGCAAGTCCCAATTGCCACAGTGACAGGGCTATAGCTGGGACTAGGGACTGCAGAGGCCACTAGTAAAGACAAGCCAGTAGAAGAAGGTTTCCCATCATGGTTGTTACTCCATCCTGCCAGTGACACAATGTAAGCCCACCAAAGCAATTGCTGGGCAGCACAGCCACATCTGCATTCAGCGTATCTACTGCAGTGAGGAAAGGTGAGTTTTGCCGTACTGCTGTCTGCAAAAGCATGCCAAGAAAATTATAGTGAAACCACAGCGCTTTTCCCCACTCAGACTAGGCAGAATCTAGATACAGGCGCCTCAGGGGATGCTAAAATGCAGACTGCAGCCCTTTACGCATCTGAGTCAACTCTAGCTGGCATCTAGAGTGCTGAGGCATTATCTATGCTGCAACAAAATTAGGCTTCTTGCAAAATGCAGTGGCGATCATTAGTTTCTTTCAGGATAGGGGCTGAACTCTTTTTTTAGGTATCATGCAAGAATGTAGAATATTTGCCTAGGAAATGGGAAGCCTAGCTACAGTCCTTTCTGTCCCTGAAAAAGCTGTAACCTGCAGATTGGACTCTGGAGAGTGATTCAACAACATAGGTATGCAAAATAAATAAATAAAAATCGATATTTACTGAGTCAGAGACCTGAGACGTGTAGACATACCTCTGTATTGCAATCACTGAGAACCCGACTCTCAGGGGACACTTCGATGCTGGTCCCAGCATCTGTTTTAGATTTTACCCAGTGACGTTTTAATGCAGTGATCAAAACACTAATATTTCCCTTTCCTTGACATAGGTTGGTATATTCCTGCTCCAAGGTGATTTATTTGACAGCAAAAATTAACAGTAGAAAAGTTTTAAATCGTAGTGATAAATGGCAAATATTGCTTGGATGAGAAGTAATTAAGACTGTGATGATACCTTTAGCTCAGGAGGTGGGGAAAACAGACATAATACCTGGTATTTGCAGTCATTAAGCACTGAAGTATTTTGCCAATTAAAATCCTACAGTGAAGGGAAAGCATAAAGTACTTGCAAGATGATGACTCATTTCTTGCTCAGACAAACGTGCTAATGAAGAATTTTGCATGCTGTCACAACCAAATTTCTTCTCACCCGAGCCCCATGTAATAACATTAGATTTGACTTATGCTGAATTAAAATATCCTGGGGAGATAAATAATCCCAATCCCTTTCAAAACCCACCTCTACCTGGACAACCATTTCAGTTGTCAATGTTAAGTTACATCATCCCAAAAGGTAGATGATGTTGATGGATATTTTAGGTGCTACATGGGTAGGTTTTAGTGCGGTTCAGATCATGTTGTCAAACCTATGTCATAGGCTGGGCCAGTCTGACATTACTGCTACCATAAACATCACATTAAAAAAAAAAAAAAAAAGAAGAAAAAACAAAAAAGAAGAAAAAAAGAAAGAAAAAAAGAAAGAAAAAAAAGAAGTAAAATAAAAAGAAGAAAAAGAGAAAAAAGAAGTAAAATAAAAAAGAAGAAAAAAAGAAGGGAAAAAAAAGTTTCTTGCAACATAAAAGCTTTGCAGTAGATCGAGAATGAGCATATGCCATGTGAGGGTCATTTCACCCAAGGAGTGAGCAGCATGAGACTTAATTTGACCCAAGCCTGATGCCTAGCTTAATTTCAGATGCTTTGAATACTGTAAATTTTTTTCACACAGGCAAACATTTCCCTGCCTTAAAACTGCCTATCCCAAGTTTGCTAATATTTTTGAAGACTCCTAAGTAGAAGGATTGCCTTTATACTTTGTTTCCCCCTCTGCCCAGGGTGACATTTATATGGAATTCCTAAGCAGTAATGCAAAAGTGGGAAAGATAAGTGCACTAACTTGTATTTTAGACTACTATTTAAGAAACAGGCCTTTTTTCCCCAGCTTTACCCCGCCTTCCTGAAAGCAGATTAACTGCATGTATTATCATTGGGTTAATAGTATTATTCTTCAGTTGTTGCACAGGCGCGTGTCTATTGAAAACCCACTTGTATTTTATTGGGGTCTTTGCATAGGGGGTCTTTGCATAGGGATCTTTGGTCAGGTCATACATACAGGTGGGTGGTGGTGGTCCTATGTGTCCAATCCTACTCGTGCATGATTCATTGTCATTGATTATCCTAAAATGCATGTAAAAAACCTCCTAAATATCTTGACTATGTAGAAAGGACTGTGCTATATGGCCATTTCTGCAACTACAGGAAGAGTTGTTTACAAGTGTCTTTTCTATGTGCACTGGTCAAGACAGCCAACTGCCCACCGACCTTTTCCTAACGTACTATCTGCTGGCATTTTGGTCTCACAGCCATAGAAATATATCATTCCAGCCAACTGATTACAGTTACCTGATCATCACTGAAGTCCAAAAGACTAAATACAATTTAAGTGCTCTACTACTTGTTACTATGAACATCCATAGCTAATGTAAAAGAAGGTTTTCAGCCTGCTAGGGTTCTGCAGTAATTAAGCAAAAGGAGCATAACATTTTGCACTGTACTTGTTTGCCACACACAGTTTTAGAGAATTAACCAACTGCCCTCTGTTTATTTTAAGGCAAGATATAAGAAACCAATATTCTGCTTTTATCCGTATCTGCAGCTTTAAAATGTAGAGAAAAAAACACCAAAAAAACCCCACAAAATACATTGTAATCAACAGATAATAAAAAACCCCTCCCTTAAACACTGTAGCAATCTAAAGGTTATATAAACTTCAGCTAAGCCTCTTAATATAGGTATTTAAGCATTATGGAAATTTGATTTTTATCTTAGTGTAGTACTAAAGGGCCTTTATCCTAAAAAATATATGAGTTAAATTTGAATGCTAAACAGAGATTATTGGTTATTAATTAAAGTAAACCATAAAGTACAGATATATTGGTAACTAACATGAATCACCCAAATCGAAGATTTTGGGCACAGATTTCTTTCAAAATATCCATGTTTGTATGAAAAAAAAAAAAAATAAAAGTAGATTAACATGTTCCTGGAGTAAAAATGCATTATCTACTAAAAAAGTTAACACTAAAGTATTATATTCAGATAATGTAGAACACCATAGAGGGAAAGATATTACTGATTCTTCTCTGACCTATGGGGTTTAATCTTTCTTTATTAAAAAAAAAAAAGTCAGTCGACCATAGCCTCTTTGTTATCCACCATATCATAAAGACTTTGTAAATAATTTGGTTTAAATAGTCATCCACCAATATATTGGAAGTGGAGATGTCCTTACTGATTTCAGAGGCAAAAGCATATAGTAACCTGTTAGCAATCAGCTGGTCAGGAAGACTAAACTTTAATCTTTTAAGATACTAATTAGCAGAACAACAGTTTGTAGGTTTGTTTGTTTGTTTCTCATTGGTGATCAGTTCTTTAGAGGCATTCTTAGAGCTCGCAACACAACAATTACATGTCTTAAAAAGAGTATTTTGAAAAAATAAAGGAAGCCAAACCCAATTGCTTTCAAGAGAAAACCAAAGTATTTCAGAAGAGATGAGCTAACAAGGTCACTGGTCACTGCACTGCAGGAGGACATTGATTTACTTTGATCACAGACTCTGATGGGGAGAAGATTGGTGCAAATATGGGGGAGAGGTTTGCTCCTAACAACAACCCACTTTCCAGTCCTAGTCCTCCAAAAAGTGACAGGCAAGGAGGAGCATCAGGTGCTGAAGACTAACATTGGCCTTGCTGTGTCACGCATCTTCCCAATGTAATTTTCCTATTTGATCTTATTTAGACTTCATTCTCAGAGGGATTTAATTATCTATGATCATTGCCAAATGAAAGCACTTAAAGCTGTTATCACTGAAAATATCTTTATTAACATTTATGGTCCTTCCCAAGAAGTTTCCAGCTTCTACAGCAATTGAACTGTAGGGAAAATAACATTTTTTCAAAACAGGATCTTTAGATCTGCCCTTGGTTTCTTTCAACTATGAAATGCTCCTGCCATGGAGCTTTGTGTCATTTTAAAAGCCATCTACTTACGTAAAGAATCGGATTTCACCCTTTGCCAGTTTCACGTTGTTAAAAATGCTATTTGTCCTTTTCCAGCTTTTTCTGCAGAAATACTGTCTTGTACAAGTTGGGTAAACAATAAATTTAATTGTCTTTGTGATGCCAAGTGGAGCATAAAGTCGGTGTGAGGTAGAATTCATAGCTATCAAAACAGCTTCCTGGAAAAGATTTCTATGTTATTTTATGGTACATGTCTTCTCTCAAAATGTCATTTGGCTTTACGAGAATCCTGGATTGTAACTTTTCAGGGTAATGAATAAAAGACATGACTCATGGCTATTTTTTTCTTCTTCTGTTTTTGGGGGTTTAATACAGTTGCTTGAAATATGATGTGCTTGAGAGAACTTTATTTAATCCAACAGGGACCTGGATAGTAAATCAATGTTAATCAGGTAATACACCCAGGGGAAATTGGAACCATTGTCACGTTTGGCACACTTATTTGTTACATTTATAAGCTCATCCAGTTAGTTAATTATTATAAAACTCCCAGTGTGTCAGAGTAGGACCCTCTAAGGATTTTCTCCTGTCTACAATGCATCTAAAATGCTTCCCATTTCACAGCAAGGGTACAAAAGTCGTGTGGTGCTTCCAATTCTCAGCCAGTACATACACAAGATACTATTTCAAATAAGTGTCATGAGACAGGGTCGAGCCACAGAAACAAGTTACTAGAAAGCAATTAGGTATGAATTTTTCACCTGTTAGTTACCTCGCAATATCTGTTCTCATGCATAGTTTTTAATCAAAAAACAGTGTGTCATAATTTGGGGTAGGTTACCAGGCTCTATAGGACCAGGACAAATTTGGTTTGAGTTTGCCTGAGGACTAGAACAAGTGCAAAGGGAGGTAAAAAGCTGTAAATCCACATCCTATAGAGCTTATTTTGTGGAAAAAAATCTGCAGGATAAAATAAGATGAAACTGAAATCTAGGTGTAATCCTGCCTGTATTCTGGGGAAGTCTGGACCTGACTCAAGCACCTCTGCAGCACCCTTCAAAAGGCTTCAAAACTGCATCCAGATAAAAACTGTCTATTCAAAATTTGCTTAGGTTCCTATAAGCTTCTAGGCCGAAACAACAGCTTGAATTATATTATCACCACAGGCTCTGTACTGTTTCGCTGTGCGAGGATGCAGCTCCTTCTGAGTACTTATGCTCATTGCTGAGTTTGGAGGATGTACATCAATGAACCAGAACCTTGTTTCCAGTGCAGCCAACCAATTCATACCTTTTTTCATATATTCATCATGGCTAACTTCTCTGGGCTTCTACTGTGGGAAACAGAAGCTTTGTGTCTTGGGGCAAAACCAAAAATAAAACCCACTAAATCTTCATACAGCCAAGGAAGATGGAAATATTTTATACATTCAACTCTGAGATATGCTGGATAACAAAGATTAAGAGCTGAAAAAGCAAAGAAAGCCTGAATAGATAACACAGAAGTAGGCTAAATTATAACCATAAGGTTAGTATATTCATCTTTGAAGAACTTGCTGACAGGTTTCTTTAGAAAACAGCTTTAAGAAGCAGAAAGCAGGGTAGTCTTGACATGAGTCACAGGTTTTTCTCCAAGCAGTCCAGTGCAGAAATATTGGGGTGGCTGAGGCTTGGTTAATGGCAGCCCAAACGTCCTTCCCCTCCTACCTAAACAGCTGAAAAAGGGTTGCATTAGATTTAATGATCTGCATGAAGTGAAAGATTAGGACATTTACTGAGATGAAAAGTGCAGTCGAGGAGCGCCGCTGTCAAAACTCCTGTTTCCATGTGCCATCACCTCCACCTTTGCTTACCGAGTGAAAGACTTCCAAAATTGCAAAGACAGCTTTATAGCCTTACAGCTACTACAAACTAAAGTACCTCAAACCAAACCAAAATAATAGATTTTTCAAAAGTGTCCAGAACTTTTAATCTTATGACATGCTACTGAATTCATTTCCAGTCTTGTGTGTTATATTTTCATTTCCTTCTTCCTGAAAAGAAACAATAGGCTCTCTGTAGCCTTCTGGGCAGGAGAAGAGTACGGTCTGAGTTTTCACATGACTGTTGCTGTCACCTGGTTTTTAACTCAGATTCCAGGACCTTCTCCTTTATTTTAACTTTGCCAATTTTTTTCTGGGCAAACTAGTTCTCAATCCTAACTTTCTTAATGCATTGGTGGTGCATCTTGCTTTAATTTACTACTTGTTTGATTTTGGTAAATAGTACAGTGAAAGTTGTCTAAAATGATCTGAAATAAGTTTTGAAAACAGTTGCAGTACTTAGAATGATAATTGGATTGGCCAGAGATGAGTCATAAGCAACGAAATGCAAGGAATAAAAATTTGATGCTATCTTGTTTGGCTGAAACAGAGTTCTATTCCTTCAGGCCAAACTGAGTCAATAATTATGCCTTGTACCTTCTATTTTTATGATTTTTTTTGTTATTTGTTTAATATAATGGGATTATGCATCATGATAAAATAAAAACATAGTTGTTATGAGCTTGCTCTAAAAACATAGCTATTTTTGGTTATGATCTCAGAATGATTATTTTTCAAGTCAAAGTCAATTCACTGCCTGTTTAACATTATTACATTAATATCACCTGTAAGATTTATGGAAAATAGTAATGAAGTAATAAATATGATCCTTCTGATATCAATCAGACTTCAAAAGGGATAAAACAAGAAACACGTCTTATTTTTACAAATTCAGGAGCCAAAATGAGAGGTTTCAAAACCGGACTTAAGTATATGCAAGGCGAAATAAATGGAGGGAGAAACCCCAGCTCTGTAGTACACATATATAAATATCAGAGATTCAGTTGAAGAGCAGGAAAGATGTATAGAGCATAAATAGAAGAAGACAATCATATATACATGGTGTATTTTAAGAACTCCTTTCCATCCGTTATCATCAATTTCCCACCCAGCAGATAGGTATCAGGAGCTGGGATTCCTGGAGCAGGACTGAGGGTCACCGTTCCTCGTGGTACATTCTACCTCAAGGCAACCTTCACAGAAAGGCAGGGCAGTTCAGAACTTCCACGTTAAGTAACAAGCCACCTCTCTGCGGCTCTGCCACCTTTGCTGACTCAGAGCCCTTGCCGTGGTGCATCAGCCAAAAGATGTTTGCTGCATCATAACTCTTTTTAGCAATGCCAGGAGAACATCTCTTTTCGTTACACAAGGTGATTGCAACCACTTGTCGTGTTAATTATAGACATAGCCTTTATGCTATAACTCCAGCATGTTGAATGTTAACAGTTACAAGTCTTGGGAAGGTTTAAGATGCAGATCGTATTCTTTAATAATTCATTTCCCTGTCCATAGCCTTGTGCTGCCTCACAGTCTTCTTAGTGACCTTGAGTAAGTAACAGAGTGACATTTGTTGGGTACAGCCAGCTCCGGGATCCATAGCTGGACTGTCTGTGCCACTGCTCAGACAGTGTTATGCAAACACAGGAGCCTTTCATCCACGGCCACCTTATGTCTGGAGGCTTTCACATGTCTCATACCCTGAAGCCATCTGTCCTCCCAGGTCTAAGCTCCCAGGAAAGGAATGTGCTGGGCTGCACCCAGCGCAAAGACACCCAAGGTGCTGGGGCTATTACTTGTCAGCCCACAATTCACTAAACTTGTTAATGTGGGTTCAACACCAGCCCTACCATGGCACACAGAGGAATGGGGACAGCAGCCCTGGAGCGGAGGAAGTCTTGGTGTTTTTTCCTCCTCTCTCCAAATGCAACTACCTTTTGGGCCATAACATGGTAGGCTAGTCAAGCAAGGCATATCAACAGTAAACAGTTCAGAGAAGAATATGAAAACTGCATATTCAGACTGCCCCATTGTTGTCCAAAAAGCAGATTCGTGCCCGGCGTGCAAGTAACCAATTCCACACGCTCAGGAGAGATATTGTTTTATTCAGGCCTGGGTGCTCGGTGGTCTTGCCACAAATCAAGCACACCTGGTCTAATCACCTTTCTGTTTATATCCATGCTTCTCATACATATTTTAAGATTCTTTTTTACATATTCATTACATTTCCGAGAATTAATTATAATATTACATCATCCTAGACACATGCGCACTAAAGTCTTTAGGGTCTTCTTGAGGGTCTTGAGTGGTCTCTGGTGGTCAGCAGGGTAGTGAACTCTTTGTGAACCCATTCCTTTCTTTCCTTCTAAGGTCGAGGTTTGTCTCCGAGCCATGTCTGGACCACGTTCATTTATGGTTCTTAATTTCAAGGTTAATCATTACTAGGGTCTAACAATACTACACACCTGCAAACACAATACCTGTTAGTTACCTAACTCCTAAGCAACAAGTCTTCATTGTTTAGAATTAAAGAAGCGAGCAGTATGGAATAAGAGGTACTGTAACAGACTGTACCTACTGCATCACCATTACTTTATTCTTTTTTTTTTCTTTTAACAAGTAAGAAAGGGTTATCCTACTTACACTCTATTCGAGAAAAAAACCCAACACATTGGTGCTATCAAAGACTTACAGCATTTTAAGAACCTTGACAATAAATTTTAAATGTTTATAAAGCTACATCTTCAGCAGTATTTAGCAACGTGGATCTGCTGTGGATTTACACGAGGGATAGAAAATAAGAATACTTAATGTATTGTCACGTATCATTGTAATACCTAGACAGCTCTCGGCAGCCGTCTGTTCAACCTCGGTCACTCTTCTTCCTACAATACTCTCAGGCACAACAGTGTAAAGACATAATGGAGGGTGCCACCAGGTCAATGCTGAACTATTTCCAGTATGTGCTCATCTTAATCCTTTGCCCTCTGATACATATTTTCATTGTGCAAATTTTATGACCAAAACCTGCAAGATTTAAGCTCCTTACCCTTTTCTATAACAATTAGACTTCTCCTTTGCTGTGCTACCTCAGAGACATTAATTCAGCACAGATTTTGTTTGCCAGAGTTTCTCAAGATGAAGCCCAACAGATGTAGCAGTTTTAAAGAATGAGATCTTTTCTTCTTTTTATTTTTGGCAGAGCTCAAAAAGCAAACACCAGAAAGGAATACAATTTCCAACCGATAAAGGTATAACAAAAAAAAGTATATTCAAGGTTGTTGCAGTCACTGTTCCAGAGTTAAAATTTTACTGTAGGCCAAGCTGATAGCACACAGGAACTTTGATGTGTGACAGCAGAAAATCTGCGCAATAGGTGAGGTCTTCTACTTTCAAGCCAACAAAAAGATTAAGCTAGAAATAAAGGAAGATTTTCTTTACCTCATGATGGAAGTGTGTGTTTATGTAATTGAGAAATTGCGTTGCAGTTTCAGCTTCACACGTGATGTGCAGAGGTTTGTATTGCATTTATATTCAATGCTTTCAGGACATATGTTTAGTTCCAAGCTGAAGCTGTTGCATCACCGTGTCCCCTATGGTGACACCCTGTTGGAAATGAGCCTACATCACTTTATGCTTCATGAAATTTTTGTACTTCTTGGAACTTTTTAAACTTCATAGTCCTGGAAAGCAAGATTATTATAGTAAACCACAGTGATAAGGATAGATTTATGGAGAGACAGTGCTACACCTTCTTTTTTCTACCCTTAGAGACCAAATTGTTCTCAGTATGCATATTCAACTCATGAGAACTAACACTGGCTTACAGGGTAATTTAAATAAGTATACAGGGGTGGTCTACCTTCATTTCCCATTGGATTAAATTTGCAGTAATTTCCAGAAACCCATGGTATTAATACACATGGACTTGCAAGATATCAGTATGGGCTAGTTGGTCATTTCAGATAAACTTAGGGAGCATTTGACTGATAAGAATCTGCCAAGAGGGGTTAATGGTTTCATTAATGTATAACCAAATACCTCCGTCTTCCAAGCATGCACATACACGTGCACACACACACACACACCCCCTTCAGAATCAAAGTCCCATTATATACAAAGCATATAGATGCTTTGAAAACACAGTGATCAATGAGACCGATTTTGCTTATTTGCAACATTTTGGAGAGGTATTGCTTGACAATAGCGAGTTAAACCCTGCACTTGTCAAGCTTAATACACAGCTGCTCTGGCAACAAATAGACAAAATGATTTTGTGAAAACAGTTGAAGAGATGATTTACATTAAGCAATTCTGAGCACGTTCATGTAGTTTACTACTAACATCAATCACAGTGAAAAGATCATATATTGAAATGCTTGGAAAAGTTTCCACATGGAAAATATTTTGCAGAATTATTGTACAGACAGACAACATGAAAATTATTTGGTTTGTGTCTTCCAGGAGACTGTGATAGGCTTCGTTTATCCTAACTGAAAATGTCAGGATTTGAGCCTTAGATGTAGCCTTTCTTTCTAACCACTGGGAAAGACTTAATCATCTCATACTGGTAAATCCTACCTTGGGAGGAAAAGAATTGTGACCTGGAATTGTCCATTTCTCTCCACCGTGTAATGACAATCTAAGCTCAGATGCATACACATACATTACAGACATGAAGAGTTTGAGAGTTTCTACCCATAGAAAGAGCATTTGGAAAAAGCATGCTAATGATGTAAGATGAAGAGCTCTGTTATGTGAATATCAACCAACATGAGGACAGTTTAAAATAAATTAATAAAATAGTTTGACTGGCAGCAGAATATAAGGCAAACTAGGTCAGATAAAATGCTATATACTGATCTACATGATGCCATAATATGTCATACACCCTCAATTCCAATATTCAAGAGTCGCTAAATATATACAAAATATTCAAGAATCAGGAACGTACTACTGCACCCAGCTATCTGCAGTATTATAAACGTTAACACTCCTCGCTTTGCTGAAATAAATTAAAAGAGATTAGAGTAATTGGAAAGACATTTTTTATAACTTGAATGCTGGCACACTGAATGTTATCAAGATAAATGCTCTGTTCAGACTTAGTTCTCTCTGTTCTGTCCACTGATTGCCTTGAGCGGAGAGAAAACATTACGAGATAAGCAAGTGGTAATTGGCAAATTTATCTGGAGTGAAAAATTCACTGGAGTTCAAAGGAGAAATCAACCCCCAGTCCTTCCACCCTTACTCTTCTCAGCCCGCCCATGAATATCAAAGTGCAAATGAACACGAATCAATGCTGCCTGCCTGGGTGGGAGCGCTGCAGCAAAGTGCCAAGTTACATTGATTCTCAATGGGGTTAAGTAAAGTTGAGGGAGTTTGATATCTCTTGGCATCAACACATTCGAATGAGAAATAAAGACCTTTCTTTCCAGTCAACATCTCCACTGCACCTATTTTCAGACCCATTCTCTTGATTTGCTCAAATAATTGCTACAATTAAGTACACAAATTGGGGAAGTGCAGATAAAGAAAAGCCAGTTTCAAGATCTCAGTTGTATTTATACTTACCATTAAGAATGACTCATCTTAAAGATGGAAAAACAGCAAGACTAAAGAAACAGGCTCATTTAAAGAAAAATTTACAGTTCACCTGGTGCTTGCAAGAAGTACGGAGGTTGTTATTGCTTGGTATTTAGTAGGTAAGTTAAGCCTTACCTTGGAAGATAATAATAGGGTTTGTTCTTTCTTCTCTTTATCTGAAAGGAATCAACAAGTTTGGAGTGATTCTGCTGAGGGAAAATAAAGTTGGGAGTGTCAAGCATAAATGAAACCTTGAACTGGGCCAGTCTTGGAAATGTTAGGCTGCAGATCCTTTTCAGAGGAGGTTTCTATTAGCAGAGGCACCCATGAATCAGCACATGGTGATTATCCCTGAAGCAAAACTCCCTCTTTTGGTTTTACTGATGGGAAGCTTAACCATTGTTCCAGACAATGGTTAAGAAGTCATCTCTAAATGTGAACACAAGGACAAGAGTCAACTGTCAGCGTTCTTGCAAATTCTGTGAGATAAACACCAATACTGTTCCAACAACATTACAGAGGGAAAAAAGTAAACAAGTTCCTCTGGAAACTTTCACAACCATTGACATTCCCATTAGGGGTCAGGGTGGACACAAGGAGAAGGATGTCTTGGATTGTGTCGTGGTTTAACCCCAGCCGGCAACTGAGCACCACACAGCCACTCGCTCACTCCCCCCTGGTGAGATGGGGGACAGAATCAGAAGGGTAAAAGTGAGAAAACTCGTGGGTTGAGATGAAGACAGTTTAATAGGGAAAGCAAAAGCCACATGCACAAACAAAGCAAAACAAGGAATTCATTCACTCCTTCCCATCGGCAGGCAGGTGTTCAGCCATCGCCAGGAAAGCAGGGCTCCATCACGTGTAACAGTTACTTGGGAAGACAAACGCCATCACTCTGAATGTCCCCCCCCTTCCTTCTGCTTCCCCCAACTTTATATACTGAGCATGACGTCATATAGTATGGAATACCCCATTGGTCAGTTAGGTCAGCTGTCCTGACTATGCTCCCTCCCACTTCTTGTGCACCTGGCCGAGCATGGGAAGCTGAAAAGTCCTTGACTAGCATAAACACTACTTAGCAACAACTACAACATCAGTGTGTTATCAACATTATTCTCATACTAAATCCAAACCACAGCACTATACCAGCTACTAGGAAGAAAATTAACTCTATCCCAGCCGAAACCAGGACAGATTGATATCTTGAACTGTTGGTATCTAGGACTGTAGAGATGAAAAATGATGCCTGAAAACACTTGGCTGGCTAGTATTCTGCCTTGCTTTCTAGTGGGTATCAGGAAGAAGCAAGAGGTTCAAGAGCAAACCTCAGAAATCTAGAAAACCTCATCAGGCAGTGTTTAGGCCATGCACTGAAGATGTTAGATGACAAATTCATGCCACAAGCAGTAGCTCAGTCAGAGCTTTGAGTAATGCTGTCCCTTCAGTCATGTTTCAAAAGACTCCAGAGATAAATGTGATTCTCTCCATCTGCACAAAAAGTTAAAAGCCTACAAGTGGTCAGTGGAGAAAAGTCTTTCTGTTGGTATAGGCACAGGAGACCTGGCTGAAGACATCATTTTCCTTTGTTTCAGGACTGCTGGAAAGAAACTTGGCCATGATGTCTCTGGTTAATATAAAAACTGATCATTTTTGAAAGAAGCAAGGGTGCATATTTAGATATCCAGTTCTGGATACACAGAAATCTATAAATATGGAGGTAATTGTGGATACACAGCATGAAATAGCTTTCTTCTCAAAGTGAACCCTATTGAAATTCATCCTTTCATTGGCCTTGCATCCATGACTTCTCTGGTTAGCACCAAGGAAACTTGATATGGGCTTGGAAAATGTCATGCAAAGGACCAGCTGTTTAGTTGCTAGCATTCTGCCCTGAAGGCACTGAAATGATGTCAGAAATAACTGGTTTCTCTGACAAAAATAAAGTAAGAGCCAAAACATACCAGTAGAGTAGGCAAAGGCAAACGTTGGGGACAGAACTGAAAAGAAGCCTAAACATTATCCTCTCTAGGCTATTTATGTTATAAATAGTAACCTTTTAAGTGTTTTAGTCAGCACAAAGATTAAGTTGCTTAATGGCTCATTATACCTTTTTTTTTTTAATTGTAAGAACAGAGACATAAATATAACACATCAGATTTACTCTTAAAACCCTGTGTTTGGTTGTTTCCTCACTGACCCTGAAGTTACAGTTTCTAAAATTAGAAAATACCTTTTTTTCAACAAAGTCTATTATTAAATGGGGAAACTTGCATGGCTGTATGAGGTTTGTACAAACAAATTATCTGTTTGTTTCCTTGATGGAAAAAAATGATACAGACTTAGAAGCGGAGTGGCCCCTTGTAAAGGAGGAACCTGGGCTCAAGGGTGTCCTTCAAACCTCTTAGCGCTGTTCCAGCAAGTTGGCAAGACCTGAAGCGTTTGAGAAAGACACATCACTGATGGATCTTTATAAGACCTCTCTTGGAGGCCTTACAAAATTCCCATCTCATCTCTCAATGGTTTTTATATCTTCTCAGGAGCATATCTGATCCTGCAGTGACTCAAGTATAGCATGGATTGAGGGAGCTAGGACACCACCATCATTTGAGTCATGGAGATTGCTGCTTTCTTTCACTGAGCTCTCAAGGCATTTATGCAGATTTATGTTCAACTTTCATATCTTGGAGCAAGCTGCTTGCTGCTCTACCTACTGTGGCACTAGATCTCCAATAACTAGTGTGAAAGCTAGCAATAGGTAGAGATGTCCATTACTACATTAATACGGATGAAGTTGCACCTTCACTGTCAGGTAAGGCTTTGAATTCACAGATGTGAGGCTGAGCTCTCTAATTTTTTGCAGTGTTTGTGTGTTCATTTACTGTTGGGCTTAAGTCTGGAATGAGCCAGCTGGATGTTCAGGTGGACAAAACCACACCAGGGCAGGCATGACAAAGCTAGTGCAGGTACAGATTAGCACTCTCTTCAGATCCAGCTTCATAAAATCGTCTTCCTTCACCCCACCAGACCTCAGTGGAGGAATCCAATCCTTCCTGCTTCCTTCCTTCAGCTGCCCAGCATCTGGAGCATCCCCACAGAATTGCTGAGCCCCATCTTCACCCTTCTGCACATGAGTCCCAGCCGTGAACCCCTCTGCCCTCACCTCAGTGGTCACTCCTGCCTCTCCTCAGTGCAGCCCACGTTGCACATTAAGTCTGTCAACATTTCTGCTCAGTAAGGTATAATTCAGGAGCAGGTAGCAAGATAATGCAGTGGGTATTAAAGACAAACCCATTTTACACTGGAAGACAACGAGAAACCAATTGTTCTTCACAGACCAGCCTGAGTAAGGCAGATAATTAACAGGTCAGTCCGTTAGCAAAAAGCAGATAAACAACCTGTGCTACCCACACATTTCTTTTTTTAGGTCTTCCTTGTGATTAAGGTGGAGGCATAGGTTTTACGGAAGAAAGCACAAATAGGAATCTGTATTGGTAACAAAGAATACTGATTAATATCAAAGAGGTGCTATTACCTTTGAGGAACATATTGCCATGGTTGGACTGCTGCATCCAGGCAGGCGTTCATATTTTAACATTCAGGAAAGTCATGCAAATGATTCAAGGTGACGAAAACCTGTGCTACACTGAGAAGATAAAGGTATTTAGTCCAATAGTTCAATTGGTGGAGAGATTAAGAGGAGAAATAATTTCCTTTAAGGAGGGACAAGGTCTCTGACACTAGCAGGCTTCTGAGTAGGCAACCAGCAACATCACAAGGCTGAGAATGTAGAGTCAGAACCAGGAAAGCTGAATGTGACATCAACAGGCAAATCTTTTAGGTAATTAGCTAACCACTTAAATCATTCACCCCATTCATTTTGGATCTTTAAATTGAGATTGAATTAGGAGAAAAGGTCACTGGAATTAATTGTTTTACATTGTGCTTTTGACCCTTCCAATACACAGTTTAAGCCTAACACTGCCCAATCAATATAATTGAATCAAAGGCTGAATAATTACTTCAATCTGTATTTTTAAATTAATCTCAGCTATAAGCTAAGTTCTTTGGACTAAAGACGGAACAAAATATGCTTGCATTGCCCTCAAAATGCTCAGGGTACCTTCTGCTGAGCATTAAGATAATGATTATAATGAATATTCATGCTTCAGAATTTTCTGTCTCCTGGGTGAGCTGAGCCGGATTTAAATTTCCCTTGGTACAAAATTGGGCAGACATATTTGTGTTTCTGTGTTTGTTTTGGCTTGGTTTCGTTGTCTGCAGCTGGAGGCAGGGCAGGGAACAACGCAGGTCAGCGCGCGCCGAAGCGGAGAGAACGTACCTTCTCAGGGACCTCACTCACCTCTGTGTTCACAGCGTGCATCAGGCTGGGATTCAGGAAGGAATCAGAGGGATTGCTGCCAGCTACCCTTTGCACCCTTTTTCTTTGCTCAGACCCCGCAGGCATCCCCCCCTACTCCTTTTCAGCAGCAGCTCTGGCTTTCCCCATGTCCACAGCACTTTTTAGGTAAGACTTTTGTGAAATGAAAAGCGTCTCATTCTAAAGCGACTGGACTGATAGGAAGCTCAAAATCATGGTGTGTGGTAGGCAGATGCAAACTTGCTTTCTTCCAGACTGGCTGGACATGAGCAGGCCTTGATCCCAAATGCACATGGCTTCCGTACTCGGATTAGCACAGCCTAAGTACATTGCTACACAGTCTGATGTGGAGCTGGCTTGTCTCCTGCTAACTCAAAAGCCATTTTGCATCTCCCTGAAATCTATTCTCTATACATCGAGATATCCAGATAGGATTTAATAACCAACCTTTTCATAAAGTTCAAGGCCAGGGGAGACCGTGACATTTATTCTGGCCTCTTTTATATTACAAGTCCTAAAATGAGGATGCCAAATTAGTAGATACATTTGACCTTTATCTTTCTGTGTTTCAGTTTCTCATCTGCAAAACAAGCCCAGTAATAAGGGAGCCTGTGTTCACCCCAGTTAGGTGCTGTGAAAATTAAATACATTCATATTCAGAAGGCAGAGCACTGTATCAATGAAACTCACAGTAAAATCCAGGAGAAAGTTGATGGTTTTGAACTATGTGTTGTACAGAAGGCAGGAGCATCACTCATGGTGGCAAGGGGAGATGAATAATGAATAGTTTCTCTTTTAGGGAGTGCTGTCCAACCGAGGCCACGAATGAGGTAGAGCTCCTGCAAAAAGAAAAGCAAGACGTGATTCTCTAATTTCAAAACACAAACACATAATGGATGCCAGAAGTAGATGACCAGGGAATCCTCCCTTTGTCTTTTTCCTGTTGCAGATTTGCACCTACGATGATGTTCTTTGAAAAGTAAGAGAAGGAGAGTGCGGTGTGCATGATGTGCTGTTACACAAAGACTATTGTTGTTTGACTGGGTTTCTTCCCTTTCCCACAACTCTTGTGGCTGTGAGCATTACTGGCTTTTCTAGAATTGTTTTCAATCCTCTTGTGATTTTCAGGTCTGCTTCTGCATCTCTTTCCTGTACAGGTACAGAGCTGCGTGGATTCTTAGTCATAAAGATCAAAACCAGGGAACACAGGTTTGATTTGCATGAAATATTTGTTACAGATTATATTAAAGATCATCAGACCAACATCAGCTTTTAGTTAGATCAACATCAGTAATGTTGTTATGAGGTTTTGCAGCTATGTAAATGATTTACCCAATAGAGCTCATACTATCCTAAATAGCTATTCCAGTTGAATTTCAGTTAGTTTTGCAAATTCTCTAATACTGTAAGAAAAACAAAGTCCATCCCTGTGGGCACTTCTATGGTGCCTAAACATTTCAACCTATTCGTGAGTTAGTGTTTGCAGTCTCCTTGTCATTTTGCCTAATCTCTGAGACACCACAGAAGGTCTCAGGCAGTGGTTCTGGGGCTCTTTCAGTTCTTCCTGTTGGGATTTTGGCACAAAACAGGGAGTAGAGCCAGTATCTCCAAGGACTTTGGTTTCCCTCCAAGAATCTTCCCTTGCCCGACTGCAACATATGTTACTAAACTGTGAGTGGGTTGCTGAAAGCATGTGTCATTGTTCCTTTAATTTACGTATATCCACAATGCAGATGATTTTTACATAAAATACCTGCTTCTAGGCTACAAATTTGGTATTTAATGCTTAGGTAGGTTAACGCATGAGCAAAAACCATTGGATGTGTTTGCTTATTTAAAACATTTATGTCAGACTAGCTGCAAAAGTTACACAGCTAACATATTTAGTCTGTTTGTAATTAATTTTCAAATAATATTCTTCTCTGTGAAGAAAAATATCTGAGGAAGTGACAATTAACTCCAAAGGAAATTTTTGGTTTAATTCTATCCTTAGTCACTAGACAACTTGGTACAGCTTTAAATCCACTAAACATTCAGTATTTGAGGGTATAGCTTTGCACCACCTCAGATCAATCAATTACCAGCACCATCCTGCTTTTCTGACATTTTAAAAAACTTACAACCTATAGACTAATGAGAATTTCACTGTTATTTAACTGAAAAAGGTGATGCACAGCTGCCATGGAAGCGAAACACACATGTCACAACAGAAGATACAGACAGGATGTGAAGATGAATATGTATACGCTACTTAAATATATGCTGGGTATATATGTTGGTAGATGAAATGCACAGAGACCCAAATTTGAATTTCCAGATTGTAGGAAAGAGTACTTCTGTAAAAACCAAAATATGCCATCCGTTCTTTAATGAACACAAGAAAGATACTTCGATTTCCTGTCATTTCTGAATAATAGCGCTGTGTCCCAAAGCAGTAGGCTTTAAGTCTTAATCATCCTTAGCACGCACAGACACCTGGAGGGCAGAGACATCTCCTTTCTGATAGTCAGAGGGAAATGTTCTCACCATTAGGATGTTAACCTGGGACATGGGAATCCTGCATTTAATTCACTTCTCAATCACTATCTTCCTGTAAAGCATCTGACAAGTTACTAAGCACCAGTCTTATTACTCTCTTGAAACCAATAGAGAAAAACAATGCTTTTCTGTCTTCAAGAGCTGTTGCCATGATAAATGTTTTTAAAGTTGCACGGTACGTTTGTAATAGATATTCCCTACAGTGACTTCAGATAACTCTGCTAACTATGAGGGTAGCTGAACAACTGCAGGAGAACAATTCGTAATAAATATACTTGCTCAGCCAGAGTTCACTTTAAAAATTCTGCCATAAACCCAAAAGTCATCATAAAACTTGTCCCTGAAATTTATCTTTATAAAGAAGATAGAAGACATTCTCATACTTCTTCAGACAGTCAAAAAATATTTAGTCCAAAAAGTGTGTTTCTTCCTTTCTGTAGACAGAACTAAATGGTCAGAGGTAGAATTAATTTATTCTCATCTCCTTTATTTTCAACAATGAGTCTGAGGCAAGAGATGCAGAACATATTAAAAAAAAAGTGATATAGGTCTTTTTTCTTGAGTGTGCTTCAACACCAGATTCTCACTGTTCTCATAAAATGAACATTTTCTTTCAAGTGCTCTTCAAATTCTTTTATTAACCAGAAAGTTTTTCTGGCTATGTTGATTTCCAACACAAAGTCTTCAATAACCCCAAAAGTAAGCTTCTATGTGATGGATGATTTTTTCCCAAAATATAGTGATTCAGAGGTGGAAAAGATTAGAGACTGCTTAGTCTAGAAAGGGAAAATTCAAGGAAGTCAGAATAAGTCTTCAAAATAAGTTAACTGCTTATACAAAGAGAAAATAATCAATTTTTTTCTTTTTATCTACTGTAGCTAAAATGAGCATAAATGTCAGCTTACTTGGCACAATATATCTAAGTCAGATTAAGGAGGAGAGCACATTTCAGACAAACACCATTGGATTATTCAGATCTCCTGACTGTGATTTCATGGACCACAGTTATGCAAAGAATTCAACCCCTCATTTACCCCTTCTATGCAATGCTCCCATCCAATGGTAGGATTGGTCAGCCTGTTGGAGAAGCTGGACTTGCTGCTTGTGAAATCAGCTGTTATCCCAAGAATCAGCCTCCTAAAAAGCAACATGAACTACTGGGTTAGGCCATCCTGTGCATCTTAGCTCTGCGAGGACATACACTCTTTTTCAAGCCTCTGCTTGCAGGACTTGAGCATTTTCCCATGTTTCTTTAACCATTTGCTAATGTTACCTATAATGGTCTAGTTCTGGCTAGGTGCTGCTGTCTCAACTCATGGATGCTGTGACAATAGCAAAATTTGAGGCACAGACCCAGTGAGCAGCAGAGGGTTCCAGTGATTTTACTTTGGTATCTTCTTTTAGGAACCCTAAAACTAATTTTAATACATCTTCAAACACACTTGAGGAGACAGTTTCTCTTATTTGTTGTGTTTTCAGTGGCAAGTTACTGTCCTCCCACAAAGCTTACCCAGAGGGTTGAACTCTCTGTGAGTAGACAAGTTGCTGATCAAAGAGGAGATGCTAGAAAGTAGAGTGATGCCTCTGGAGACTACCAGTTTTTCCCTTAAAGCGGCTGGAGAGCAATGGTCAGGGTTTGCACAACATGTTTACCACCGAATTGATGGAGTCCTAACCTGGAATCAAGGACTCACTCTGCAAGGAAAGAGTAGCAAGACGAGGTTTGCATTTAAATCCTTGTGTCATAATTTGTTTTACTTAAGATTTTTTTATTTTTTTAATTTATTTTTTTTTAATTTCATAAGACCCTTAAGTGTCTAATTCATATTCTAATAAAAGTGGTTGGGTTTTTTTTTGCTTTAAAACCTCATTGATATTTGTGGGGGTTGCTCACAGTGAAGGAAAATGTCCAAGCAAGTCCCATTGCCAGAAGTTAAATGGTGAAAATAAATGTTGCATAAGGAGGTTTTGACATCACCATGACAGTGGTCAAACGAAGAACCTCCATCCTTGAAGATACTCAAAATGTAACTGCATAAGGCCCCCTGAGTCAACTGTAAGTTTGAAGTTCACCCTGCTTTGAGCAGGCTGGACTAGAGAGCTCCAGAGGTCCCTCCCACCCAAAATCATGCAATAATTCAGTATGAAGTTGAGCACACCTGACCTCCGAGATAAGCCTTGTGCCCACTACCCTTTGAGAAGGACCTTAAATTGCCTGAGGTGCTGGTGAGTGGCTGTTTGTAGTGTCAGCATGGGAGCAGGGCAGAAAGCAGAAAGTGATGGACGTGCACAGCCCGGACGTCAGAATAGCTTTCCCAAAATGCTGTGGGGCAGGATGGTTGTTATCACCTGCTCACTTTTATAGCTCCCCTCCAGGCACAGGAGTGTGATAGGAAGAGTTTCTGCTGCAGGAGGGCACACAGAGCCAAAACACATTAATCAAACCTCTATAAAGCACATTTTATCCAAGCACCTTGTCATCTTTGTGCTTCATTGCCCCAAGCCTGTTGTTAATGTCACCTCTAGAATCCCATTAAAAATAGACCTCTTCAGGGCTTGGCCTAGGTCTCTTCAGAGCTATATGTAGCATCAAGCACCCTTTTAAATGCTATATAAATATCCCTATCAGAGCCTGAATGAAACGTTAATAAATGGAATACATTGTCCTCTGTGTAACAGAAGGGGACTAAATGCAGCATCCATTTAAAGCAAATCATGATGAGTGATCTGAAAAAATGCCACATTAAGCATAGTCATATTTTAAATAGCAAGAATTACTTTCACAGGACTAGAGAGGTTATAAACCATTGATGTTTGTATTCCAGGAGCCCTTACAAAGCTTTGTTTTGAAAGCTTGATATTAACTTACAAAATGAGCTCAGAAAAAGAAATTGTTTTGTCATTGTCACTACAATGGTGGCACCTACTTGTCTGCCTCTGTGCTTTGTTCTGTTTATAGTGAGAAACAAAGGTCCCACATGCTTTCGACGTACTCTTCTTGCAGGCAGTGACTGGGGTGCACACCTGCCAAATGGGAAAGACACTAGCTCTGAAAAAAGTAAAAAGCTCTGGGAAAAAAACCCAGGAATTTCCCTCTGACAAAGCAGGTCCTTACCCTGCCCCCAATCCCCTCTCATCAAGGGTTGTTCGATGTCAGCAAATTCTGGATACATGCAGAAGGATTATTCAGTGAGTCCTAGCTTGCACATCTTTGCGGTTTTTTTTAAATCAAGGTGTACTGAAAAAAGCAGCTGGCACACAGCTGTGAAGTGGCTGTTTGTGATTACTGGCAATGTTGTTTGATCCTGGATTCTCAAAACTTTAACCAACTTCAGGCTTTGCATCTTATCTATGTATGATTTTTAATTGATGCATTAGTTCTATCTCCTTTGTAGCTTTGCCTTCTGGAAATAATACTTAAAAACCCCAAACCCCTTTCAGCTTTGCATTTCATCAGTTGTATTAGTCTATTAGTTCATAGCCAAAAGCGTCGCTCTAGTTGGCATTAGGGCTTGATGCTCATGTCTCCAGTAAGGCTGACATCAAGCCCAAGGAGGGTTTATAGATGACCCAGCCTGGGGCAGATGAGGGGACATGTGGATGTTTTCTGCACTTGAATGAGGTCCCTAAGCTGGCAGCCCTGGGACAAGGGTGTTGCCAGTGTCAGAATTTTCAAAGTGCCAGCCCTCGGAGCTGGCAGATCAAGTTAATCAGACAGATTTGCAGAGTCCCGTATCAACAGGAAAACCCTCTGCAATATCACTGGCAAAAATATCTCCCACTCAGTCCTGAACTTGGCACTGGGCGAAGGGAACCGTTCTCAAGGGCCAGAGGAAATCTGGCAAATTTTCTGGTAACAAAAAATATACATGCAAATAACTCAGGTTTGTTGATTCTGGAATATCACACCTGAAACTTCTTAGTTTCAAAGGAACATCATTACGGTCTCCTTCTTTCCTTTTCTTTTTTCTTTTTTTTTTTTTTTTAGTTAAGGAACTTTATATTTGAATGAATTTGGATTTGGTAGATGACTTTAGGCCTGGGAACTGGATATTTACAGCATTTAAGTCTCTGGGTCCAGCAAGCCAGACTGACTGTCATAGAAATGGAGACCTTCCCCTTCCCAAACCAGTTCAGCTGGCAAGATGTGGCACTGAGGAGAGACAAGCCTGAAGTAAAGGAACCTTTTTCCTAGTGAGGGTAAAAGTCCTTGTTCCGCACTGGAGAATATAGTAGCATTTTAATAGGATCTTACACTGGTATCAGAGTTTCAAATGAAGATGGGCTGAGGCTGGAAGGAAGGAGAATGGACAACAGATTGAAGGCAAACCAGCTGGGTTATTTTGGGTGCAGCCTCAGAGCATTATTTCCAAGAAAATTCCCTGAAGAAGTTGAAGTACTCCTGGGTTTTATCCTATGCAAATTTTTAAAAGCAAAAATTATCCATGAACTAGAAACTCTGCCTTCAGCTCCTGATTCGGACACACAGCCCATGAAAGGCTGCATGGTTTTACTAAAAGAAGAACATGGGCATCCTATTCACATACATGGGGACATCAGCTCTGTGCCCCCAAGCCATTCACCTTGACTACGGACATCTTTTGCAATATAATACAACTACAGGTTGTAGTTCAGAGTTTGCTGCTCTGGTAGCTGAAACCAATCTATATAGATGTAGACCCTGAAGTGGAATGTGTAATCATTCATGCTATCTCTTGGCCTGCTCCACATCAGGCACTTTGATGTGATGGAAGGGGAATATTTCACAGCCCCAGAGACTCTTCTCTTTGCCCTATAATTGCTGCAGCATCATAAGAGCTGAAGATCATGAAGCCTTCTGGCTTATGGATGAGCAGATATGCAGCCAGGACAAATCTGTTTAAGCTACTGAATGCTCTTGGGGCTTTGCTGAAGGCTGCATGGGAAATATCAGAAAGGAGGCAAGAGTAGTACTACATTTAAAGGAAAACCTCTGGTTACTGAAGTATTAGCAGTGTATTAAAATTCCCCAAAGCTACACAGAGATATCTTTCACTGATGGACACATGCTACTGATGCACTCTGGGAAGGACTACAGTGCCGTTTCTTAAGTTGTGTCTATGTCCAAGATGATGGAAAATATATTCAATGGGCAGAATGGAGCTTTTTTTTTTTTTTGCCTTTTTTTTTTTTAAGCTGAAAGATTGCTACATGTCTTTGAGCCAGGTCCATCTGATCCATGCAGACAGTCTCCATGGTAGGACAGGGTACTGGAAAAAGTGCAAAGGTTCTTACTGACCTTTTCCAACCTTCCTCTTCCCCATCTTTTAATCTCAGGCTCCAAACATCTTCCCATACTCCCCTTTCCCTCTTAGATACATACCTTCTTCTGCATTTGACTACTACAGATATTCTTTTTCAGTCTTCTCTTGCTTAGAATAAAATGCTTCAGTTCTTTCAGGCTTTCCTCATTGGGCATGTTTTGTTAGGAACTACTCTCTATCTTACAAAAGTACTTTTCTCAAAGATAAGGGCTTCTGAAGTGTATTTTCTCTGTAGACACCTAAACAACAACACAGAGCATAACCTGTTAATACCTCCTTCCTTTCAGAAACTGTTCTGTATAATTAGTGATTCACCAGAGACCTTCCTAAGACAGACATCCATCTGAGGAAAACTTGCTTATGATTGCTATGGCATGGAATCCCAGAAAGCCACAAGAACAAAGAAAATTTCCTGGCTAATAATGTTTTCTCACAAGACCAAGCTTAGTTTTATTCTCTGAAACCACTGAAAAGGCACTAAATTAAACCTGAAAACTGAAGGGAGTGTGTCTGGAAGTGACTGGAGGAGGAAAGGAAGAGCTAGTGCCAATGGGTTGGTCAAAGGGTGTTTTTATGAAGAGCTACCACCTCTTAAATCCCAGTATATGCTCTTCTTATTTAAGCTTCACAGTTCTAGAAGTGTACTGATATTTGTCATCTTTACACACAGCTGGACACTGAATGTTATTTTGGTGATCCTGACATGGCGCTACCGGACTTGATTTCCAAAGGAGTTGGAAATCCACAAGGCACTTGGCCTGAAATGCAGAAAAGACCCCAGAAGGGCAACAGCACTGCTTACTACTCTCTAGTTTTGCTTTAGCAATTTTCCACTGGGTTCTTTTTCCAACTGAAGACAGACTAATAGGTCTGTCTTTTTTATGTCTATTCTTTGCACTCACTTAAGGAAGGAAATATCGTCAGCTACAACTTACCAGCTCTTTCTCAGCTGCCTACTTCTCAGACTGGTTCTTATTTCTTACTTCATTGACCTTTAACTTTGAGATAAAAGCGCTTATTGATTTATTTCTTTATTTGTTTATAGGAGGTGAAAGATTTTTGAACCTGGTTTTGTAATCTCTGTGGTGAAAAAAGAGAGATTAGTATTAATGTCCTTATAAAAATCAGGTGATCTTCACAATGAAAAATATTCAGATTAGCAGCATTTCTTTACAATGGAACAGTGTCAGACTGCTGACCCATCCAGAGACCTGACAATGAGTCACACTGTCTCAATGGGCAGAAGTCACAGAAAGTGATATTGATTGACTTTAGTCATGGTGTATAATGCATTAGTAAGAGCATCATTAACGTGCATTGCTCCTGGACAGTCCATCCATTATTGCAGCGAGTGCTCATGTAACCTTGGATTTTGTTGTTTCAGAGCCTGAGGGTAGTTTAAACCAATATGTGTTGCTCCCCATTTACAACAAGGCTAAGGACATGGTCACAAGCATTTGCTGTGGCCCAGATGAGGACAAGCGATCCATTGAACTGAAGTAATATGAATGCTTATGGCCATAAATCCAGTTCACAACAACCTTCTAGTTGGCTTGATTTTCCCTGATTTTCCCCAAAATGTGTACAGAAGCAATCAAACAGACGACTTCAAGAAAAAACGTAGACGCGGTACACGACCTCCTATTTCACCAGCAGTTTTCCAGCACACAGTGTCAGCGCTGCAAGGCCACTGGTTAGGGAAGTCTGACAGTCCTGCAATGAAACCTCTTGGTAACTGGGTAGGTAATGAAACAGAGACAGTGGCTTACGTAAAAGTCAGTCAGTAAGAATAAGTGGCTTGAACAGTATTTATTAAAAGATCTCTCTTTTCATCTTTGAGCCAAATTCCTATCTGGTAAACTCAAAGTCTCATACAAATATGTAAAGCATATTTATTTTAATATTGCTAGAGAGTCTTCAAGGAGACAGAGAAACAGTATTGCCTACACAGGCAAATTCAGACCCGTGTCTCAGAGACTTTGTATTTGTCATCACTTCTTTCCTTCTTTCAAATCCATACTCAACATTACTGCAACGAAGGTGTTAATGTTTCACATTTCTTCTCGGGAAACTAGACTAAAAGCCTACAACTTGCAGATCAAGAAGCCTTTTCAACATGTATGTAGCACATAATACATGAAAAATAGGAAATACAGTCTTGTGTCACTTTTTAACAGTTCAGAGTTTATGGGCTGGAAGAATTCCTTGAGTTTTCAAGCAATTTCAATAGCCTGCAGCCTGCTCCAAATGCCCTTCGGTGAAGGCTGTGCTTTAAATAAGAAACAAAAGTAATGAAGTAACAATACTAAATTTATGCTGTGCCACGCTAAGGTAAAACCTAACTTCACACAGGCTTGCTGACTTAGCCCACAGTAGCAGCAAAAGTAAGTTAAAACAGTCTTTAACTTGTTTTTAAGCTTGGACTTTCTTTTGGACTAGGAAAGCAGCATGTGGCAATTTTATGCTCTGGTTCACCCATTTTCTTAACCAAAAATTTGTAAATCACTTTATTTTATGAGTTGTAACTTGTGATTTTTTTTCAACTGTATGAGAGTGCTGTACGGAGGAGGCTGCAAAGGATATAAAAGTGAAGGACAGATCTTTGCATAAAAGTGAAACTCTTTATTCCCAAGACAAAGTAAGCATTAAATCACATTTGCAAGGAGCATATGGAATAGAGGATAGAGTTTTTAATTCCTTCTGCACAATCAGTATGACTTTCGTCTTGTGTCTCCACAGTCTTGTACAAAACCTTTCAACAAGATACATTCAAATGAGGATAGCAACAGAGTGACTGATCTCAATCATAAAATGCAGAAAAGGAGCAAAGTTTAATTCTGCTCTCTCCCTCTTAATGAACAGGAAATTTCCACAGCTACCGTGTGCCCTCATGATCATCCGAAAGCTTCCCTGAATGGAGAGACAATTAAGACAACTGATGAGTGCTGCAGTATGTGATGCTTTTAGAATAACTGGGGTGGAGATCTGGAGAAGGTCCATGCACATCTTCCATGCAGTGGAAAATGAAAGGAAGAGTTACATTTTTTGGATACACCTGTGACCCATTTGTAGCAATTTGATGCTGCAGCTGCCAATGGGAAGTTTCCCTCTGCCCTGCTGATTTTCCTAAAAAGCAGCAAATTGATATTCAAGTAACACCCACTGACCTAGATGTGGGACAATGCATTGGCAGGCACAGAAGGGGCCACCAAGACCCTGCCATTGGATCCCTACAGAGAAGGGATAGGGCCTGTTAAACACACATATATCTGCAGTGTGACACCAAACCAGCAGCCCCTTTGTGATTCTGCCTAAATCTATGCTCTTAACAGCTTCCTTACCCACAAAAGGCTGTGGACCTGGCCATGATCTATGCTGTCATGAAGCAATGTGTTGGGGCGTCATTTTCAGGCATGTGTTGCTCGTATGGATGTTACAGTGAGCTTATGTGACAGCCAGAATAGATGTTGACAGATGACAGCATGAGATCTTTAAAGCCCATCAGCAAATTATGTATTTTACCAGGCATTTTTTACTCTGAAGGATGTTCTGTGTGTCTGTCTCTAATTATGGAAAAACTGTACAGATTGTGTCAAAACTCCCCACCATTATCCAAGCTGTAGCAGCTACGGCTGACAAAACATGCACATCTCCTAATTAAGAACATTTAAAAACTGACTTATTTAAATTAAGAAAACCTCCCAATCTTCACTTTTTGACAACTTACTCTGAGATTTTTGTAGCAGGAGGAGAAGATAAGCAGGAATATTTTAGTTTCCTTCCCTCATTTCTTAACTGTATAGAGCACTAAAATAAGTCGCAATGTGCAAACAATATGTCAGAAAGAAAGCCTTTGGCTTGACAGATTGCAGAGCACAGCATAAAATAAAATTGTGTTGTTCTGAAGATCTGAAGTACAGAATGTAACGTACTTTAAATACTTTGTTATTTTAAAGATCTCCAAATGTTTGGACATCTCAGGTGATAGCTTAATTCATTCATCCATTTAAGTTAATGGCATGTTTCTCTTGCTGAGTTCTTGTGTAAGTGAGCAGAACATATCTCTGCGTTCGGGAGGACTTCTAGCTTGGCTTTCTGAAATTGCAGTATGTGCTGGGAATAACATGAATATAGGGAGCAATTCCATCAGGTTTTTCTAAATAGTGCAGTTCACTTTCATTTTGTGGTTACAAATGTACTTTGCAAGGTAGGCACTTTTTCAAGCATTTGCAATTTTTTTTTCCAACTCTAGTTTGGAAGTCCTCATTTCCAATCAACGCCAATCAGTGATGAAGAAGGACTAAATTCTGCACCTAAGAGGACTTCAACTTAATCCCAGGTTACTTGTGTGTGTTCTAATTCTCCAGGGCCATGCCAAATTTGTTGGCCAAAAACATAAAATAAGTGAAAAATGGAGCTCTGCAGAGAACTTAAATGCAGGTTTCATGTCTAAGAACTGATAAAAGGGCGAGGAAGGGAAGAGGCTGTTACTGACCTCAAAAAACAAAATGGATTTAAAGATGCTATTGAACACCAGAAATGTTTTTACAAACAGATTAAATTTATTTCACAGTGTCACTTTCAAGTCAGTTGTAAGAGAGACACAAAAATAACAAAACTCATGACCTGAGAATAGCTCGCCTTTTCACAAGGCGGCAGAGGAAATACAAACCCAACATTTTCTAAATGGCAATTTATGGAAGAGTTGGAGTCGGATGGTAGAACTCAAATTCCTGCCTCACCCAGGGGCAAGAAACCCCCAGCGTGCACAGTCAAGCAGCGCCCTGCCTTGTTGCAAGGCTCTGGGACAGGCTGTGCCTGGGGGTGTCAACAAGCATCCCCAGAATTTGCTGCACCCTTGTGTTCTTGGATCAGTCTTTTCTGTCATTTGTGAACTTTTTGCAATCACTGAAGTTTTGTTTAGTTTTTGAGTTGAGTTGAGTAGAAAATAGTCAGCAGTTATAGCATGACAGACAGACTAAAACCACCTTCCCCGTAGTGTCACAAAGTGGTATGCCAATGAATGTTGGTACTGGATCATCCGCCATTTCCACACTGTTATTCCTTTTTTGTTGTTGTTGTTTTTACTTTTGACTTTTGAGCATTGTAATGGAAGCACAAGGGATTGACTGGCAGAGGCAATTAATGAGTCCAAATGTTTTGGATCCAACACTGGATGTATGAAAGGAGAAAGGAAATTCCTCTTGCTCCAAAGTAGGTATTCACACGTGAAGATAAACATACAGTTTGGAAAGGGGTTTTGCTAGTCAACATATTGCAGAAATTGAGACCAAAAAGCACTTCCTTCCCACATGAAGAAAGAGAATTAATTTGTGAAAACAGCCGTGAACACAGGGTTTCAATCTCAGCACACAACACTGCAATAGTGTAACGATAGGAACCTGAAACGCCACACACCTCTTTCCAGGGTGTTTTATAACCTCTAGAAAAAATCTTTAAAGCCTCTAATCTAATAACTCGGCATTGGTGGTTCGGTTGCAAGTGGTGTAGCTTATGATTGGACTTGTCTGGTACTGACGGGAGTTGCCAAACTTAATGCTTTTGTTTGTCATAAACCTGAAAATATCTTTATAGGAGACACTGTGATGGTCAGGTCAGCTTGTGGCCAACAGTCAGCTACTCACAAACATACTGTACATTAAAGATTCACAGAAAAAAAGTGATGTCTGGTTCCAATGATGCAATTAGCTGTTTCCACAATTTAGTTTAACCTGAGAACTCTCTTTCAGGGACCTTCTGAACATATCTTTCTCCTTCTTGGGCAATCATCTCTGATTAAAGCTCCTTACAACAGAATGGTGTGACATTTGTCAACAGTTCAGCCTACCTGCTTGGGAGGAAAGCCAACATTGCAACAGAGTTCCTGGACTTACAGAGTTCACAGGATGAGCCCTCACTGGTGTTAATTATAGCAGATTGAACCAACTAGAACTGGACTTCATGGCACTTAAAGACCAAATCTAGGCCCTGCTGAGTGTAAAAGCTGCATTAGTATCTTTGATCATCAAGTGGTTTTTTTACCTACCTTTCACAGAGGCCACCACATTTCTAACTATAAAGCACCAACCATGAGTATCAATACATGGATTAGTGCAGCTCTGTAAAGCTCAAAAAACCATTTTTAAAACATTCACTGAAACTAACTTGTGTCAGAACTTACACTGCAGTTTATAATTCCATCATTTTTCACATCAGTATAAGAACATTAAATCATACAAAGTTAAAACAATCTGATCAAAGAGGCCAAAAGAAGGAATTTTCCTGGACAGCCCCAGCATCACAGGTGCTTTGAAACTTGGTGACTAGCAAAGAATAAGGTAATTGTCTATTTTAAGTGGCTGAGCAACGTGGGATTTTTCATGGGTGAATAGCACAAAGACCTCTGCGAACTGACAGACTTCCTGTAAATTTTAGACTGCCCTTTTTTGGTAGACAGACACATCTATATTTGGGTCATCCAAATTTTTCCTATCTTGTGGAAAGTGGTTTTGGGACTTATATACCCCTGGCTGTTGCGGAGGCCATCTGCCAAAGGGAGAGGCGATGCACTTTCCTCCAATGTGAAAAACTAATTCAAACAGTGATGCAGCAGCAAATCAATGGAACATAACATGATGGACTCATCCAAAGATTTTCCTTCAAGAAAATGGTATTAATTTCAAAATCCCCAGTCAAAAAAAGACCTCAAATTAGATTTCTGGCTAATGTTTTCAGTGCTGAAACATATTAATACAGGCTTCAAACAAACGCTCAGCAGAAAGAGATTTAGAATTAAAATCTCCAGGCTTCAAACCATTGTCTTCCAGAACTCATTTCAGCAAGAGAGAAAATGTCAGTTTGAAACGTTTTGCCAAAAGGCAATTGTCCAACTTCAGGCCTGTTAGTATCTCACCGGCTTCTACGGGTTCGTTTTTCAGCCCTTAAATACATGGAAATCTAAGTATAGAGCACATGAAACAGATAGGCTCTATAGTGAAATGTTATAGTGAATAAAAGTAATGCTCCAAGAAATATTTAAATTTTAAAAACTACAAAAGTCAAAGTGTCCCATGATACACAAGCAGAATTTGGAATGAGTATTGCTCAGCGAAGAGAAAAACTATTTTTTAAAGAAAAAATTTACATATATGTGTATTTTTGTGATAACTCTATAAATACTAATTAAAGTAAAACTGCTAAATCTTAAACTGAGTACTCACTGAAAGTTTGTCATCAACAATGCTTTTTCATTGTATTTGCCGAGCTCTTGATCTGTAAAAACTGGATACATCTAACACCTAACATCTGAGGAAATAATCTCAGAACAAGGTTAAAGGAATTTGATTTGCAAGAAGGTAAAAGTGGAGGAAAAAAAAACATAAAAATTCAATACCCTTTGGTGACATTTTGACCTGGAAATTAGTATTAAAGCAATTCAGAAGCCTTGATGAAAACCACTTTGAAATCTAGGTGAAGAAATTTTCCATTTCTGAGATGGATCAGAGTCCATCTCAATTAAAACGACTAAAAGCATGACTTCATGAAAAAAACCCTGCCTTGTTCAAAAACTGGCACAATGTTTTCATCATTTTCTCTCATTGTTTTGAATACTGTATTTTCCAAACTGATATTTAGAAAGAGTGAGAATAGGTGTGAGACACTGAGACTCTTTTTGTAAAACACAGTGATTTCTAGTGACAGACCAAGCGCTAGTAGAACAGCAAATACTGTTATTTCACCATATCTGCAATAAAATTTATCTGATTCCCTGAAGATGGCTAGTGTTACCATCTAACCTGGCAAATTGCAAAACCACTTTCTTTATTATCATTCTTTCTTCATACCTTAAATAATCAAGAAACTGCAAAATTAATTTTATGTAGTCTCAAATACTTTGAGAGGAAAAAATGATATTTCATTTCACATATTTAAGATGTTCCTTACTCAAGGAGTCATATCTCCAGTCCTCCTTGCCCTGCTGTTTTCAGATGAAGATGCAATGTCAAGCTTTTCTCTAGTTTTATTTTATTTATTTATTTATTATTCTAAGAATTAAGTAGGCAATCTCTTTTGGAGCTCATAGTATGTTGCTCACTAATTGCATGAGTGTACCAATTTTGAGCAGTTTTCAGTCTTGCATAGGCTGATGATTTTAACACTCGTATTACAACCACTGAAAGATGATAAAGTCTTTTAGCTGTTATTCTAGACAGTTGATTTACTTTTGTCTGAAGAGAAAGAGCATGATCTTAAGTGGAGAAATGAATTGTTTGATGGATTTTATCCTACCTGGGTAATACCAAGCCATAAGTAGCTATGAAAATATCTTCTTGAAGTATGGAATCCTGATACGTGGAGGTATTTGAAATATTCAAAATGTCAAACATGGTTTTGTTTGACAGCACAGCTGCCAGGCTCACGGAGACCAATATTTCCTTTTGGTTTTGCATATCTCTTTTTCAGGCGCTGATCCATACTAGTACTGCTAATTAAACTGTGAAGGTTTTCACAACTGCTACTAACAAGCATATGAAGGAGGAGATGTTTGCATCACAATTTGCCTTGTGAACTGCAAAAAGGAATTGCAGCTTCTTTATTTCAGTTGTTCCTGAATTAGCAAAGTAACTGGTCTTGTTGACCGCTCACTTTTGAGGTATGTAGAAGGAGGAACAGCTGCTCCTTGGGTAATGAATATCGGCAGTCTGAATTTTTCCTCCATTGTAACCTCCCTGCGAGGAGCTACATGCAGGATTTTTAGGAAGGTGAATCCTGCCTGACCTGATGTTGTCCTGTCCCTACTAGCTGTCATGGATAAAGTTGACAGTCCCAGACATTATTAACATATGTACTGCACACAGCAGGCCAACATCGGTTTATCACCTCAAAGTGACATAACTTGGGAACTAGGGATCAAAATCCTGCTGCTTCTTCTCAACCAGAAAATGTTTTATTTTTTTAATGCATTCCAAACATGTTATTCAGAGGTCCTGAGAAAAAAATGAGTACCCTTTTACAGTGAATAAGATTGATTAATTTTTCCCCCACGCAGTTTTATAGTTCCTTCCATGGGCATATGGGGGAAAACATCTCAGCAGGGGTTAGGTTATGGATTTCCTGAAGGTCAGGGGCATACTAACCATGCTCAGCATGGTAGTTCCTAAGGACTAAATATATCCAAAGTCTCACTGTGGTAGGCACAATCCTTATTGCAAAAAGATGATATCTAAGTAAAGATGACAAAGAGAAAAAAAGGATAGAAATTGCAAATAGAATAAACAATGCAATGACAGCAGATGTCACATTAGTTGGGTGAGCCTATTTAGGAAGTGAGAGGACACTGAAGACAAGGATGTGCCCAGACAGAGCTGAAGCCACAGACCAACTCTGTAAGCACACCATTGCCTGCACTGATTTTCCAACCAAGGGTTTAGTTTTCGGTGCTGAAGTATATCTTACGCTGAGAAGCTGAGACAATGAGGGGTTTGACAGAAGCCAGGGGTGTATCTGACTTGAGATGGCAAGCAGCTGTCCAAAGCTATGTTCGTATTGGTCTGAGCTGTAAGATCTGAATTGCTTTGTCAGCCGTCATACCAATTTACATTTACAAGGTAGGTTTTTAGCTTAGGGACTTCATATTCAATTGGTTTAACGTCAGTTTGGATCATTCTTTCTCATTATGTTCTCTTTCACAGTGCCAATACTAACTGGTGGTGTCAGCTACAGATAATTGATCTCTCCTGTTTAAACTTCAGCTAGGTTGCTCCAGATTGCAGTGGTGAAATCTTGCAAAGTATGTGTTATCTTAGAGAGCTGGGAAGAAGGATTTAGAGGAGGCAGTACCACATCATGAAAATGGCAAGACATTAGCTGCTGAAAAAACATCTGGAGGTTTCTGCAGCAGATTGCATATTTCTTTGGATCCTAGAAGACTGAATTCAGAGTCTAGATTTAGAAACTGAGTCCCTTGTTGAGAGTGCTTTCGGAATCACTGACTCACAAATACAGGTAGACACAAGCTCCAATTAGGGCTTCTAAATCTTGCTGAACAACTTCAACATGAAAAAGATTCTGTTCCTAGTATTTCTGCCAAAACCCCATCGTTCAGCATGCTAAACATGCAGACTCTATGGAGAATTGGGTTGCAACCCTGTTAGCAAAATTTGCAATATACCACAGTAAATGCTATACAACAAAGTAGCGTATGCTAATCATGGCAAATATTTCAGGAGAGCATTTACAGGCTCCTCTGTGCTCACAGGCAATTGCCAGTTTATACTCCCTTGCTTACAGAGATCCCTGTGATCATTATTGCTGGTTTTCAAGATCTGAGAATCCCAAACATGTCCCTAATTTGCCCGGTGCCTGTATCCTATAATTATATTAATATAAAAGCCTATTTTTTCAATGTCATAATGAGGAACTGCAGACTACAGTGGCAGGTTTCTTCTGAAATGTAAGATGCATGGGATGTTTTCATGCAAAAAAATTATTTTGCAGAAGTCTAGAATATATGCAGTGGAGACAGTTAACCCCTCTTCCTGCCCAGAAACATAGATGGAGCATTCTTTTGTGTGATTAGTGATTATAATCTACTAAAAGTGTCAGAAATTATGATGGTTTTCATTTATAAAGCTATTTTTGTTTTTCCTTTTCAAAATTTATTTTTGCCTCAGTTAACTGAATGGTACTTTAAATATGCAAGCAAACAACGTGTTTGTGTATAACCTGTTATCATCATACAATGAACATTGAGAACTTACTGAAGGCAGAGAAACAGCTCAGCATCACAAATCTCTGCTTAAATAATGAGGGGGGAAAAAAGGGAAGGTCTCCAGACGTAGTTAATCTGGTCTAGCCTTTAATTTTTGTCTTTCCAGACAGTCATACATGAGCTAGTCACTGAAAGGTCTGTTAAGAATTAAAGGAGAGAACTAGGCAGTTTTAAATCATGAATCATCAGACCTACTTTACACACCTGCATCGGGAGCTGACTCATCCTCCAGACTCATTTGAGTATATTCACTCGATTCCCACTAGCAAGTAAAAGCGATTAGCTCCGATGTAGATGTTTGCATTGCACATGTCAACATATAGTTTGACCATTGTGCATTTCCTTTAGCAGGAGACTGATTGCAAAACTAAGATTCCCATCACCCAAGTTTTGGTGTTTTGTGGAAAGGACTGAAGAGAAAGGGTGAGGTAGTCATGAGACTACTGAGGAGAGGAAGCATGGTTTTGATATTTGACTCTTCTGGTCACTGATAAAGAAAAGATATTTATTCAAGAAATGAAGCAGAAGTTCCTCTATAAAAACATTCCTCTCCTTACTGTGGAACCAATCTAGTTTATAGAAAATACTTTCAATGGTAAATCATTGAAGTATTGTCTTTTAAAGAGATGGAAGGCATAATCATATTCCCTCTTGGGATAGAAGAATTTCCTTCTCTGCTCACTAAGTTCCCAGTGAAAGTATGGATAGGACATGTCTTTCTCCAGTTTCAACCCCTTGGTGGTTAACATGGGTAGAATAAAACTCCCCAACTCAGAAAGGAAGAAGTAGGTTGTTATCAAAATCTTCAGTCCGTGTTGTATCAGCTTTAAACAGCAGAAGAGACCTCGCTAGCCATTAACAATTACTCTCCACCAATTCAGGTTTACTCTAAGATTATCATCTAGCTCTACTGTCTATCTATACCAAGCTTGTCCCATGTTAGTCAATCATCTAATCTGATTATAAGAAATTAATAGCAAAGTCAACAAAGTCTGTTTTGCAGACTAAGTAGCATGTAGAGAAAGGATCAATAGTATTTCTTTATTTCTTGGCTCAAGGTTGAGGCAGAAGGTCCAGGAGACGGTGCAGACTCTGTCTACTCTCCACAGCATACAGTTTCTGAAAAATAAACCAGGGCTTCTATAGCATTATCAGCAAAGTAGATCAAATTAGATTCAAACATTTCCAAAAGAGCAATGGACAGTTGGTCCTAGAGATTGAGGTGCTAGCTTTAGAAGGTTTGGAACTGAAACTGCAGGTGCTTCAATGCATTTACACATTTTCTCAGCTTCATTGGTGGATGTGAGCTCCACCTTCACAGAGAAAACACTAGAACACACTAGGAATACAGGGAGATGGTTCTCATGTTGGATGGACAGTTCAGATCATAAGGGAGGAAAAAATATTGGTAAGACTGTCTCAGAAGAACTAATCTACTTATAACTCAGTTAATGAAATGGTATCATGAACACAGCTTTAATAAACCTTTTTAATTAGTGTTTATCTCTTCAGTCGTCTGTTCTGACATTGAAGAGTTTTTCTCTGCTGCAACCATGTAAGGTGATGGCATTTCGCATTTTATAGAAGTTTCTTTAACAAATGACAGCAAAATGGGCAGTTCTATCAAAACACTGATTAGGCACTTTGATGTCCCAGATGCAAGAACGAATCTGAGGGTTGTTTCAAGTCCTTGGCATCTGTGACCAGAAATTTGGTGTGATTGCAGCATATTCACACATTTACTGCTGATCTTCTCAATCCCAACTTCTCTAGACTAAAAAAAAATCACATCATCTTTTTTCCTCAGTCCTTGAAACACCTATCTTTTCCAAAGACATGATATCCCATCATCTGATTAAAATCCAAGCAGATGTTCAAATTCCAAGGAATTTAGTTTACCAGTATCATTTTACATTTCTCCTTCAGTTTTTATTGAAAGAATAAAAGAATAAAGGAAGCGTAAAATGAATTAGGAATATATTGAGGACAGCAATTCCCTCTCCTAGTCAAAAGATGCATTAGCTGACTGTCTTTTAAGTAGAGTCAGACTGCAGTAATATCACAGCAAAGCATAGGGATTCCCAAGAAAATGTGATTGGCTCATGAAGAAGCTATAAGACAACTTGTTTTTACTTTGAATCTAAGCAGCAGTTTGGAGTACCGTGCACATTAGTGAAAGAATCCACGTTCTTGAAACTCCTAAATTGGTAAATTTCTAAGGCCGTATTTGCTTGGTATTTCAACTAAGTTTAGAATGCAATGGAACTATCAGTTTTATTCATTAAGCATATACAACCGAATGTTTTTCATAACAAACTGCAGATTTACAAAATTATGAGCTCTCTTTCCTGAAAATTCCTCATCAGTAATGCACTTCCTGCTACAGCCGGGAATATATTACATTTCTTCTTCTTGGCGAAGGTAGAGCCCACATTGTGTCTTTTTGAAAGCCCCATTATAGTCAGGCCTTATTCTTCATCTAGCACTAGTTACTATTCAAGAGCAAACAAGGAATAAAAGAGAAGCTTGATTTAATCAGCTTTCAGGAGTATGAGTGTAAAGAATAACTCTGGAAATCCTAGGGAAATATCTTGATGTGAGATTTTTCTCATATCCTATATGAAGAAATCTCACATATTAGAAAGGGAAATGTTGGTGAGATTGATAGTTCCCCATTAGTAGCAATATATCTAAAATTACCAGGTACATCAACTTATCATTCCCTTCCTCCACAGCTAGTTTTGGCTTCTTAAGCCCCTCATTGGAAGAGTAAACATCTGGCTCTACAGATGAAAAGAGATGAAGCTTCAGCTGTTAGGAAAAGCATTTCTCCAAGAGCTTGACCAGTTCTTCCTAAAAGCAGAGTTTTAGAAGACTAACCTGCATGTGTGGAAATTAGGCAGGAGGACACCTGTGGAGTCCTGTATGGGTTGTCTCTGGTAAGGATATAGAGATCCAGCCACCAGCAGGTGTGCTTAGCACCTTTTCATATCCAAAGATCAGTAGCAACTTCAAGCCAGCAGGGCTTTCTTCTTCCTGTGCTATGTGGCTTTTCTTTCAACATTTCAGTTATGATCACAACCTCAAAGGACATGCAAAACCCTCTCAATTTTTGCCTGGAGAGTAATGGGAGTGCTTCAGGGACAAGACTCAGCCTTCAAAAACCAAATAGCCAAATGAGGTGAGGAACATGGGCTGACCTTTCCCTGACTGCATGGTCTGCAGAGCCTGCAGTGTTAGCTCAAAATGCTGGAGCTGACCTTTTGTGAGGGAAAATAGAGAGTTTCAACTAGGAAAAAGTGCTGGAGATGGCAGGTTGTAGGAAGCTGTAAAAGTTGGCAAGTGTCACACACCTAAAAAGCACAGGATCCTTGCCAGTGTGCTTCTTGCACTTTGAACATGTTTAAGTTTCCACCAGTGACCTGAATTGTAAAGGAATTGCTGAATTTGTCTGAGGAGAGTTGTGTGTGTACAGGGATGAAGAAGCAGCTGTTATTTTCTGATGAAATAGGTCTTATTCTATGTGCTGAAGAAACAGAAGTCTGGAATTACAGCATGAGATAGCTGTAAAGCTTTGGAAATCAGACAAACTATAAAAATTATTAGGTGGACTTTCAAAAGTGACTCTGCAGAAAGAAGGCAGAAAAAAAAGCAGCCATTGCTCAAGCTTGTGGGGTAAGAACAGACACTCTGTAGTCACAAGTCTGTGTGTGTCCTTCAGTCCTCACTTTCAGGTCTAGTGAATGGTTTATGAATAACGATGCCAACAATGATCATTGTGCAGCCTAAGAGTCACCAGAAAAGAGTCTCCACTGGGGAGAAAGGAAGTTTGGTGCTAGGATATCAGGGTTTTTCTGAGGTGACATGATGCCATTATACGTGGGGCTGTGCAGCTCTTGAAGTTATTAATCTTTCTTTGCTATTTCTGTATACAAGCACTTAGGAGAATTAATGGTGTTATTTCTTGTAATAACCTGTAAACCTGTAGATTGCTCTGACTTAATCATACTTGTGTATTGCCTATATGTTTCCTAGGATGTAGAGACTTTGAAAAGCCTTAATAAAAGAAATCAAAGCCTGTGATGAGTCACAGCTGATTAGTCATAGGTGGGATTGGCTTCTAAGGGTTGGTTGCCCTCTCACAGACCTGCTCTTCAAAATTCCCAGCAGCTGTCATGCTTTCTCCCACGCTGCCCTCAAGAGTGGGAAGAACTCAGTAAATATCCACACAGTCACCTTGCTGTCCCCTAAATCCAGCTCTCAAAATGCCTAGACAAGAAGGAAACAAACTCAATGGGTGAGTTCATTGCTGCATTACAATTTTTAATGTAAAATACAGCAAAAGTGTAAGTTTTCTGATACTGTTCCTGTTGATTATTTGGCAACGTATTGTGCTTTGTCTTGTGTGAGCTTTCTGGGACAAGGACAGTCATGTACATGCAAATTTTTATATTGCCGAGCAAAACAGTGCCTAAGGTCCATCTCAGACATAAATAGCACCACGCAAAGCACCACATTAGCATGCCGCTGCTAAATTGTGAGCATATGTGAAGAGTATATACTTTAATTAAATCTGGATTATATATGGGAACTTTATCAAATCTTGCAGCAGATGAAGAATAACCCTTCTTCCCCTGACAATGCCCTTAGCAGCTGTTTGGAATTAAGCAAAGAATTCTGAATTCAAATAATGGTTCAAAAGAATAAAGTTGGTTCAAAAACCATCTGCACATACTCCAAGAAAGAAGGCTTTGCCAGTGTCATCAGCAGTGGCCAGTCAGATTGGAATAGAGACAGCTGGGCCACTGAGACAAATAAGTATTTTTTACTGTGTCTTCAAATAAGACTGTTTCTCCTTAAACTTCCTTCTAAATTTAAAACTGAGAATGTTTGCCAGTATCTTCTTAAATAGGTACCTAAATCTTTGATAGGGATGGAGATCCTTTCAGCAGAAGGATCAAGTAAATTGCTTGGACATAAGCCCACATCAAGTTTCATCAAACATATCAGCATTCTTTTTAAGAAGTGAGACTGCTTGCATAGAAATGGTAGCCTCAGTCACTATAGGAAATAGCTTATTCATACCAGAAATACGTGGCCATGTATCCTTCTCCAATTTTACTACTGTTGCATCCCCACCGAAGAGACCAAAGATTCGCTTGGTGGTGTTCTCCAATAATAATCCAGATCATCTAATATGCCAAGACTTGGTGAGCTCTGTCTTCGCCATGCACTCAGAAAAAAAAGCTATGGTATCAGGGAGGTATTGCTCTGATGTCCATTATGTGGGTGTCCTTGTTTAACCCCAGCTGGTCACCAAGCACCATCCAGCCGCTCGCTTACTCCCCCCTGGTGGGATGGGGGAGAGAATCAGAAGAGTAAAAGTGAGAAAACTTGTGGGTTGAGATAAAGACAGTTTAATAGGGAAAGCAAAAGCCACATGCACAAACAAAGCAAAACAAGGAATTCATTCACTGCTTCCCGTCGGCAGGCAGGTGTTCAGTCATCTCCAGGAAAGCAGGGCTCCATCACGCGTAACGGTGACTTGGGAATACAAACACCATCACTCCAAACATCCTCCCCTTCCCTCTTCTTCCCCCAGCTTTATATGCTGAGCATGACGTCATATAGTATGGAATACCCCATTGGTCAGTTGGAGTCAGCTGTCCCAGCCGTGTCCCCTCCCACTCCTTGTGCCCCCCCAGCCTACTCGCTGGTGGGGTGGGGTGAGAAGCAGAAAAGGCCTTGACTCTGTAAGCACTGCTCAGCAGGAATGAAAACATCCCTGTATTATCAACACTGTTACCAGCACAAATCCAAAACACAGCCCCATACTAGCTACTATGAAAAAAATTAACTCTACCCCAGCCAAAACCAGCACAGTGGGATCTGGTATGTGGCACAGATGAGTGTGGATGTGGATGATAAAAACCATCATAGCTTTCTCTGCCATATCCCTAAACTTAAGGGAATGCCTTCAGAAGGAGTCAACTGGTAGCTATGTGTATGTGACAGAAGGTTTGACACAAAATGTGGAAAAAAAGCCCACCCATCTATCTGTAACTATTCAAGCCAAATTCATCTGGTTCGTGCCAAATGTTGCAAAGAGCTCTCCCAAAGGGGGGCACATGTAATGACCCAGAACCTAAGGTGGCTCTGGATTCCCCAATACCACGAATCAAAGAGGGTCTTCAAGATAAATGTTTTTGAAAGACTCAACTGTAATGTTATAAAAAAAAATCACACAAAAAGGCACTGAAATGTTGTTGGCATACAAGTGCTCTGATGTCCAGCAACTAAGCCTTTATCATAAACACATCTATTAACATCTGATCTGATTTCCTTCAAGAAGTTATTCTGAAAAGAGCTGGAAAATAATTCAAAATTTAACTTCTACATGTTGAGATTAAAACAAAAACCAACTGAGAAGGTATACAGTAAATGCCATTGCCTCCGAATGGCGTTTCTTCAGTATCAGTTGAAGAAATTTATGAAATAGAATTAAAATTCAGAGAAAGCAATAACATTTCAAGGCCTAAAATTGTTTTCAAGTGGCAATGTAGCTGACAATTCAGGAATCAAATCTATAATTACAGCAAATTGTGGGAGAAATGGGTAAAAATTCAGGACAGAGCCATCTTAAAATCTGTGTTAAGAGGACCCTAAAGACAGTGTTAGCACATTTATTCAATATATGCTGATCACAATCGTGATTCCTAACAGCATTAAAGGGTGCTAATCCCCAAGACAAAGAGTGTTGAAAAAATAAAATATATTAATGTCTAGAGGCCAATCACCACTAAATAAATAGTGCTGCAAATAGTTGCATGGATACTATTAGGCTGGCAAAGACATGCCCCATTAACTTTTGACAAAGAGGGATTATATTGCTCTCCAGCTGCTCAGAAAATAAAGATCTTGCAGCTCACTATGCAACATGCCAAGAAAAAAACAAAAGCTATTGGTTGTGTTGTTTTTGACTTATTAAGGTATGAATGTCTCTCCTGGTTGTTAGAAGGGAAAGGTTTTGACCAACATATAATCAATGTCATTGAAAATGCCTATCAAAATGTTATAACTGATCTAGAATGATGAAAGGAGTGTACACAAGTAGCTCATCTCAAAGTTGGGGTCAAGTAAGGAGACCCAGTATCGCTATTTTTCCGTCTGGCAATTGATCTGCAATCTTTAACACAAAAACAATGGCAGTGGCTATCAGTAAGGAAGACCACTGCTATGGAAATCTCAGATTATTTGGTTTTATTGAGCTAATCGTTAGAAGGTTTGAACCATGACAACTGTTGTGTCATCTTGCTACTTGACTGGCCTTAAGACCAGTGTTAAAAGAGCTATAGGTTTTACATTAAGCCCACTCACAACTCATTCACAACCAATGACTGTGAGGTCTAGAAGGTAGGCACTGAAGGCTTGAATATGAGCTCTCCAGGCAAGTCTGGAAAATACATGAGGTCTGGCTGATCCTAAGTTAAAATAAGCAGACTTGGAAAAAGTTGAGACCTCTGACAAAAATCGGAAAGGTACTCTTGAAATTGCTGGGGAAGCTCTTGGTGTTTCATGTGTTCACAAGCCCAAGACTCACTCATCTAGCTGATCATTCAGATCCAAAGTAGCCGAGGATGTGATGGATAATGGCAGCCTTGGCTTCAGCAGCCTGGGTAGGGTACACTTCAGAAACTGGGGGAATTGTCGAAGGCAAGTAGCTGGCTGAAGACCCTGGTTTTTGGGAGACTAGATTGCAGCTTATTCAGGGAATTTCTGGGCAGGACCCTGTGAGTCCTAAGGGGCAAAGGTGCTCAGAGGAACTGATCAGTCTTCAGGGGCCACATCTTCAAAACAGGAGAGAAATCCATCCTGATATGCAAGGAAGCAAGCACACCTTCTGGAGGACCATTTTGGCTTAACAGGGGACTCTTGGTAAAACTCGAACACAAACCTGATATTTATGGGACATGGAAGCAGGGACAGACACAAAAAGGGGTAGAGAATCATCACACAGCTATGCAGGTGTGCAATTTGGGTGGCCAAACTTTGGAGTTTTGGATTTAAGTGGTGAGAGATGTCGTCAACAAGAAGGTCTTCTTTAGGTACATAAGTAGCAGAACTAAGACCAGGGATCACTGCTGAACAGTGCAGGAAAACTAGTGATGAAGGAAATGGAAACTTCTGAGATATTTGGTGCCTTTTTTACCTCTATTTTAACTGGCAAAATATTCTCTCAGACCCTCTGGATCTCCATGGCTAGTAGCAAAAGTTACAGGAGACAGGTACTACTAACAGTAGGGGGTAATCACTGCCTCAGAAATGGGCTGCTTAAAAAATCTTAACATATACAAGTCTACTGGATTCAAACTGATGCATTGGTGAGTGCTAAAGGAGCTGTCTGAAGTAATTGCAAGCTCTATCATCTTTGAATGATGGTGGTCAAGGCAGGTGTCCCTAGGGACTGGAAAAAAAAGTGAATGGTCAAACAAGGCAGGAAGGACTATTTGGATAATTACTGGCCAGCCAACCTCACCTCAAACTGTGCAACAAATTCTCATGGAAAACATTTCCAAGCACAGGAAGGACATGAAGACAATTGAGAATAATTAATAAGGATTTTTCAAGAGTGAATCATGCTTGACAGCAGCCTGATGGTCTTCTATGGTGAAAGAATTAGCTACAAGAATCAGGCTTCAAGTATAGTGCTCAACAGTTTCAGGTTTAAGCAGCGACATTCAAGCATCAATATTGTGGTAATACCGTTAAAATGTCTTCATCAACGATCACAGCAAGGGTGCAGAATGCATCTTCAGCAAGTCTGTGGACAGCACCACCCTGGGGCAGGGAGAGGTTTCTGCAGTGGAGGGCAGGGTTGCTATTCACAGTAAGCTGACCAGACCAACCTGAACCTTATGAAGTTCCACCCAGACAAATGCAAACTCAGCACCTGGGACAGAGCAGCACCATGGATCGATGCAGGTCAGCACAAAACTGACCAGTTGTGGATGCACTGTTATTGGAATTTTTCAAGGTTAGGTTGGATAGAGCTTTGAACAACCTGATCTAGTGAAAGATGTCTTTGCCCATGGCAGGAGGGTTGGACTAGATGATCTTTAAAGGTCCCTTCCAACCCAAACCATTCCACAATTCTGTGATTCTACGATTCAATGGTTCTGTGATTCTACGATTCTATGATTTTATGGTTCTGTGAACTGGCTGAGGAGCAGCTCTGCAGGGAAAGAAGCTGCAGCCATGGGGACAGCAAACTTCACAAGAGCCAGCAGAACACCTGGCCACCACAAAAACAGCAGCATCCTCAGCTGGAGTAGCAAGAGAACATCCACCAGGTCATGGCAAGTGATTGTTTCCTTCTGTTTGGCACTTGTGGGGCCACATGTGAAGTACTCTTTGCAGTTTTGGGCTCCCTAAATACATGAGAGATGTTGGAGAGAACCCAGACTGGGGACGCCCAAAATGCTTGTGGGGCTGGAGTCTTCCACTATCTAAAAGTCTGGTCTGTCCTTATAGGTAAGATGGAGCCATACTCCTCAAACAGGCACAGTGCAAGGATAAAAAGCAAAGCAGCAAAGAAAATGCCTTTTAGACATAAGGGAAAAGTTCTGATTTTGAGAGAGTGGTTGGGCATGGGAACAGGTTCCCGAAAGAGATGTTGAATCTCCACTCTTGGGGACATTCAAAATTTAGCTGGGCAAGGCTCAAAGCAACTCGATTTCACTCTGCAGCTAGCTTTGATTTGAGCAAGAAAGGACTAGGGACATCCAGAGATTCTTTCCAACCTGATTTTTAAATTATATCTATGAAATTTGATGTCACGGAGAGGGAATATATACATTAAAGGAAGCTAAAATTAATTTCCCTTTTAAAAAGTAGGTTTAGTACCTTTAGTTACATAGTTATTACCTGATTACACTTAAGTCACACTGAAGGTTTTTTTAAATACTGTTTTTTTCATCTTATAATCTTGTATTTCTAAGTACATTCTTAGCTCCACTTTCCTGTTTTTATTTTGCTTAATTTGAGGATTTAACACATCCTTATTATCTTTTTACTGTTTTTCTAATTGCTGTTTATACTTTCAGCCTTAGTGACCTTAATTTTGTTTTCTTTGAGAATTAATGAAATTTAGTGAGTTAATCTTGGGTTTTAGTTTTCAAGGTAGTAAAAAAGATTAGATCATTAGACATCATTATTGATGCCCAACACAGCTACAACACAACTATGAAGAAGCAGTCCCAGGAATCTTGTCACAGATGAAGGAAAGGTCAAGCTGGGTCTGGATATTGATGACTCATTTATGGTAGAAATAAGCTTGTTTTGTTTTTAAAAAAAAACAGCAGTAAGGGATCAAACAAAAAGCAAAACATTGACTTTTGCAGCTGATGGTTCCCTCTTACTCAAGAGGGTTTTGTGTTAATCTATTTTACCTTTCCAACTTTTATACAGATCTTCTGTGTATGAAGTGGTTTTTCTCTCCCCCAACATTTTTCCCAGAAAGGCAGGGCCCATAAATTTCCTTAGCATCAATTTAAAACAGGTGCATTCTGAGACTGGATTTTACAGCTTCACTTCCTCTGAACAGCTTTATTTCCTCTGAATAAGAGCTACAGCAAGAAAGAAAAGAGAACCCAGAATGTGTGTTCAAGAATAGCAGAGGACAAGTGAAGGGGATCCTTCAAATTCTTTTAATACCGCTTATGCCACAAAAGAATTAACCAGAGATGGAAACACAATCTATATATCTCCACATATGAGATCCATCATGTAACTTCATTCTGTTTCTGCCTCTCGTTTAAAATGCAAGCCCCAAAGATGGGTTACCTGAACAAAGAGAAGGATCAGTAAGTAATAGCACTGAGACTGGATGGCTGCTCAAAGAAGCCGTGAAAACATTAGTATCTCTTCTCTGTTATTTTGACTACAGACATCCCAGAGGGAACTTGCTTAGATTAATATCCATGAAAGCAATAGTAGTTTTGAGCTGTTGGAGTCTTGTTCTGGTATTGCCTCTTTCTTTCACTTACTGAAGTTTGTAAATCCACACACAGGAGAATCAAAGAGTGTTAGAGGTCTGAGTGGAGAAAAACAATCCAATTTACCAAAAACAACTGCTGGGGGTTATGGTTAGACCATGGGAAGTGGATGGAACACATTAATCAGTGCTGAAGAAATTGAGGTGTATCTGAAATGAGAGGAAGGGATTCCAAATCCTGGAGGCTTCACACGTCAGGGGAGGACCAGAAAGTCCTTCTCTCATGGAGTCTTTGAGTGCTGCCTGCTCAGGCCTGCTCCTCATGATGTGAGAAATTAAGAAAACTCTTACAGATGCAGCTCATGTTTTTCTCTAAGAACAGAATGGAGACTTATATCTTCAGGGGAGTCTTCCTGCCAAAAATGCCACACTACGGATCTCTAAAAGCCTATTAGAAGGAATGTATTATGTGCTGCCAAAGTTAGCAGAACAGGTCTTGAAGATCTACAAGTTTCCATTGTGATCTGTGCTTCTATGTAAAAAGCTACCTTTCCTGATCCAAGAGAACTTTATGTGAATTTCAAGTTGTTATATGCAGTGATCTACCCAATTTGCAAAGTGAACTTAGAGAAAATTCATCTGCCATAATCAACTTCATGAGATGCAGGGCAATTGGGTTTTATTTTTTTTAAAATAGACATAGATATTCTAGAATGGATGTGTAAGTGTGTAATAATTTACATTTAAGTGTTAACTGCAACTGAATATACAGGAACAAGCTGCTGGATTTCAGCAGTTGTTCTCTTAAGATCAAGAAAAACCAAGTCAAACTGGAAGAGACTTTCAGAAGGCCTGGGAGGAGGGAGACAGAATGGAAACCATGGGAAGAAACCAAAAAAAATTTGTTTATTGAGGCTATGAAAGTGACAAGCTGAATGGAAGATCTGATTGCCATCCATAAATGTGTTGGGCTAGAATTGAAATCACTAGTGAAATTAAGACAGGGTAGGTACAAGAACAAACATGACCGGTAATATATTTGGGTTGGAAATTAGAAAGATTTTTGGCATTTCAGAGCAATGAAGTTCTGGAACAGCATGCCATTAGGACTTGCAAAAGCAATTAGTTTGCAAAAGATAATAAACTAGTAGGTCTCACATATCCCACGAGAACTGTGGAAGATAGGCATAACATTTAAAATGATCTGAACAAATTAAAGATATGGTCTGGAATAAATAGGATGCAGTTCAGTGCAAGAAATTACAAGATACTACTTTTAACTGCTGATAATCAACTGCATGGAAACAAGATGAAAAATTCCTGGCTACAAAATTCTGTAGAAAATGTATATGGAAAGAAGAGTGGGTAAAAGAAACCATGAGTCAGCCTCACCAGGAGAACACACACTTCTTACTGAGATGTCTACATCATTGCTGTCAGTGTAAGGTATGTGAAGAAAAGCATCCTGCTTTTCTCAAGCGCTGAAAATGTCCCAGTCACCATGCAGAAATGCATGGATAATTCAAAGTCTAAAAAAAGGCAATAGGAATGATGAGAGTTTTAGAAAATAGAGCTTCTAAATAAAAAGCCAAAGGAAATCAGTGCAGTTTAGTTTTAGGGAAAACAGCATTGCTTCAAATAAATATAGTCAATGAATGTTTGAAAAAACATAATTCTTTGTTTTTTCTCTTATTATTAAGTTAGGCATCCTGTTGTTATTCGTTTATTTGGGACTTGTGGCAAGCATATATTTTATAAAATCTCAAAACAAAGGAGCAATGTTCCTTAACCAATGTACACACGGTGGGCATATATTTTAGACACACTTATATTTGGAGTCATATCTGGAGTAATGTATTAAACTTTATACATATAAAAACGAGCATTAACATAATAGCTAATAAATTTCCAGAAACTGAACAGTCATTAATGAAGACATGGGTTGATATTGATTATGCAACAAAACAAAAAGAAAATATTTCCCTGTTTCTCAGGCTGGTCTACGAATAGAAGCAGCCCTGGCTGGAGCTCTTGTGGACATTTCTACACAGTAACAAGCGGTTATCTAACTTCCTCTGACGTTTCTAATTAATAATATCATATGATGTACTTAAGAAGTTCAGTGGCATGGTGATTAATTACCACAAAGCAAAAACTCTCTGTAATTAATCTCTAAGTTCCTATACTAATTGCAAACCTGCCACTTGAGGGTGTTATAAATGTTGATTTCCAGTGTAATGTCTCATTCAGCTTTTCCATTTGGACATTTCAGTGTTGCTCATTATCGTGGTATTCAAGTGTACGAAGACATAAACTTATTTGAAGAGAAAAGTTATGATACCATTAGGAAGAGAATTAGGCATCGAAATAGCCCTGAAACGGACCCACAGCAGAAAATGCTGTTGTTAACGTATCATTTTCTGACAATGGAAAAGCCGAGAAGTTAATCACTGGTAATAGAAGCAAATTTGAAGTCAGAAATATAACAGCAAAAAGTGCTATTTTTCAGTATGCAACAGTAAATATGTTGATCTTTTCACCTTTACTCTTTCTGCTTTAATTTGTCAAGCAAGCAGGTCACTGGGAAAAAAATCAAGTATTAAAGTAAAACAGAACAAGGATCGCCTCATGTGTAGATGATGTCATATCTTACACCTTCCCCGGTCACCACTTTGTACTCAAAATGTAAGCATAACCTCAGCTGCGCTGGGAAGAGATGTGGTGGCCTCCGGGGTAATTCTGCCCCTATGTAAAGCACAGCGATTTGTGTCGCGGTTGGCATTAGGGAGGGCAGAGCACCGTGACTTTACTACATTGCTCTGCCCAGTGTGAAAGTAGCAGAGGTGATTTGAGTAGAAAAAAAAATTTAGTCCAACCTCTGAGAACTAAGTATGTACACAGAATTCCAAGACGATTGACAAATAATAGGATTAGAATGACTCAGAATGGTAGAGCTTGTTAAAACTTTATATTCCACCCACATAAAGGGACAAAACAGCTCTTTAGGTGGGAGTCCAGAACACTCTTACCATTAGAGATCAAATATCTTTTTTGTGTGTCGTCTGCAAAACTTTTGAGACTTAGGTCAAGATGCTCAAAAGAAAAAGAAAAAAAAAGGAGTTTTCAGGATTGTCTGTTTACTTTCCCTTTTTTTTTTCCTATTTATTTTTCCACTTCTTTAAAAGACTCTTTGCCAGTCTGTACAAATATGCTCAAAGCTTTAAGAAATTTGACAAGAAGAGTCCACCCCAGTTTGCATTAGAGTCTGGCAAAGGTGCAGTTCAATTCACAGCAAAGGTTTGGTAGCTGCTCTCAGGAGCACAGCTCTAAGGAACAGATACCAATGAGGAGGGCCATGCTAAAGCCAGAAGTTACCTTTACGTGGCTTTACAAGATCTACAAAATACAACTGGAAAAGTTCACCTTTGCACACTAAGCCCAGTTCTTTGTTTTTGACTATTTCCAGCTAGAGAGTTTAGTCTTGAAATCCTCATTACAGGTGCAGTCCGTATTACCCATCACAGTTTTTTCCAATTGTTGTTCAACACTTGGCGTTCAAATGTCTGGAGTTGGGTTTAGAGCAGACAGAAAACTGGAATCTTCCTCACTGCAGGAAGGAACGCAAGGGTGGGCATTAAAGATTCTACAGTCTGAAAAATTGCAGATTAAACTGAATTTTTCTAATAGTAATGAGTCCATTGCTCCAATTTGTAGGTTCTTTTTCAGCTCCTCAACCTTTTGCAATAGGTTTCACCACGCAAGATACAACTGTAGACACAGCCCACCAGCAGAGACGTGCATCGTCCCATATGTAGTTAAGAAAGGGGAACAGAAGAGGACTAGGAAGGAAAAGAATATAGTGCTCCAGGAAAATAGCTCCTGAGAGGCAATGATCCCCAAGAGATTACTGGAGATTAGTCTTCAGCTGCCTTGCAACAAAAATCAGTTGATTATTTCAAACTGAAATATTTCAGTCATACTGATCTGAAATATGCAGTTTTAGCATTCGGTTTAGAACTGGGAAATTTTGGTTAGAAAAGTGAAAATTTTCAGCAAAAGTAGATTTTTCATGATCCACCATTGGGGGGGGGGGGGGAACCCGAGGAAAATCCCTCATCAAGTCTTCACTTTCTAACTTTAGAATTGACAAGATTGAACCTTCCAGTATTCATTCTTGTCAAACTTTCCTCCCGTCATGACAGGACAAAATACAGCTGCATGCATTCACCCTAAGGCTTCTCAGGAATGTCTGCCCTGTTTTCTGTTATTATGTGGAAAAGGAAGAGAAATGACAACTCACTTCAGGAGACATTTTTTATGCATTTCGTCTCTCACTTGCAAAAAAAGAGTGGTTAGGATCTAAGCAGCTGCTTTTAGCTTGCCTGTTAGCTTGCTGATTTGGCATTGCAAGTCTTTTTCTTCCCTTTTCTTTCTGGGTTTTGGGGTTTTTTTTTAGGAGAGAATAGTTCATAGAGCACAAAAAAGGATTCAAAGTGTATTATTCTCAGAATATTCAGTTCTTGGGTCTATAATCTTTTCCTTGCTGAGGGCTACAGAGGCCTTTCAAACATATTTGGTGGGTCTCATAAACACACATTTTACTGTTATTTATAATAAAGAGAAAAAATTCACATGGCTGCAGGCTATAAGAAATGAAGTCCTAGATTTATCTGGACTCCTCTTACATGTTGATTCATAGCTGAAGTCTCCTAAGAAGGGTACTATGCTAACTGCATTTCTGTACTAAAGGTTTATTTTTAATGGGGATTTTATGGCACTATTAAATTGTATAAGACACTTCTATGTAAAAATAAACATAAGCTGAAAAAAAAAATGCCTTTAGTTTTAGAACAGAGTTTGGTTTCAGCTTAAGTGCTTAAGATTTTGGGATGGAGACTGTAGTGATACTGAAGAGTGTTACTGACAGAATTAATCTAAGGAACCTGAAGGTGCACAAGTCCATGGGACCTGATGAGATCCATCCGCAGGTCCTGAAGGAACTGGCGGATGAAGTTGCTAAGCCACAGATGTCGTCTATCTGGACCTCTGTAAGGCCTTTGACACGGTCCCCTACAACATCCTTCTCTCTAAACTAGAGAGATATGGATTTGATGGGTGGACTGTCCAGTAGGCGAGGAACTGGTTGGATGGACACATCCAGAGGGTAGTGGTCAACAGCTCAATGTCTGGATGGAGGTCCGTGACAAGTGGTGTCCCGCAGGGGTCTGTATTGGGATAGGTACTGTTTAATATCTTCATCGATGACATAGACAGTGGGATCGAGTGCCCCCTCAGCAAGTTTGCAGATGACACCAAGCTGAGTGGTGCAGTTGACACACCTGAGGGACGGGATGCCATCCAGAGGGACCTGGACAAGCTCGAGAAGTGGGCCTGTGTGAACCTCATGAGATTCAACAAGGCCAAGTGCAAGGTCTTGCACCTGGGTCGGGGCAACCCCCAGTATCAACACAGGCTGGGGGATGAAGGGATGGAGAGCAGCCCTGCCGAGAAGGACTTGGGGGTACTGGTGGACGAAAAGCGGGACATGAGCCAGCAATGTGCACTCGCAGCCCAGAAGGTCAACCATATCCCGGGCTGCATCAAAAGCAGCGTGGCCAGCAGGTCAAGGGAGGGGATTCTGCCCCTCTGCTCTGCTCTGGTGAGACCCCCCCTGCAGTGCTGCGTCCAGCTCGGGGGTCCTCAGCAAAGGAAAGACATGGACTGTTGGAGCGGGTCCAGAGGAGGTCACCAAAATGATCAGGGGGATGGAACACCTCTGCTATGAAGAAAGGCTGAGAGAGTTGGGGTTTTTCAGCCTGGAGAAGAGAAGGCACCAGGGAGACCTTATTGCGGCCTTTCAGTACTTAAAGGGGCTTGTAAGAAAGATGGGGACAGACTTTTTAGCAGGGCCTGTAGCGACAGGACAAGGGGGAATGGTTTTAAACTAAAAGAGGGTAGATTTAGACTAGGTATAAGGAAGAAATTTTTTACGCTTAAGGTGGTGAAACACTGGCACAGGTTGCCCAGAGAGGTGGTAGATGCCCCATCCCTGGAAATATTCCAGGTCAGGTTGGACGGGGCTCTGAGCAACCTGATCTAGTTGAAGATGTCCCTGCCCATGGCAGGGGGGTTGGACTAGATGACCTTTAAAGGTCCCTGTGCTATGATTCTAACCATCTTTCAAACCTAACAAGTATTTTTAGATCAAATAATGCAGGAGTTAAATAGAAAATGTTCCAAAATAAAATTGATACATACTATTATTCAACTTTGTTATTTACAGTAAGGGCATTTATAATCTAATTATGCTGAAAATCTTTGATAGTCTGTCCCTGCATCTTTCCAACACCAGCTAGACAGCTATGGATGTATTAGACATGAGAGGCATGTGGACTGACTTTCTGGAATAAACTTCATTTATCCTGTCTTTATTCCTCCGTGTTTGTTTAATGGTGTATTGTAGAGCTTGCCCAAGAAAAAGAAATCACGTGAGAAATACTAACTTCAGTGAAACACAACTCCAAAGCAAACAACATCTATTGCCCACAGATTAGCACTGAACAGGCAAATAGATGAAGAAATAAGGTGCAGGTGAAGGTATGCTTTGTAGCTTCATTTAATTGAGGCCTTATATATAATCCAATCTAAAGGATGGATTATAAAAAGGGGGAACAACTCTACTATGTAACATGCTTCATAGGGGTGGTTTTTATGGGGAGTGCATAGTACTTTTCAATTTGTAACGGTGTATGTTAAACTAGCAGCAATATTAATAAAGTCAAAGAAAACCGTCTGATATTCAGTATAGAAAAATGGCAGTGTGGTTTCACAGTTTGCAAAATCTACTTTCAGAAGGTCATGTGAGGCGATTAATCATTTTTAGGACTTTTTTCCTCTATGAAAGGAATAACATTTCTCACTAGTTGCCTTTAAATTATTGCCAGAAGTGTTCTGAGATAACCAAAAGAGATAAAATCACACAGCTTTATTATTATTTATACCTTTCTTATGCTCTTTAATTTCAGCTCAAACATCTCACATGTTTTTTCTTCAGAAGCCTCTCTGCAACTGCCTCCAAGATTTATACCTTTCCTGACACTAACAGCCTAATTTCGCCTCCATGAGAAATAAGACTTACACAGAAACCGATCTCCAAAAGCATACCTCATCTCAGGTTTTAGACACATTGGGCTTTCGGAGTCTTTTTTCACTCTACCTTCAAGACACCATTTTGTACAGATATTTAAGAAATCTGAGTCAGTAAAAACTATCTTTAAAAACTCATTGTTCATGGGAGAGAGGAGTGGATTCAAGAGAATGGAAAACATAGCAGTATGTGTTAAAAAGGGAATCAGAATTACCTCAAATTCCCTAAGCTTCAGTTTCTGGAAATAGTGGAATTAAATTATTAAGCATTTCATAAGCACTTCCATCATAGTAAGGTGATAAAAATATGGCCAACGTGGAACTGTGAAGAACAAATTATGTTAAAGCAACCTAATTTCCCTCTCTGATGGATAATTCAGTCTATGTAAATGGAGAGAAAGAAGAAGGGGCAACAGGTCTTAAAGGCTTTTCATACTGCTGTGGTATGAAGTTCTCAAACAAATTAGGGAATATGGCCTATGTTTTACATATAAATCAGAAAATCACTGCCTAAAAACTTGGAGGAGAAGAAAAGGACATCCTTTTGGTTTTCTGTAAATGGGAGGATGTTTCAGGTGAGGTCCTACAGAATCTGTTCTGAACCTGCTTTTATTTAATATTTTCATTGGTGACTTGACTATGGAGATACAAAGTAATCTGATACCATTTGCAGCTAACAAGTTAGAAAAAAACCTGAAAATACTCTGGAAAACAGAACCAGAATTTTTAGCCACCTTGGTAAATTTTATAGGAGTTCAAAAATATCCTCATGGTGACATGAAATTAAAAAAAAATACAAAGTGCTATAAGAATGAAGCAAGGGGAATCATGCAAAAAAGGGGCCTTTAGAGATGCCTCCTCCCCAGAAGGCTGAGGCTGAACACAGACAAAATAGAATCAGCATGGATTCTGCTGGAAAAAGTCAAATTCCAGCCTGGACTATGTTAGTATAAGGTAATTATTATTCTCTGTTTGTACAGTGATGGACTCAGCTGGAATACTGCCTTCAGATTTGGGCACCGCAATTGCAAATTTAGTCATACTTGAAAGAGTTCAGAGAACTGTCCTAAAAATGAGAAGAGTTTTAAGAGCATGACTTATGGAGCAAGGTTTGGAGGACCTGAGTTTGTTTAGTCTAGAAAGGAGAGGATTAAGAGGAAAGTTTCAGGTTTTTGATATATGAGGTATTGTTATATGGATGAGAATCCTCAACATTCCCAAGGAGAAAGGGGGTTAGAACAAATCAGTTTAATCAGCAAAGTCCGAGGTGGTAAGAATAGCAAAAAACCAAAAGTACAATGATAGCAAAGTAACTCCAACAGTCTGAGGAGGGTCAAAGTACCTCCTTTACTGGAGAGTTTAAAACAGACTTGGCAAACACATCAGAAGTAGATCCAACTTTTCTTGCTCCTGACTCGAAGGTGACAGCAGGCTTAGATGACCACTCAATGTTCCTTCAAACCCTCTGTGTGTTTGGGAAAAAAGAGACATGGGAGTACTAAATAACAGATACTGGATGTCCTAATCCAGCATGTCATGTACTCATTGGTATGATGGTATCAGAGAGCTGAGCTGGGATCTCAGAGCACAATACAAGCAATAATCCATTGAGCTGAAAACATTCAGAGGTTTCTGTTATTCTGGAGTCAACTTTTCCAGGAAGGCAGTTTTGAATTTTTAGCACTCATCCAAGCTCTCCATTTATCATTTCCTTGGAAAGCAGCATGCATTCTTCTGTGCTGTGGGACGAGGATGCTGCAGACCTGGACACAACAGTCAGCTGTAGGGCCCTACACACCACAAACCTTTGTTGCTTTGAGGAGTGTGGGTCCAGGTGACTTTCCCCTCTCTGATGGTCCAGTCGTGGAGATGTGGGAGGGAGTAGTGTGTCACCCTCCTGAGCCAGAGAGCTCTGCTCTGGGCTTCTGCACATAGGAGGGAATGAAAAATCCACAAATACCTGATCATCTACAACACAAGCAGATCAAAATTTAACTTCCAAGGCAAAATGTCACCCAGGACCACCATGATCAGTGCAGACCTTGTAGGCTTTTGAAAACCCATATGTGCACAAGTGGATATTTTACCCTTTAGTACTTGATGTAGTAAGAGCTCAAATGTCTAAGATGAAAAGGGGCCATATCTATTTCTGATAGATTATGATGTCAGGCACATTAACATCTCCAGAAATTATGTTCTTTTTTTTCCCTGAACTTGACCTGCTTGAAATGGAGTGAAATATTCAATGTGAGTCAAACCATTCACTCAGCAGTTTCAGCTCTTGAAGCACCATCCTTTCTTGCTGCACGTTCAACATGAGCCCATGCTTTTTCTTTCCCAAAGATCTCCTAGCACACCCAATATATGATCATTTTAAGTATGTAATAAACACACGATTTACCAGTGCTTCAATAACCCTAGATGATATTTGTAAAAGCTTGATCTTATTTTGTTTAGTATAGTGCTTATTTATGTAAGAAATCCTAAATTTAAGAAAGGAGAAGTGACAGGAAAGCAAGCCAAGCATTCAATGGAGGTTTTTATTGGGAAGATTCTCCTGTAACAACAAAACCTTTGCTCAAATATCCATATTCTGTACAGTCAAAGCTCACTGCTTGACTGAGACAACAAAACTAAGGCATGTCAAAATCATGAAATCACTGCCCATGTACTCAGGGCATAGCCAACATGTTTTTCTCGATATCTCCGCAAACTCCTACTTGCACACTCTCTGGTGAAGAAGATGTCTAGTAGAGAAACAGAAAAAGAAAATGATCCAGACATGAGCTAACTCATGTTTGGGATGACACAGGAAAAAAAACACAACAATTTGGTTTCTCCTCATGATTCAAAACTACATAAAAATATTGACAATTTCCCACACTGAATTCGCCTCCTGAACCTGCTGCTGTAGAGCTCTACTGGGACTGTTCCTAACCTCTTATCTTTTCTGGCCATGGGAGCAATTGCAGCATTTTAGGGTTCAGCCCCATCAGAGAAGCTGCTGCTCACGGATGCTCGGGAGAGCCTTCTCACATCTACTCTTGCCAGTTCAGCCCCTGCACTCAGCAGAAAATCACCATCATTTTAGCAGTGCCTTTGCAAGTTCTTGCTTTTCTTTTACATTGTGGCTTTTCTCTGAAAGAGAAGCCTGTTGCTGGCTAGCAAATCAAGGGCTTCTGGATTTGCAAACAGCTCATGTTGACTGTTACCCATCCGTTATCTAATGAAGGGGTCAGAAAAGTACAACAGACATCGATGGAGGTGGACGTTGCAGGGTGGGAGTTGAGACATCTGTTTAAGATTCAACAGGAGCAAAGAGGAGATGCTGCACCAGAACACGATGTCAAAGATAAGCTGATGAGAAGTGAGAAGCATCTAAACTCTGAAATGCAATATCTCCTGACCCTATTGGATTTCTACCAGGAAATTTCTAATTTAGAAAGAAAACTATCATCTGATACGTGTGTTTGAAAGGCTGTCAAATCCTTTAGTGCCAGTGACTCTCCAGCATCCTGTCAATCATAATGACCTTGAGTTTTGAATTGCTTGGAGTTTCTTTTTCAATAACAGGAACATTTTCTCTGATTTTGCCATTTCAATATACGCAGAGGAGTCTGTTATGAAGAAATACGAGTTCCTCTTGCCAAAGAACAGTTATGTTGTCACATTTTGCCAGGGGCTCAGGAGAAGGGGATGGAAAGCCACAGCATATTCGTTTGTACAGATCAGACTGCATAAATGCTTTTTGCCATTATTTTTCTGTCCCAGAGAAATAGTTAATGGCATAGCCAGATTTCTTCAAAAGTTCTTGAGAGCTCTGGAAATTCACCCCATTTTTTTCCAGTTTGGGCTCCGCAGTTGTGCATATTCTTTTTACTGGTTGTACTTAAAAAGAAAAAATCCACTGGTTTATGCCAGAAGCGGTTCTGCAAAAACGAACCTGAAGGTCCAGGTGGGCAAAAAGTTGAATGTAAGTCCTGTAAGTGTGACCTTGTGGCCATAAATGCCCAGCTGCATCCTTGGCTGTATTAGCACGAGGGCAGCCAGCAGGTCCAGGGGAGCGATTCTTTCCCTCTTGTCCTGCACTTTTGATACTGTGTCCAGTTTGGGGCCTCCAGGTAGAAGAGAGATGTTGACAAACTAGACTGTTTCTGCATAAATTGTCTTCTGCAGATAGATAAGATTGTGTTTTGCACAACTTAAGGAAATTTTGCCTCAGGTTTTCCCCAGCACAGAAAAAGAACTTAAGATTGTGAAAACTCCAAGTTTTTTGAGCTGTTCTCTTGAAAAATTGCCTGTTTTGGTACCATGAAATGCATCAGTACAAATCCTCCACTCTTACAGATCCCTCGTCCGGGGGCAGGTGCACTTGCTCATTTAAAGCAGCACACAGCTATGTCAAGCCTTCCTGAGATGTCTGATAGAGGGACATCACGAAGTCATTTTCCTTAAATGTCTGTAGTTTCTCCAAAGGGCAAATGTTTCCTCATTTTGCGGTAGCACAATCTCCTTTTTGTTTTAACTGAAAGCCATCTGCCGACACTTCTTTATGCAGCCTGGAAAAGGGTAATGTTTCATGGCTGTCAAACACAGCCAACCCTTGAATCTGTGTAGGCATTTCAGGAGACAAAAAGCTGTTGGTGCTCCTGTCACCTCTTCAGCTATGCATGCACAGTGGAAAAACTCCAGAAGAGTATGCAAGTGTTATGCAGGCTGCAAAGAAAATCCAAATTCGAACGTTTCAGATCCCCAGGCAGTGGGGATAAGCGATTCTACTCACTGAGCAAGGATATTTCTGCTGGTTCATCCAAAAACCCAGAGATTGTAGTTGCAATATGTTTTGCAGAAGAACGCCACCTCAAAGAAAGTCTTGAGCTGTTCAAACATGCCACAAGAGGAATAAGAAGGAATTTCATGAACAAAGATCAGCAAAACATGTTTTCTCCAAAGACTGGAGCCACATTCGAGATGTAAGCTAGAGTGTGCTCTGGGCAGATAATTCTTATATGAAGAAACTATGCACTTCCTAAACAAAGGTTTTCAAGGGTTTATTTAAGTGGTCTTTTGAGGGATCAGTCTGGCAGTGCTCTGAACCAACTAGTAGTGGTGCAAAGTCCTCAGCCTAGACTAAGATCCTTTGCCTCTTGATAAGAGTTATTAGGGGAAGCTCTGCAATGTATCTGCAGCTATATGGCTTCCAGCTATCAGACTAATTCTGACTTCTCATTCCATATCTGCTTGTGGAATATTATTTTCTCCAAGACCCAAACTATTCCATTTTTTTTTAAAGACTTGAATATCAGCAATGAGTCTCATAAAATTTCATTGCAATACAAAATTTTGCAAGGAAGACAGGGAAAAGCTTTTACAGAAGAGTTAATGAAAAATAAACAGTTTTCAGTATTTTTTTGATAGAATCAGATTGTTTTTTAATTATAAAGTCTTATTATTCCCTTATTTTTAGACCACAAATGTAAAGGTTTTGCCAACATTAATTTAAACTCTGGTTCAAAAGAATAATCAGAGAATGGCTGGGATTGGAAGGGACCTCTGGAGATCACCTGGTCCAACCGCCCTGCTCAAGCAGGGCCACCTAAAGCCAATTGCCCAGGACCAAGTCTGGACAGATTTTTAATATCTCCAAGGATGGAGACTCCACAACCTTCCTGTGCAACTTTTGCTGGTGCTCGGCCACCCTCACAGTCAAAAAGTGTTTCCTGATGTTCAGAGGCACCCTCCTGTGTTTCAGTTTGTGCCCATTGCCCCTTGTCCTGTCACTGGGCACCGCTGGAAAGATGTTCTGTCCTAAACTTATCTTTCAAACTTTAATGTAACCAAAGTTCAATCCCAAAAAGAGATGAGTTAAAACTAGTACAATCTGCAGTAATTTCTTTTTTTCCATTTTTGTTTGTATATTTGATCAGTGTTGTTCTGAACAACACTGATATTTCTGTTGCTCTGGTGTACACACCGTAATACCGTTTTCTTGGCTTCTCAGGGAATGACACATTTCCCGTACTTTTATTATCTTTATATTTGTAAGTTCTTCAAGTTTTACAAGATACCTACGTTATTTTTCAAGAATCCTCCATTTATGTTTAAATGAAACTTGATTTTTTTTCTTTAAAATCCCTCCCATGACATGATGTCTTCCATTTTTTACTAAGTTTCACTGGTTCTTGATTTTTTTCTATATATATTACTGAGATTTTCAGAGATGTTCCGTTTTCCTTTAAATAATTTCTACTATGACAGATTATAAATTATGTCTTAGGATCACTGCCTTCCCAACACCCCAGCAATCTATCTGCATTTCTAATGCACTCAGCACAATATCCAAATGCCAGCAAGGCATTTAACCTTGTCATTTTACCTGAAATTAGGTATTCAGATATTTTCTCTTTGGTTTTTATTATTTTGATTTATTAGTGAAACCTTCTGGCTGTAAGTTGTCATTTCCAGGATTGGCTCTGAAGGTGTTCCCGGAGATGGAAAGGGAAATTTTCTGCCCCAATAAGAGTTTGCTGGAGATTATCCATGTACCAAATTAATTAGTATTTGGGCCAGACCTGATTTAAAAGGTTCACTTCATTAGTTTAGAGTTGCATTTAAAAAGTCCCTCATTCATTTAATTTATTTTACTGCTTTAGAAGAAAGTTACATTACAGGTTACCTAACGCTTTGGCTAGATCCATAAAGAGATATAATGATCTGTTACCGCCTACAAAATCCTGAGAGGCACGGGATTGACTGGCATTCGGAGAACCTGTGGTGAGTGCTATAGCAAAGCAATCACAAGTTCTTGAATGACATGAGGAACGAGGAGGGGTCTTTTTCCTTTTATTTTTCCTTCTTTTTTTGGATTTTGTGATCTCATATGCAAAGAAGGCTTTTACAAACAAGGATATGTTTCTCCTTACCAAACAAGAGATCTGTAGATATATTCTGTCAAGGTCTCAGTAGGGTGCTGTTGATAAACAACTGGCCATCTATTTGAAATTGTCATGTCAGCTCCTCTTCCTCATTGGTTACCAGTCTTCTCTACATTTATTTGTGGGTATGCTGCAAATTTTTGTGCAATGCTTCTCTTACAGAAGACCTTTTGTAAGTCTGTTACAAGAGCAAGTCTTTCCATATAGAGAGGCCATTTCATCTTTGCGTTTGTCGCGGATGGAATGAGAGTCCATTTCACTCGTAAGAGAGAAGCAACAATATACGTTATTGATATAAACCAGTGAGTTAACAAAGTTCAATAGTAAATGTGACAGTGGTTTAACAAGATTCAATGGCAAGGTACACTTGATTATTTACTGCATAGAGGACACGGTCAGACAAAACTGTTAGGGAGACCCTCCCGTTAAGTCACGAGGTTCAGAAAGGACCCACTTGTGTTCTAAACTCCTTCCCTTAGAGGAGTCTAGGTGCGTCTGGATCCAAACTAGTCCCGAACTTGGTCAATGGTTTATGTTTAAAGGATTATATATGTGCAATCACTCTTTTATATCTTTTAGCTAAGATTACAAAGTTTCAGCCCCCTTATTCCCAATTCGCTTACCAAGTATCTGACGCAATAAGGATTCTCTCAACCTCGAGGAGTAACCCTGAGAGGCATCCCTACTCAAGGGGAGATCCTGGCATGCAACCTGCTGCCGTGCAGGAGAGCTCAAAGGGTTCTTGGGCTGCTCGCTATTTATGGGGGTAAGATGATTGACTCATAGTCATATTTACATACCGACTGCAGATTTTAGTTTCTTCCAAATTTGGCTGGAGTCGGACATTGACCAGCACTGTGGTTAGGTGGACGCATTGCCATAAATTAGCCCTTGGATATTGTGTTGTTATCTGTCTCCCCTGAATCCACTGTGAGCTGGATGCATCCATCATGACCAGACACATCCATCACGACAGCCACAGGTAATTGTTGCTTGAGCAGGGTTACAGGAAAAGTCAGGTCAGGGCTGGAGGGAGCACAACATCACACCATTGAAGAACTGTCTCAGAAGACAATTCTGTCCTACAGTGTTATGTAGCTCTTTAGAGCCTAACAAGATGATTAGCATCATTACCCTTACATTGACTTGTTTTCAATTCCTTCTACCTCAAAAAAGATGTTGAGTCTTTCTGTCTAAACCTTGAGCATCATTTTATGAAGTTCTCTTACTTACAGAGAATAGCAACTTTTGCCCATTTTCATAGAGTTTGGGTATCTCTGGTGAAGTACCTTGGACTCTGAAGGAATGTAGTCTATATTACTGAAGGCATACACAGTAAGATTGTGAACTGCAACATGCAAGTGCTCTTCTCCCCAACCTTGAAAGCTTTGCTAGACCATTTCTGCCAACTCAGGAGGATCAAATCATAATCTCACTGAAATCTCATGAAGCCTGGCATGATCAAAGACCAAGGCTTCTCACCTGTACTTGGGAGAATGGACAAGTTAGGTATTCTCTTTTTATACTTTTATATCCCTAAGCTGCATGTTATGTTCATCAAGGTACTCTCGGAAGAGACATAACTTGCAGAGATCTGAATGGAATTTCCAGAAATATTCTCAAGAGGCCTGACTCTGCCCTCCTGCGAAGGCACTAAGATACACCAAAAAGTACAGTCACAATCTGAATATATGCACCTTCCTTGCCAAAAATTACCCAGTAAGTTCTTTTGGCAAAAGGGCATCATTTTCTTGAGTGGTTGGTACAGCACGCAGCACAATGAAACCTTTCTTTTTTGCTAGCACTCAGACCTTGCCACGTGAATATGGAAGTGAAAGCACAGGGAGAGTTGACACCTGGTTTTATTTTACCTAATGCACCCCTGTTTTCCTAGTGCAGCAAAAGTCACTGCCTAAAATCTCCCAGTTTCACTTGGTAGTAACATCCACTCTGCATTTTATAAAAACCTGCCAGCTTCAGTAGCTCTGATATCTACAAGTGAGCCAAAACCAAAAGTCTGTAGCACAGTTTGAGGCTATATAAGCCACGTGGGATGTGCAGGCATTTAAAACCATTTAAAAAGCAGGCAAACTATGGATCCTTACTCTATTGTTTTTCCTGAAATCCAAGCGTACATCTTCTTACTTACGTTCAGGACCGCTGCCATCCTCCTTTCAACAGGATGCTTTGGACTTCAGCTTCGTGTATTTCCTGGCTACATTTGTAATAAGCCTTCACAAAGCCTAAGAAGGAAACTTTTGTCTCCTCCTTCACCGCTGTACACAGATTTCTGACTATTGGCACCCACTCCTACAGTAGTTATATCCCAACCAGAGTTTTTGCTAGGCTGGGTAGAACAGGCTGATCTGTGACTTTCTATCTTTCTATCCATCTGCACTTGTGCAAGACTTTGGTTGGGTCCTTGATAACCTTCATAATAATCTCTTTCTGCTAATTCCCTGTGTGTGCAAACAAACCTGTAGCACAGAGAAGCCTGACACTGAAATCTCTAGTTAATGTGCCTGTCCCCAGCGTGTTATGTCTCCTGTCAGGGTGAGAACGAAAAGCTTTGTGAGCCTTCGTCATTTGTTTTCATACTGCAGCAGTGGCACCAGGATTTCATCCAAAGAATTGCTTGCTGAATAAATCAGCAAGCTTCAACAACAACTATCAAGAGCAAAGCTTTGCGGGAGGATCGGAGCTGAGCTAGGTCAGCTTCAGGGTTCTGAGCAGCTTTACGCTACAGGAGCTGTTACGCTTTTTCACTCTCCCAATTATTCCTTGCTCTCAGCACATCCCCACGTACTGTTGCTGTTCTAAGTCTCTGTAATTAAAATACTGAGTAAACACTCTTCATCAGCCAGGCATTTCTTGTGCTAAGTGAGGCCACTGGGCTTCATTCCTGTTTTTTTCTTGTTCTTCCCCATTACAATGTGTGCTTGGTTTTATTCAGAGTGGGTTTTTCTGGAACAGGGAATGGAAAGGGTTGACTTGTTTTTGACATGGGCATTTTTGCATTCATCTAATCTCCGGACAGGCTCCTCCTCAAAAACATATGCATACCTGTTGTAGATATAATTTACCCAGAGTATTTCCTTCTGCCATCATTTACAAAAGTCAAAGACCCTCAGTTGAAAAACATCTCTAGGCAGAGGCTCTGCCACGGAGAGACAAGAACATCAGAGAGATTAGAATAAAGGAGGACAAGGTTAATGAATCTAAAAAGCATTTGAAAGCAAGGGCAGAATGTGTGTGTGAACAAAAGAATAGTACATATAGCTAACAGCATGCTCAGGATGTTAGTTCTTGGTCACTTATGTCTACAGCAGCATTTGTCAAAAAGAATGAAAATCATATGACTCCAAACTTTTTCCCCCTCTTTAAATCCCAGTCACATGCACTTTTGCTGTGCACCAAGATTCATTATTCACTTCATTGTCATTGCCTGTTGTTCACTGAATTCTGACCTTTTCTTTTAATTCAAGGAAATTCCCACTGCAGACTAGAAAAAAAGTCTCTGTTCTAGGAGATGACTCATTTCTTTGCTGCCACATCAGCTTCCATAGCATATTTAACTTTGAAATATTACTGGAACAGAGGAAGAGAAAAGAAAGTGGTGGATCAAAAAGGTCATTAGTAACCAGTGTTCTAGAAAGGAACAGGTGAATGTCGTGAGACTAAAGATAAAAAAAGGATGTAAAAAGGTTCACTGTTGAAAATTGAAAGGGTTAGCAGTAAGAAATGACTGGTCATCTTTAGGGGAGATCACAAAGTAGAAAAAACAATATGTGTTTAATAGAGAGAACTAGTGAGGTGACCTTGAGTAACAATGTTCTCCCAAGTCCGAAGAGATCAATGCCTAGCTCAAAGCTAGGCCTTTAATCATGCAGAAGAAAGTTTAATAAAACTCTGGTACTCCCTCAAAACTCCCATTCAAGCCTACTCCCAAATTGCAGTCCATGGATCTCATCTTCTTCTGTTTACTGTTAACACAATTTCAGTTGTTCCACTGAGCATATTTACAGATTCAAAACGTTTCTTTTGCCACCAAAAAGTTCCCTCTGCTAGTGGTTGTTCAGTGACCATATTTTATTCATTAAAACAACAAAAATAGCTTACATTAGGCCTCCTGAAGCTGTCATTGGAGGTCCATTATAGCTCAATCTCCAAACAGAACCAGCCTTAGATAGAAAAAAAGTTTTCATGTCAAAAACCTACTTTACAATGTTTGAAAGTGTTTGCCTACTGAGATTTATAGGCGCCACTTGCAGTTCTTTACAAGAATAGGTGTATGTCCTGGTTTCGGCTGGGATAGAGTTAATTTTCTTCCTAGCAGCTGGTATAGTGTTGTGTTTTGGATTTAATATGAGAATAATGTTGATAACACACTGATGTTTTAGTTGTTACTAAGTAGTGTTTATGCTAGTCAAGGACTTTTCAGCTTCCCACGCTCTGCCAGGTGCACAAGAAGCTGGGAGGGAGCACAGCCAGGACAGCTGACCCAAACTGACCGAAGGGATATTCCGTACCACATGACATCATGCTGAGTACATAAGCAGAGGGGAGTTGGCCGGAGGGCAGCAATTGCTGCTCGGGGACTGGCTGGGCGTCAGTGGGTGGGTGGTGAGCAATTGCATTGTGCATCACTTGTTTTATATATTGTTTTATCATTATTATTATTATCATTATTATTATTATTACTACTACTACTACTACTACTATTTTACTTTATTTTATTTCAATTATTAAACTGTTCTAATCTCAACCCATGAGTTTTCTCATTTTTACTCCCCCAATTCTCTACCCCATCCCATCGGAGGAGGGGGAGTGAGCGAGCAGCTGTGTGGTGTTTAGTTGCTGGCTGGGATTAAACCACAACAGTATAATGTATTAATTACTATGTAGATCTACTGTACAATATTCCAAAATATTAAGCTCATTAACTGCACAGGCAAATGAGGTGGGTCCCAAAAGCTCTGACTTGACAAAAGTCTACTATCTGTCAACATAGAGCCTTACTTCGTCAGGAAATAGTTTGTTTAATACAAAAATAAAGTCAAGATAATGACAGTACTCTTGAAAACCTCATTCTGGATAATAAATATCACACCACACAACATCACAAGCAGCAAGGTAATCTCTACACATCCTTTTAAAATACTTCAAACTTGGGACACAAGACAAAGATGATGAACGCTTAGACTGCTTAGACTACCAAAGTCTGTGCAAAAAAGCAAAGGGACTAAAGTGTTTTTCCAGCTGAATAGAACCAGCTGAAGCAGAAAGTATCATCAGCGACAATATCCTATATGGTAGAGATCAGTGCAGGTCTTTTTGTGGACTTCAGTGTCTTTGGGAAAAGGTCAACACAGCTTTGAGATTTGGACTGGTCAAAAACACAAGACCAGGTAATCTTTTGGAGTTTAGCTCTCAGGTGTTTCTTCTGTTCCTGTTCATCTCTTCTCCTTCCATCTTTGCCTTGAAGACTTTCCAGTTTCTGTTGTTTCGAAAGAGTTATGCTTAATTAACTATTGTTTGCAAAGGAGAGTATGTGGTAAGTCTTATTATAACTCTTTGACAAAAATGCCTGATTAAGATTCAAAGCACAGGCAGAACAGCTGTCAGAAAAACCTCTTGTACTGTGGATGTCTTAACAATGCAGATGATGCCACTGGATACAAATTCATCAGCAATTAGATCTTTCTTGAGCCAGCAAAATAAATTCTAAAAATTGTCTCAACAAAATTATTTTCTTCATCTATTTTTTGTCACCAGATCCACTCAGTAAAGGCTAGTATACTGCTTCTTTGTATAGTTTTCCTCTATTCGGGGCAAGCAGTTAACGGAAGTAAGTGTGATCAGATAGATAATTAATTTATTTTAACAGCTACTTGCTGCTGTAAACACTTTCCTGTTAGAACTATCATTCTGGGGCAGGCTTTTTCATTGGTATAGAAAGAATCAGCCGGACCAAAACTTCACGTTGATATAAAATCATTATCTCCCATTGAGTTCAGACTCATACTGAGTGACGCTAGCAGAACTGGTCCATTTTTTTTTCCAGTATCAATTAAGAAACAGGAAAACGTGCATCATTTGTCGGATCATAAAAATTTCAATTTTTTTCCTTTTCCCCCCTCTATTACTTAAAATCTATTGATTCAGTACATTATTAACACCATTCCAATTTTTTTCTGCAGCTGACCCATGCTGAAATCCCAAAGCCAATCTGCTCAGAAGTTTTGACTTAAATTGCTGTGAACAGAACAGGAGAACACAGCTTGAAGAATCTGAACTGATACATGACCAAGGAAATAATAACCACTATTCCAACCCTTGAAGATCTTTTCAGAAGAAAAGTTAATCTTTACAGCATGCAACCATTCCCTATGACCTTGAATTAAATTAGCCCTGTTTCCATGGGAAGTTTATTCTTTAGGCTCAGTCATTCCTGGCTGCCTTTACATTTATTTGCAGTAACACCTGGAGTCTTCAATCAAGTTCCCATTATATGTTTAAGTGCTGTAGCACCATATAGTAAAGAATAGAAGTACTTGAGAGGCTGCAGAATAATTTCAGGATAATATGTTGAAGAATAATCAGTGAATGTCTATATTAAAGGAAAATGGCTTTTACGAAGGCTGTGCGTAGACACATATCTAAACACCTAACCAATGTTAGTGATGGAGTTTCTCTTTCTCTTTAAAATTATTTTCTGATATTGTAATTGCAGTGCTTTTTTTACCCCCTACCGTGCACACCTTAACTAA